>NC_041393.1:174841278-174883706 GCF_002162155.2 Triticum dicoccoides | reverse complement strand
AAAAAAGCTAGGGTTTCTGCCTCTCGCCGGCGCTGCCGCAGGTCCGCCTCGTCTCCGGTGGCCCTAGGGCCATGGGGGCGCGGTGGATCCTGCCAAGGGCCGGCGGGAGGGCTCCGTTTTCAGTTATTTTTTCCTGTCTTGTTAGAGTTTGTGTCATGCTCAGGAAGGCGAGACGGCGGCGGCTCCCTGAAGATGGAATAAAGGTCTCCCCGCCTAGCCCCCGTTCCGGCGGTGCATCTAGCATCGTTGGTGGGCGTGTGGAGGTGTGTCTCCGGCGGATTTATCTTTGGTGGATTTGCTCGGATCTCGTCGTTGTTCGTCTACGTTCGTGTGTCCTCAGGTTGAATCCTTCCAACCTACGTTATTCTTCATAGGCGGCGGTTGCTGTTCTGGTGCGCTGGTCCTATGAGGCCTTAGCACGACGACTTCCCGACTGTCTACTACAACAAGTTGTGCCCGACTCCGGCGATGGAGGGGTGATGACGGCGGCGCGCCTTCGGCTCGCTTCAGTGCTTGTAGTCGTCGCTAGGTAGTCTACGGATCTGGATGTAATTTTTATTTCTGGTGTTCGTTGTACTGCCATGATTGAAGATGAATAGATTGAAAGTTTTTCGAAAAAAAAACATGTCCAAAAAAATGCACATGTAAGCTCTGTGCCAAAAAATCTGTTGTACAAGAAAATAAATGAATACCTATTATGCCCACCACTTTTCCACCTTGATGCAATTTTAGAAAGGATAAATATAGGACATCCTAGATCTAGAAGATATCAGTTCTTAAAAATAAAAACACATGGCAAATCATAGCTCAAGAACAACATTTCAGTAGTACCTCGAGGAATTTTCGAACTGAGAATTGTCAGCCAACTTCTTGTAGCTACAACCGAGGTATCTATGAACAACCATATTGACCCCTGCCCCTCCCCCCATCCTGTCCGCCTCGCGCCGCCTCCCCGGGAGGTGGCCGGGCGGAGCTCAAGCTCCTCTTCCTCGGGCCCCTCCTCCCCCGTCTCTCCCCCCGCCGCCGTCGGCGGGCACCCCCGGCGCTGGCCCGGGTGGTGCCGGCGGCGGCGGGCCTTCTCGTCCCCCCCGCGCGCATGCTCCCTTCCCGGGGCTGGGAGGCGGCAGCGGTGCTGCTCGGCCTTGCCGCGGTCCGACGGCCCTGCGGTGGCGGCCGGCGGCAGGCGTGGTGTCGGCGCCGCTCCTTGGCGGCGGGGCGGCGTGGTGGTGCTGGGTGGTCGTCGTCGCGCCCCCGGCCCAGATCTGGGCCCGGCGGGCCCCATCTGGGTCCTAGCGGGCCGGCTCCCCGGCGTGGCCTCGTTGTCTCCGGCGCGGTGAGGAGGAGGAGCGGCTCGGATACGGGGCGGCGGCACTGACGGCGTGCCGGCAGCAGCGCGAAGGCGGGCGCTTTACGAGCCCACGAGGGCTCGGTCGGGCCTGTGGGCCTACAGGCCTGCTGTGCTCCTGCTATTGTGTCCGGACGGCTACCGTCGCGGACGGTGGAGGTGGGGCCCTCCCGCGTGCCAACGGTGCTGATGCCCTAGTCCCGGCTCTGATTCTTCGTCGTGTTGTCCTCACTCCGCGTTGCCGTGGTGAGACGGTGTGGGGGCCTCTTGACCGTGTTGGCGCTGGGTGGTGGTTGGTTTGGTGGCTGGCTCCGGAGCGCTCGAGGTGCGGGTTGGGATCGGGGGAAACCCCTGTCGGCTTGGCCGACACCGGCGCGGTGGCGCTTGTGGGTGCCACCTGACCCGGGAGGGCGTCGGGGGCTACCCTTCCTCTCGCCTCGTCGTGTACCGGGGGAAACCCTTGGCAGCAGCATCGTCATCGTCGCGATCCTTCTTGGAGGTGTTGATAGGTGCCGGCGCTTCGGAGTCTTGGATCCTAGTGGGAGATCCCGGTGGGCGCAGCGATCGCGAGGCTTCTTCGTTTTTGTTGATCCGCCGTTGTCGGCATTTGTTTCTTTTGCTCTTTCTCTGTCGTTTCCTTTTGGGCGCGACTGTGCTGCTTCCGCCCCAGCACCTATCCTTGTATGGCTCGGTTGGTTGCTTTGTATACAAAGCAGGGGGAAACCCTTTTTCGGTAACAACCATATTGAAGAGCTTCACCATCTGCACAACACCACGATAAAGATATGCTTGCCTCTACCATGATTCAAAGTACTCGTGTTGTTTTTCTTGTTTCAACTTGTAGCATCATGCTTCATTGTTTACCAATATAAAATAGAACACACTTGTTTTGAATCAGATTTGATGATACACCATGAAGCACTAAGGTACACTTTGAAACAAGATAAGTTCTAAAAGTAGTCAGAAAACATTACGAATCTCGAAGCAACCATGGATGGTGGATTCATGCACACGATATCCCATGCATGATAGAATTGCTTTTCTTGTGGGGACGACCTTTATCTAGATCCCACTGATAATTAATGATCGGAAGGTGTTTTAGACATGTCCACATATGTTCCAACCTATATGGTCACACGCTTAATGCTTAGTGACATTTCAAAATGTTACGATTTAATGGAGATTGAAAGAGAAGTGTTTTGAAAGTGTTTCAAATATTGTTGGAAGAGTTTTGGGAGGTCCCGGTGATGCTCGAAAGTGTTTTAGAAGGTTTTGGAGATTTATAGAATATTAAGCTTTCGGAGAAGGTTCTGAAAAATTCTAGAACATTCAAGGACCCTGCAAGGCCATCACACCCTTTGCTTTGAGGAGAAGGCAGCCTAGTGGGGGTTGGTCAACCATGGAAGAATCTTGGTAGGACCTCACTTAGTTGGGGAGGAATGATTCCTTCCCAAGTCGGTCGACCCCCTCCCTAGCCACCTATATAAGGAGGGGCATGGGCGCACCTGGGACACACAAAACCCTTGGTCGAGCACTCTCATGGCCACTGTCATGTCCCTTTTTTAGTCGTCCGCCTCTCTGTCCCTCTAGATTAGATCGTGGATTTCATGTTGTTCCATTGTGTTGGTCCACAAGTTATTGTGGTGTTAATACTTTCGTACGCACAGATACCTTGGCATCGTGATCTTCAACATTAGATCGGGCTTCGTAGGAGAAACTCTTCGTTTTTGTAGGATGGTCTAGCCTATTGCTCTATCCTTGTGCTTATTTCGCGACTATGAGGTATAACCTAGTTGTAGGAGTCGGAGGACTTCATTGACATTCAACAACGTCAATATCTTCGATGCTCCGACGTGATCTCATTGCCTGCACCTCGATAGTGATCTTGGTTGGTTCTTGCATGGTGATTTTGTAGGATCGAAAGTATGTCTAGAGGGGGGGGGGGTGTAATTAGACTACTTGACCAAATAAAAATCCAGCCTTTTCCCAATTTTAAGTCTTGGCAGATTTTAGCAACTTATCACAAGTCAAGCAATCAACCTACACATGCAATTCTAAGAGTATAGCAGCGGAATGTAAATCATTGCATATGAAGGTAAAGGGGAGGAGTTTGGAGGGAGCAAACGCAATGTAGACACGGAGATTTTTGGCATGGTTCCGATAGGTGGTGCTATCGTACATCCACGTTGCTGGAGGCTTCAACCCATGAAGGGTAACGGCTGCGCGAGTCCACGAAGGGCTCCACCCATGTAGGGTCCACGAAGAAGCAACCTTATCTATCCCACCATCGCCATCGCCCACGAAGGACTTGCCTCACTAGGGTAGATCTTCACGAAGTAGGCGATCTCCTTGCCCGTACAAACTCCTTGGTTCAACTCCACAATCTTGACGGAGGCTCCCAAGTGACACCTAACCAATCTAGGAGACACCACTCTCCAAAAGGTAATAGATGGTGTGTTCATGATGAACTCCTTGCTCTTGTGCTTCAAATGATAGTCTCCCCAACACTCAACTCTCTCTCAGAGATTTGGATATGGTGGAAAGATGATTTGAGTGGAAAGCAACTTGGGGAAGGGCGGAAGGCTAGAGATCAAGATTCTTGTGGTTGGATTGAAATATCTTGGTCTCAACACATGAGTAGGTAGTTCTCTCTCAGAAAATGAATGCTGGAAGTGTAGGCACGTTCTGATGGCTCTCTCCCCGAATGGAGGAAGGGCGGAGGGGTATATATAGCCTCCACACAAAATCTAACCGTTACACACAATTTACCAAACTCGGTGGGACCGAATAGTGAAACTCGGTCAGACGATTTAGTTCAAAATCTGAACATTAGGCTTTTCGGTGGGACTGACATGTCAACTCGGTGGGACCGATTGTGTTAGGGTTAGGGCATAACGTAATCTCGGTGAGACCGATCACATGAACTCGGTGAGACCAATCACATGAACTCGGTGAGACCGATTTCTGTAATAGGAAAACAGAGAGTTGGTCAGGCAAACTCGGTGGGACCGATCGCTCATTTTGGTGAGACCGAAATGTTATGAAAATGAAACAAAGAGTTCGCATTACGAACTCGGTGGGACCGATCACTCATCTAGGTTAGACCGAAACGTTACGAAGGCAAACAGAGAGTTTGCAATCCCATCTCGGTGAGACCGAACGGATTAGGGTTTCTGGCTATGGCTATGTCAAATGAACTCGGTGGAGCCGGATAGATCAAATCGGTGGGGCCGGGTTTGACTTTTGGTTTGAGACATATGTGGATATGAGAAAGTGGTTGAGGGCTTTTGGAGCATATCACTAAGCATTTTGAGCAAGCAAGTCATTAAGCAACACCTCATCCCCTTTTAATAGTATTGGCTTTTCCTATGGACTCAATGTGATCTTGGATCACTAAAATGAAAATGTAGAGTCTTGAGCTTGTGCCAATATGTGTCCTTAGCATTTTGAGGGGTCCACATCCCTAGTCCATGCCATGCCAATCATTGAACTTTTTGAAATGATTATCTTGAAAGAATATTAGTCCAATGAGCTATATGTTGTTAAGAATTACCAAAACCACCCAGGGATTAGTTGCACTTTCAATCTCCCCCTTTTTGGTAATTGATGACAACAAATAGATCAAAGCTTCGACAAATGATAACAAGAACGAATTATAGTGTCGCTTTGAGAAGTATGTGATAAGCAAGAGCTCCCCCTAAATTTGTGCATTATTTAAAATTTGCTTTTGAATGCAAAAGCACAATCGATTAGGATTATGGGTTACTCTTCCATGTCACATACATCTTGGTGGGGCGCTCAAAATGATAGTATATGAAATATGCTCTCATCACCAAGGCAAGATGTGAATGATCATACATGAGAGATAGATAATATCATCATCCAAGCACAAGCATTAACGTATTATATGATCAAACACATGACCATACAAGTATCTCACAAATACATAAAGTATCATCCAAGCAAGCAAACAAATAAGTAGCAAACAAGATAGCAAAAAGAAGCAAAGCTCTCTCTCTCTCTCTCTCTAAGCCTATGATCTATACACTTTCTCCCCCTTAGGCAACAAGTTACCAAAAAGCTTGAAAATGCATAGTGCTATGTGGCTCTCTAAGCTTGATCTTCGGGAGGTGGCGTGGAGAGGAATCCTGCGATAAATGCATCTGTTGAGGTTGTAGAAGCTGGTGGAGTTGCAATCGGAGGGGCAACTGAACCTGTGACTACAGGTGCTGAAGTAGTAGCTCTAGTGTCTGTCACTGGCACGGCTGCAGACCTATGTGCCCTAGGCACTCTCTGAAAAACTTCAGTGGTAGCTTTCCCTCTCCTCTCTTTAGCTTCATCCTGGAGCTGCTCAACTATAGTTTGCATCTCTGTGACCTTCAAGTCTAGATCATAAAATTTTGTTTCAATGATCCTTTCAAGGCTCTCTTGATTTTGAGTCACGGTGGCCAATCCTTTCTCAATCCTCAAAGTGGCTTGAATAAGATAGGCAAGTTGATCTTGTTTTGACTTGAGAAAAACTTGTGAAGCCTCTTCAGCACTTGGCATCTTGGCTGCCTTCTTTGCTTTTGCCTTCTCCCTCTTCACTTGAGCCTCTGCAGACGTAGGATCTGAAGCATCCATAACAACTGTGTTGTCCTCATGATCAGGCCTCAAGGGAAGGTGCTCTTTGTCCAACAAGTATATGCCTTTGCCCATCTTGGAGTTAATGAGCATCTGGATGTGTGGAGCATATCCACATGATCTCTTTTGGTCTGCTGTTGTTCTCTTGATGGTTTCAACAATCAAACTCATCACTTTGAATTTTTGGGGCACATCAAACATCTGAAGCAAGTTGATGGAGTGGCCTCTGATCATCCTGTGATCTCCTGATTTGGGCAGCAAGGTGTGCCTCAAAATGGTGTTCATGGTGGCCAGTCCAGAAAATAGATAATACACTAAGCCTAGCTTGTGTGTCTCCAAGGCCTTGTCAGGAATTTCCTTGTACATGTTGGCCATGGAGTTGTGACCCTTCCTAGGTTTAGCATCGACATCAATGTCATCCTCATGCTCTTCAGGGGCATTGATCAGCTTGGCCCACTCAGCAACAGTAGACTGATATCTTGTTCCTTCAGTTATCCATACAATTCTTCCATCAGGGTAGAAGTGAGTTGTTGAATAGGACTGCATAATGAGCTCATCATTCCACTTGGTCAACTTCTGACCCACAAAGGTGTCTACTCCATTGAGTCTGAAGCTTTCATGCACTCCAGGGAAGTGGTCTTCATTGTTGTCGATGTACTTCCAATCAACCCACTTCATATCACACACTATGGGCTTCTTATCCAGAAGGACTGTCTCATAGAAGTCCTGCTGTTCCTTGGTGTGAAATTTGTAGTCCACAACAGTCCTTCTTCTCATAGCATAAGGGTCTGATTGTCTCCACATTTTGAGACCTTAATCCTTTCTCTCCTTTATGTTTTCATCCACTGGGTGATTGTCATCATGATCAGGGATCTTGGGCTTCAACTTTCTGTGCACTTGGGCTTCATCATCTTCTTCTTCTTCTATTTCAGACACTAGGGCCTTGTTCTTTTCAGCAGCTGGTATATTTCTGGTGCTCCTCTTTGGTACATACTTGGTGGCTGGAGCAGTAGCTTTGGGGGCAGTCTTGGGCTTTGATGGAGCAGCCCCAGACTTGATGGCATCCCCCATCAGCTTCTGTGTCTTTGATACTGGTGCATCATCCTCTTCTTCCTCTTCCTCATCTGATTGGATCATCATTGAGGGCTTTCCAATAACTCTTGCCATAGTTTTCTTGGCCCTTTCCTTCCTCTTCCTGCCTTCACAAGCAGCCTCTTCTTTAGTTGATTTGGAGGCTTCAAGAGTTGAGGCTCTGGCCTTTGACATGGGCACTCTCTTGGCGGGAGCCTTCTTGTTCAGACCAGGTGAGGGAGTCCTGGATTAGGGGGTGTCCGGATGGCCGGACTATACCTTCAGCCGGACTCCTGGACTATGAAGATACAAGATTGAAGACTTCGCCCCGTGTACGGATGGGACTTTCCTTGGCGTGGAAGGCAAGCTTGGCAATGCGGATATTTAGATCTCCTACCATTGTAACCGACTTTGTGTAACCCTAACCCTCTCCGGTGTCTATATAAACCGGGGGGTTTTAGTCCGTAGGACAACATACAACAATCATACCATATGCTAGCTTCTAGGGTTTAGCCTCCTTGATCTCGTGGTAGATCTACTCTTGTACTACCCATATCATCAATATTAATCAAGCAGGACGTAGGGTTTTACCTCCATCAAGAGGGCCCGAACCTTGGTAAAACATTGTGTCCCTTGTCTCCTGTTACCATCCGCCTAGACGCACAGTTCGGGACCCCCTACCCGAGATCCGTCGGTTTTGACACCTACATTGGTGCTTTCATTGAGAGTTCCTCTGTGTCGTCGCTTTTAGGCCCGATGGCTCCTCCGATCATCAATAACGATGCAGTCCAGGGTGAGACTTTTCTCCCCGGATAGATCTTCGTCTTCGGCGGCTTCGCACTACGGGCCAATTCACTTGGCCATTTGGAGCAGATCGAAAGCTACGCCCCTGGCCATCATGTCAGGTTTGGAAGTTTAAACTACACGGCTGACGTCCGCGGGGACTTGATCTTCGACGGATTCGAGCCACAGCCGAGCGCGCCGCACTGTCACGATGGGCATGATCTAGCTCCGCTGCCGAACAGTGCCCTGGGGGCCGCACACGCATCGGTTCTGACCCTTAATTCGGAGCCTACTGCGCCGATCGAGGATGAGTGGTTGGACACCACCTCGGGGGCTGCGATCCCAAAGGCGATCGAGCCGAACACCAGCCCCGCACTCTGCAAGGCCCGTGACTCCGAGGGGCTGGATTCCTCTCCGGACTCCGAGCCCTCCGTGCCCCTGCCGATCGAATCCGATTGGGCGCCCATCATGGAGTTCACCGCTGCGGATATCTTTCAGCACTCGCCCTTCGGCGACATTCTGAAGTCACTAAAGTCTCTCTCTTTATCAGGAGAGCCCTGGCCAGACTACGGTCAGCAAGGTTGGGATACGGACGATGAAGAAATTCAAAGCCCACCCACCACCCACTTTGTAGCCAATGTCGATGATTTAACCGACATGCTCGACTTCGACTCCGAAGACATCGACAGTATGGACACCGATGCAGGAGACGATCAAGAACCAGCACCTATAGGGCACTGGAAGGCCACCTCGTCGTACGACATATAGGGCACTGGAAGGCCACCTCGTCGTATGGTGGATACCCCAAAAGAAGGAGATGGCGATGGAACAGCGGGGGATGACCCCTCCAAGAAACAGCCCAAGCGCCGGCATCAGCGGCGCCGCTCTAAATCCCACCAAAGCAAAAACGGTGATTCCGGCACAGGAGATAATAATACTCCGGATAGCGCCGAAGAACACCCCCTCCAGCAAGATTTAGCACAGGAGGATGGAGAAGCCAACCCTCATGAGAGAGCGGCAGACAGAGAGGTCGAGGATGATAATTATATGCCTCCCTCCGAATACGAGGCAAGCCTCGACGACGACGAATTCGTCGTGCCAGAGGATCCCGTTGAACAAGAGCGTTTCAAACGCACGCTTATGGCCACGACGAGCAGCCTCAAGAAAAAACAGCAATAGCTTAGAGCTGATCAAGAGTTGCTAGCCGACAGATGGACTGAAGTCCTTGCGGCCGAAGAGTATGGACTTGAACGCCCCTCCAAGAGCTACCCAAAGCGCAGGCTGCTACCCCAATTAGAGGAGGAAGCACCTAAACCTACATCACCAGCGCATGACATGGCCGACCGGCCACCTCGTGGCTGTGACAGAGAGGCCTCTCGGCCCTCCACTCAAGCCGCGCCCCGGCGCCGCTCAAAACATACTAAGGCACGGGAAAATGCGCCAGACCTGCGAGACATACTGGAGGACAAGGCAAGGCAAACAAGGTCAATCTACGGATCGCGCGGGCGCCCCACGGCACGTGACGGTGATCGTCACTCCGGATATAATAAATCCGGCCGGGCCGAACACAATAGACAAAGCTCGTTTGACCTGCGTCGTGATATAGCCCAATACAGAGGCGCCGCACACCCACTATGCTTCACAGATGAAGTAATGGATCATAAAATCCCTGAGGGTTTCAAACCCGTGAACATCGAATAATATGATGGCACAACAGATCCTGCGGTATGGATCGAGGATTATCTCCTTCATATCTACATGGCCCGCGGCGATGATCTACACGCCATCAAATACCTCCCACTCAAACTTAAGGGACCAGCTCGGCATTGGCTTAACAGCTTGCCGCAGAATCAATCGGTTCTTGGGAGGACCTGGAAGCCGCATTCCTCGACAATTTCCAGGGTACCTATGTGCAACCACCGGACGCCGATGACCTAAGCCACATAATTCAGCAGCCAGAGGAATCGGCCAGGCAATTCTGGACACGGTTCCTAACAAAGAAAAACCAAATAGTCGACTGTCCGGACGCAGAGGCCCTAGCAGACTTCAAGCATAATATCCGCGACGAGTGGCTTTCCCGGCACCTTGGACAGGAAAAGCCGAAATCTATGGCAGCCCTCACGACACTCATGACCCGCTTCTACGCGGGAGAAGACAGCTGGCTAGCTCGTAGCAATAACTTGACCAAGAACCTTGGTAATTTGGACACCAAGGACAAAAGTGGCAGGTCGCGACGGAACAAGCAAAAGCGCCGTGTTAACAGCAACAACAACAAGGATACGGCAGTCAATGCCGGATTCAGAGGATACAAATCCGGTCAGCGGAAAAAGCCATTCAAAAGAAATACTCAGGGCCCGTCCAGTTTTAACCGAATACTCGACCGCTTGTGCCAGATACATGGCACCCCCGAAAAGCCAGCCAATCACACCAACAGGGATTGTTGGGTGTTCAAGCAGGCAGGCAAGCTAAATGCCGAAACTAAAGACAAGGGGCTGCATAGTGACGACGAGGAGGAGCCCCGACCGCCGAACAACAATGGACAGAAGGGTTTCCCCCCACAAGTGCGAACGGTGAACATGATATACGCAACCCACATCCCCAAGAGGGAGCGGAAGCGTGCGTTACGGGATGTATACGCGATGGAGCCAGTCGCCCCAAAGTTCAACCCATGGTCCTTGTCGGTGTCAAAACCGGCGGATCTCGGGTAGGGGGTCCCGAACTGTGCGTCTAGGCGGATGGTAACAGGAGACAAGGGACACGATGTTTTACCCAGGTTCGGGCCCTCTTGATGGAGGTAAAACCCTACGTCCTGCTTGATTGATATTGATGATGTGGGTATTACAAGAGTAGATCTACCACGAGATCAAGGAGGCTAAACCCTAGAAGCTAGCCTATGGTATGATTATTGTTCGTCCTATGGACTAAAACCATCCGATTTATATAGACACCGGAGAGGGCTAGGGTTACACAGAGTCGGTTACAATGGTAGGAGATCTACATATCCGTATCGCCAAGCTTGCCTTCCACGCCAAGGAAAGTCCCATCCGGACACGGGACGAAGTCTTCAATCTTGTATCTTCATAGTCTTGGAGTCCGGCTGATGATGATAGTTCGGCTATCCGGACACCCCCTAGTCCAGGACTCCCTCAGTAGCCCCCAAACCAGGCTTCAGTGACGACGAGTTCGGCGCGTATATTGTCTTCGGCGTTTGCAAGGCGGGTTCTCGTCCATATTCCATGTGTTTGTCGAATAGTGTCCGGTTTCCTTATAAATGTTGCGCTCCTTGGCTTCTATGTCCAATAATGTCCCTCTTCCACATGTTGTATGAATGCAAAAAGGCAGGGTATTTTTACGTTTTACCCCCTAGCTGCGCGAATAAGCTGCCTATAAGAGAGGCGAGGATCCAGATCCGAATCACACAATCCTCCTTCCGCAAGTACTCATCGAAGCACATCTGACAAAAATCCATTCCAACATGGACAGTCGACGCGGCTCCTCCTCTCGCGCTCCCAGTCCTCCGCCAGGAGATTGGAGGAGATGTTCAGTCCCGCATAGCGAGTTAGTGACGCTCCAAGCAGAGGGATACCTTCCCCCAGCCTTTATGGTTTCGGTTCGAGCCGGACTGGCCACCTACAAGGGTGGGAAGCAGGCGGAGAGCGTCCCCAATCACTCCAAAGGAGAGCAGGTATGCTTCGTCCCCTACCTAATAAGGGGACTCGGATTTCCCATATATCCGTTTCTCCGGGGGCTCCTGGAGTTCTATGGACTCCAACTTCACCACCTCACACCTGCCTCCATCTTGCACATCGCGGACTTTGTAGCTCTTTGCGAGCTGTTCTTGGGCATCGAGCCCCATTTTGCGCTGTGGAAGAGATTGTTTTGCCTCGTACCCTGTTCTCACGAGGGGTCGATATATCAAGTGGGCGGAGCCGAAATATGGCGCATCGCCGGGACCGGATATCTATCCGGAACCCCGAAGAAGGCGTCCGAAGACTGGCCTTCGGAATGGTTTTATATGGAAGACGCCCCACTGCCGGATCCAGTTCGGATTGGCCTCCCGGAGTTTAGTGACGCTCCTCTGAAGAAACGCCTGAGTTGGCGCCCGCGGAGCCCTCAACGGGAAGATGATAGGAGCGTCCAATATCTGATGGGCCGGATAAGGTTACTGGCCCATTCCAGATTGACCATGATTGGAGTCATGGCCACATGCATTATGCGAGGGGTGCAGCCGCTCCAATATAGGGGCCACCCCATGTGGGATTTCAACAGGGAGAATGACGCCACCCGTCATGGCCGCAAGGGGCCGGGATCGATCGCCGATCTGGTGAAGATCCTGTCCGGCTTGTACAAGGGGGAGAAGGAGGACTTCCTCCGCACGAGTCCATTGAATGGATTCTCCATGAATAACCCTCGGAGCTGGCTAAGCGGACGTTTATATATCTGATCCGTGCTTTCAAAGTTAAGTGTCTTACTTTATGATTTCGACGCAGGAACTGCGCCGGGATGTGGAGGGCATACAAAGCCTGAATCCACAACCCGAGGATCCGGGAAGGTCTCTTGATCGGGCCTCCGGAGAGGATCCGGACATAAAGGTGGAGATGATTGACGGGGTGTTCCACCAACTCAGCATAGACAATGCTCCAGTCGCCATTACGGCTGACTACCCCGGTTTATCTCCGGCTTCCCAGGTGAGTACGACCGAAGTCCTGACACCATTACTTTTTTAATGCTTATTTCTGACCACCGTATACCAACGGTGCTTCGGAGGAGGTGCCTTTGCGGCGGGAAGCCGAGCCCGCGGCGACTGACCAACCAGGGTCAGTGCGGCCCAGCAGGCGGAAGAGGAGTGCGGCGCGAATCGAAACGTCGCCGCAACGGTATGGCGCACCATTGTATTTAAGGGAAAGACTCCTGGGAGGTATATTAATGCTCATGATTCTTTCAGGAGAAAGAGCGCTAGCCGGACTGTGTCCGGAGAGGTTGCCAACCAAGCCTCCGCCAGCCAGGCTCCAACACCTGGTCCGGAGGGGGAGGCGAGCGCAAGGCGCGAGCCGGATGCTCCTCCAATGGAGGATGCCGATAGGCTATCCGCCACCAGGTCTGAGGTGGAGAGCGCCATGAATCATAGGCGCTGTCGGACAGTTCTTCGTGACGCGTGCTTCTCCCCAGAGGCGTTGAATGCCTTTAATGCGGGAGACGCGCACCTCCGTGCTGCTCAAGATGGTTTAACCAGAGCCACGGAGCAGTATGTGAAAGACATACGGGTGAGGAATTTTAATAGTTATATATTCCAGTAGCCCCCGAGACTTAAAATAGTTAAACTAACTGATTTAAGGATCATTTGTTTATGCAGGTTCTTACAGAGAAGAGTACCCACCTGTCCAGGAGCTTCAAGAATGCAAGGCCCAACTTGAGGCCGCACTAGCCGCCGCCGGGGGAGCCACAGAGACCCCCTCTGGTAATACATATTTCGAAAAGATAAGTAGTTTATGAAGTGCGGCGTGTGTGTTTAGTCTGACAATAATATTGCAGAAGGTGCCGGACTAGATCCGGACAAGCAACATCTGCTGCGCCAGCTGAAGGCCGGCGAGAAGGTGCTTATGAGGGTGCAGCAGGACAGGAACAAACTCCAAGATGCCAACACCCAGCTGGGCGAAGAACTAAAAGATGTTCGGGTCCAGCTGTCTGACTCCGTAAAGGAGAATCGGCGGCTTCGTCGCAGCATTTATAGTAAGTGCTTGAGCAAACTCTTTTGAAAAGAAGAGTTCGGCGAGGAAGTCGATTGACAGAAATGTGTCTGTAGGTGTGCTCACGGGTCGTCCGGCGGAGGAAATGCCTGGTTCCATGGGTGACCTTCTTCCCGAGCTGCTGCAACTGCACGAACATGTCCGGCAGGCGATGAGCGGCGTCGTTCAGGCCTTATGGCCTCCCGTCTCCCTACCCGAGGGTCTTGGAGGGCTTGCTGAGAAGCTTCAGGGAGTACGACAGCGCTTTCGTCTGTGGAAGATATCGGTCTGCCGTCAAGGCGCCAGGGAGGCCTGGGCCATGGTGAAGACGTGGTACATGAAGGCTGATCCAAACCACATGACCGAGGTCGGACCTGTGGGGCCCGATGGGAAGGAGATCCCTGTGAGCCTGATGTACGGTCAAGTAGAGTTGGCCGCGAAATATTCCCAACGGGACTATAAACTAGACAGCTTGTTTGATGGGATTGAAGAGGAGTACAATCTCTCAGTTTGACGATGTAATTTAAAATGACATGTAAAATGCCTTCTAGCTGGATTGTAGATCGTTTGTCTTTGCGGACCTTTTCGCTTCAACCTCGGGACCCAACAGTCCGGAGTGTGTCCGAATACCCTCACAGTTATACAAAAACCGGGGCATGCATGGAGACCAGGCGTAGGGGTCATAAGTGCTTTATCAGACAAGTGCCCAACTAGCTATGTTATATTACATGGTTAGTAAGAAACATCTTCCAGGGAGAATAGTTCTATTAGGGGTTCCTTTTCCTGAGAGGCATGCCCTAAAGTGCATGTCCGGACTGCGAAAAGAGCAGAAAAAGCATCTGGGGGCAGATAAATAAATAAGTAATAAATCATCTTTCAAGTCACCGACCGAATCATCCGGCTGACCCGGCAGTAACAATCGCAGAGGTGCTCCCTTTACCTCCTAGCCGAACAATCGGGAACGTAGGGGTAAGCACAGGAGCCAGGCAACCCAGCTTGGCCAAAACTTAAGTCATATCGATGCATATAATGGTGAGTGAAAGGTACATGCAGAAGTATGACACATGTGTTAGGCATGAAGCCCGTATAAATAAGCTTCTGTTAAAGAAGCCCCCAGGTATAACGAGTGCGAGTAGCACATCAAGTGTGTGCGAACAATGCACAGATCAGCCCTCAAAGGCTTTTACTGAAAGAGGGAGGAAAAAGGAAGGAAACAAAAGACAGCGAAAAATATATATGAAAGGTGGACGGAGGAAGGAGACGAACTCTGAGTCCGGCGCTAGGCGTAGAATCTTCGGAGACGGGCTGCGTTCCATGGGTTCAGCTCGAGTCGGTTGTCAGATGCGTTGCGTAGACGGTATGCACCGCCGGTAAGGACTTGGTCGATGATGAAGGGACCTTCCCATTTGGGCTTAAGTTTATCCTTTTTCTTGTCCGGCACGCGTAGAACTAGCTCGCCAACATTGTAAGTTTTGGCCCGTACTTCTCTGCTTTGATATCTTCGAGCCTGCTGCTGATAGAATGCGGAACAGGATTTTGCCACGTCGCGCTCCTCCTCTAAGGCGTCAAACTGTCCTGCCGATCCAACTCGGCTTCTCTTTCTTTGTACATGCGCACGCGAGGTGAGTCATAAATTATATTGCAGGGAAAAACTGCCTCTGCGCCGTATACCATAAAAAATGGTGTGAATCCGGTAGTGCGGTTTGGCGTGGTCCGCAGCCCCTAGAGTACGGAGTCGAGCTCCTCTACCCAGTGCGTGTTAGATTCCATGAGGGACCACACTAATCTGGGTTTAATGCCGCTCATAATTAGACCATTTGCTCGTTCGACTTGACCGTTAGTTTGAGGGTGATAGACCGAAGCGTAGTCGAGCTTGATGCCCATGTTTTTGCACCAGAGTTTAACCTCGTCGGCCGTGAAATTCGTGCCGTTATCAGTGATGATGTTGTGGGGGACGCCAAAACGGTGTACTACCCCGGATATGAAGTCTATCACGGGTCCGGATTCTGCCGTTTTAACTGGCTTGGCCTCTATCCATTTGGTGAATTTGTCCACCATGACCAATAAGTATTTTTGCTTGTGGGTTCCCCCTTTAAGGGGTCCAACCATGTCAAGCCCCCAGACCGCGAACGGCCAAGTGATGGGTATAGTTTTGAGGGCGGTGGGTGGCATGTGGCTTTGATTAGCAAAGAGCTGGCAACCGACGCATCGTTGGACTAAGTCCTGAGCATCTGCTTGGGCTGTCGGCCAATAAAATCCTGTACGGAAGGCCTTGCCTACAAGGGCTCGGGCTGCGGCGTGGTGCCCGCCGAGTCCGGCGTGAATTTCAGCCAGGAGATTTCGCCCTTCCTCTTCGGAGATACACCTTTGAAGGACTCCGGTTTTGCTTTTCTTATAAAGTTCTCCCTCATGAACCTTGTAGGCTTTAGATCGCCGAACTATGCAGCGGGCCTTATTTTGGTCTTCAGGAAGTTCCTGCCTAATTAAGTAGGCTAGGAATGGTTCCGTCCACGGGGCAATTACTGCCATTATTTCGTGGGCTGAAGGTGTTATTTCATTGGCTGAGCCACCGATTGTGTCAGAATGTTCCGTGTTGGGTGGTCCAGTTGGTTCCAGGTTGTTATTTCCGGACTCCTCTTCCCATAATACGGATGGCTTAAAGAGCCGCTCCACGAAGATGTTTGGAGGGATGGCGTCGCATTTTGCGCCGATGCATGCCAACACGTCTGCTGCCTGGTTATTATCCCGGGCTACATGGTGGAATTCGAGTCCTTCGAACCGAGCTGACATTTTTATGACGGCGTTATGGTAGGCTGCCATTTTCGGATCCTTGGCGTCAAAGTCTCCATTTACTTGGGATATTGCGAGGTTTGAATCCCCACGCACCTCTAGGCGTTGAATACCCATGGAGATTGCCATCCGGAGACCATGTAGAAGGGCCTCGTATTTGGCTACATTGTTGGAGTCCGTGTACATTATTTGAAGTATGTATTGGACTGTGTCTCCGGTTGGGGACGTCAAGACGACGCCAGCCCCCAAGTCGGCCAACATTTTGGAGCCGTCGAAATGCATGATCCAATTGGAGTATGCGCCGTACTCTTTAGGGAGTTCGGCTTCGGTCCATTCGGCGATGAAGTCAGCCAAAACTTGCCACTTTATAGCTCGCCGTGCTTTGTAGGTTATGTCAAATGGTAAGAGCTCAATGGCCCATTTTGCAATCCTACCCGTCGCGTCGCGGTTGTTTATAATGTCGTTGAGAGGTACTTCGGAGGCCACTGTTATGGAACACTCTTGAAAGTAGTGCCGCAGCTTCCGGGTTGCCATGAACACCGCACGCTATCTTTTGATAATGTGGGTACTGGGACTTGCATGGAGTTAAGACAGTGGATACATAGTACACTGGTTTTTGAAGAGGGAATTTGTGCCCTTCTGTTTCTCGTTCAACGACGAGTACTGCGCTGACAACTTGATGTGTTGCCGCGATATATAATAACATCGGTTCGCCCAGGTTGGGCGTGGCCAGGACCGGATTTGTTGCCAATATGGCCTTAATTTCTTCGAGTCCAGCCGTGGCAGCATCCGTCCATTCGAAGTGTTCGGTGCACCGGAGGAGGCGATAGAGGGGCAGTGCCTTTTCTCCCAAACGGGAGATGAAGCGGCTTAGAGCCGCCATGCATCCAGTTAGTTTTTGTATTTGTTTGAGGTCTTTTGGGATATCCAATTGTGCAGAGCTCGGATCTTGGCTGGGTTTGCTTCAATTCCTCTACTGGATACAATGAAGCCCAAGAGCTTTCCGGCTGGTACGCCGAAAACACATTTTTCCGGGTTGAGCTTAATGTCATATACTCGGAGGTTGTCGAATGTAAGCCTCAAATCGTCTACTAGAGTTTCGACGTGTTTGGTCTTAACGACCATATCGTCTACGTATGCCTCCACTGTTTTGCCTATCTAGGTAGCCAGACATGTCTGAATCATGCACTGATATGTTGCGCCGGCGTTTTTGAGTCTGAAGGGCATTATGTTGAAGCAGAATGGCCTGTATGGAGTAATGAATGCCGTTGCGGCCTGGTCTGTTTCCGCCATCTTGATTTGATGGTATCCTAAGTATGCGTCGAGGAAGCACAATGAATCGTGCCTTGCGGTAGCATTGATGATTTGGTCGATGCGGGGGAGGGGGAAAGGATCCTTTGGACAGGCCTTGTTAAGGTCTTTGAAATCGACACAAAGGCGCCAGGATTTGTCCTTTTTGGTACCATTACCAGGTTTGCTAGCCAGTCGGGATGTTTTATATCTCTGATGAATCCGGCTTCTAAGAGTTTGGCTAGCTCCTCTCCCATTGCCTGTCTTTTGGGTTCGGAAAATCGCCGAAGAGCCTGTTTGACTGGATTGAATCCTTTTAGGATATTTAGGCTGTGTTCTGCCAGCCTGCCTGGGATTCCTGGCATATCTGAAGGGTGCCAGGCAAAAATGTCCCAATTTTCCCGAAGGAATTCTCGTAGTGAGGCTTCTACATCAGGGTTTAATTGTGCCCCAATGGAGGCCGTCTTTGTGGGGTCCGTTGGATGGACCTGGAATTTGACTATTTCGTCTGCTGGTTTAAAAGAGGTGGACTTAGATCTCTTATCGAGTATCACATCGTCCCTATTCACCGTGGAGCGCAGCGCAGTGAGTTCCTCTACCGCTAGGGCTTCGGATAGTGCCTCTAGGGCTAGTGCGACTGTCTTATTTTCAGCGCGGAGTGCTATATCTGGATCACTGACAAGAGTGATGATTCCATTGGGCCTGGGCATTTTAAGCTTGATGTACCCGTAATGGGGTATAGCTTGGAAAATTGTGAATGGCTCTTGCCCTAACAAGGCGTGATATCCGCTGCCGAACGGGGCCACTTGGAACGTGACCTCCTCGGACCTGTAATTGTCCGGTGAGCCGAACACTACATCTAGTGTGAGTTTTCCTGTGCAGCGTACTTCTCGACTAGGGATTGTTCCTCTAAAGGTTGTGCTGCTTCGCTCAATGCGGCTCCAGTCTATTTCCATTTTTTGGAGGGTTTCCTCGTAGATGAGGTTTAATCCGCTGCCGCCATCCATGAGTACCTTGGTAAGATGAAAGCCGTCCACTATCGGACTGAGGACCAATGCGGCTGGTGCTCGGGCTGTTCGGAATTTAGGTTCGTCGGTGGCATTGAAGGTGATAGCCGTGTCGCTCCATGGATTTGTTATTGCTACTTGGTAGACTTCGGCGAGGCTGCGGATTGTTCGTTTCCGCATATTATTTGATGCGAAAGTCTCAAAGACTATTAATACCGTACTGGTACTGTTGGGCTGGTTACCCGGGGCTAGAAAACCTTCGCCACTTTTGGCTACCTGCCGTAGTATCCAACATGCTCGAAGGCTATGTGTTGGAGTGGCGCCCTCTGTACTATGGATTTTACAGGGTCCGTTGAGCCATCCCTCCAGTACGGTTCCGTGCCCTTTATGGGGTTTTTTGCTTTTTGGTTTTTGACCCAGGTGCTTGAGTATGACGCACCCTTTTATTTCGAACTAGGGTTATGTTGAGGGCCGGGTTGTCCCAAAACCTGGTTTCGGTTTTCCAGGCACTCTCCATCGCACAGTATTTTTGTACTATGGTCGCCAGGTCGGCGAAGCGTGTAACTTCGCGACGACTTATGGCGTTCATGATTCCCTTGTCCGTGCAATTGTTGCAGAAAATTGAGATTGCGCCTTCCTCACGGCAGTCCTTTATCCTGTCCATAACCAGGAGGAATCTGGCCCAGTAATGATGTACTGTTTCATCGGGCTCTTGCCGTATTTGAGATAGATCGCTTATGTTTGGGTGGGCGGGCGGAATTAAATTCGGAACCCCGCCCAATCTGAGGCTCAAAGGCCGAGAAGTTTCCGGATTTGGAAGCTTGGATTGCTGGATGTTATCCAACAAATCTGGTCCGATGCCTGACTTTAGGTTCAGTACTTGATTGACATCCGTCCCTCCGCGGGAATTCGGCATGGAGGGATCGGGAATCTGGACATAACTGGTCTTTAACATAGAAGAAGAGTCGCCGCGTTGTTCCTCTACCACAGCAACGTGGTGGGTAGCCTGAGGGGAGTTGATTTCTCTCAGATCGGTTTTAAGCCCAATCTGATCGTAGTCTGTAGCGACTCCTAGGGCGGCTATGCGATCCAAGAGCTCATTTACGGAGGAGAGCTCCATTGGATCTAGCTGCTCGGCGAATTCCGAGTTGACGTGAAGATCGCTTTTGATGACCTGAGAGGTCATTGTCGGAGCGGTGGCCGAACAGGCGGTTGTAAGAAAACCACCTAGCCAGATAGTTTGGCTGGTGGCCAAAGCTCCCTTGGCGACGGCGCCGTCTTTAAAGACGGGAAAAGGCATCCCTCCTGATTGCGACGACACAGAGGAACTCTCAATGAAAGAACCAATGTCGGTGTCAAAACCGGCGGATCTCGGGTAGGGGGTCCCGAACTGTGCGTCTAGGCGGATGGTAACAGGAGACAAGGGACACGATGTTTTACCCAGGTTCGGGCCCTCTTGATGGAGGTAAAACCCTACGTCCTGCTTGATTGATATTGATGATGTGGGTATTACAAGAGTAGATCTACCACGAGATCAAGGAGGCTAAACCCTAGAAGCTAGCCTATGGTATGATTGTTGTTCGTCCTATGGACTAAAACCATCCGGTTTATATAGACACCGGAGAGGGCTAGGGTTACACAGAGTCGGTTACAATGGTAGGAGATCTACATATCCGTATCGCCAAGCTTGCCTTCCACGCCATGGAAAGTCCCATCCGGACACGGGACGAAGTCTTCAATCTTGTATCTTCATAGTCTTGGAGTCCGGCTGATGATGATAGTTCGGCTATCCAGACACCCCCTAGTCCAGGACTCCCTCAGTCCTCCTGCCCGATAACTTTTGATCGAAGGGACCACCCCACTAGCATCTGTCATGGCGGGTTCGCCACATTGGTTCTAGACCCAATTATTAACGGATTTCATCTCACAAGAGTCCTTATGGACGGCGGCAGCAACCTGAACCTGCTTTACCAGGATACAGTGCGGAACATGGGCGTAGATCCCTTGAGGATTAAGCCCACCAAAACGACCGTTAAAGGCGTCATACCAGGTGTAGAGGCCAACTGTACAGGCTCAGTCACACTTGAAGTGGTCTTCTGATCTCCGGATAATTTCCGAAGCGAGGAGTTAATCTTCGACATAGTCCTGTTCCGCAGTGGCTATCGCGCACTGCTCAGGCGAACCGCATTTGCAAATTTCAATGCGGTACCGCACTACGCATACCTTAAGCTCAAGATGCCAGGCCCTCGAGGAGTAATCACGGTCAATGGAAACACCAAACGCTCCCTCCGAACGGAGGAGCACATGGCGGCCCTCGCAGCGGAAGTACAAAGCAGCCTGTTTAGGCAGTTCTCCAGTTCGGCCATTAAAAGGCCGGACACTGTCAAGCGCGCCTGGAGTAACCTACAACAAGACCGCCTGGCACGTTCTGAGCAGGCGTAGCAATGCGGCCCCAACCCCGGCCCTCGCGAAAGTGCGAAACCAGTGCTTCGCGTACATAACTACGCTCTGGAAATACCATGGGCATAGGGGGAGGGGCAATATCACGGCACGCCCAAAACACGGCTTAAACCATACTAGGGGCTGCCGAATTCCTTTTTTAATTTTCTCTTACTTTCAGGACTTCATTCTTCAGAAGGCCTGTACGGCAGTACAATTGCCGCACAAACGATACAAGAACCAGGGAAGCAGACAAGCCATGCCGCATTATGGAACTCCCAGGTGGTGTCTATCACGAGCAGTATACCTGTTTTGCATACAATTCCGCGGCCTGCCCCTGAACCGGACATGTTAAAAAGTCCAACCTTTTGCTTATCGCGCTATTTGTATCGTTCTGCTTTGATCGCAACCTTTTTAAATAATGAATAGTTTTTACCTATTTTTGCATTACCTTTTTATGAATATATGTTCATTAATGACATGTTGCATCCGTACACTATGGTACGGCCAATGCGCCAGGGGCTTAAGTACCCCTCAATATGGTGCGGAAAGTCCGAACACTTTCACAAGTGCGGCACCCCGAACTTATAGCATTATATGCATCGGCTCCGAATCATGTCTTGGGTCAATAGTTGGGTTTGCCCGGCTCCTATGTTTTGGTGCCTTACATTCCGCTATAACGGCTAAGGTAGCACTAGGAGAACTACTGCGATTGTGCCCCAGTTGAGCTGGGCTGAGCACCTCAGTAGAGAAAGCTAAAACTGACTATCATGATGAAGCGAGAGACCGGTCGCTGTTCGAGAGGTTTTTCGAGTCCCTAAAGACTTATGCCGCTTAGAGCGAGGAGTCGGCTTTGTCCGGCCAAGGCATGGATAGCGCCCCGAACTCGGTCTTCCGAATACTAGGGGCTTCGCCGAAATTTAAAATTATAGAGTTCTATGGCTAAATGAGAGTGTTCAAGCATTATAGTCCGATTGCGTTGTTCGTTGTGCTGAGCGCCTCCCTCGAAGGACCCAAACATGGGAAAAGGAGCACTCAGGTTTATCCCGAACACCCCAGCACTAGTGGCATGGGGGCAGAAGACGACGACTGGTCATCTCTCAATTTTTGATAAACAGCCGCACAGAAAGTAATATTTTAAATTCAAAAAGCATTGCTTAGCGCATATGAACAAGTTTTCAGCGCACAGGACAAAACGAGCGAGTTTACTCAAAAATTACATCCCTGGTACATTCATCCGCCATAAGGCGGGCACCCTTCAGAACGTCCTTATAATAGTTCTCGGGCTTGCGATGCTCTTTCCCCGATGGTGGCCCGTCCTTCACAAGCTTCTCACCGTCCAGCTTGCCCCAGTGCACCTTAGCACGGGCAAGGGCCCTACGGGCACCTTCGATGCAGACAGAGCGCTTGATGACCTCGAGCCTTGGACAAGCCTCCACCAGCTGCCACACCAACCCGAAGTAGTTCCCAGGCAGAGCCTCTCCAGGCCACAGCCGAACTATGAGGCCCTTCATGGCCTATTCGACCGCCTTGTGGAGCTCGACCAGCTGCTTCAGCTAGTCGCTCAGCGGCACAGGGTGTCCGGCCTCAACATACTGAGACCAGAACACCTTCTCTATCGAGCTGCCCTCCTTGGCTCGGTAGAATGCGGCGGCATCGGATACGCTACGGGGAAGATCTGCGAATGCTCCTGGAGAGCTCCAGATTCGGGTAAGTAACAAGTAGCTCACTTTTATATGTTTGCTTTGCATAAAGAATGCCTTACCCGCCGCTATCTTTTTCACCGCATCCAACTCCTGGAGGGCCTTCTGGGATTAGGCCTTGGCAGACCTGGCACTTTCAATAGCTGCCGCAAGCTCGGACGCTCACGTCCTTGAGTCAAGCTCCCAACTCTCATGTTTTTCCATGAGAGACTGGAGCTCTTGCCGTACCTCGCCAACTTGCGCCTCATATTTCTCCCGCTCGGTGCGCTCCGTGGCCGCTCTCTTCTCGGCCTCGACTAGCGCTTGCTTGAGGGTCGCCACCTCAGTTGTGGCCCCTACAATAAGCCGCTTTAATCCTGTCCTTTTTTGCAATTGCATCTTTTATATATTTTTCTATAAGGTATCTCTTACCTTCTTTCTCCTCGAGCTGCCGCTTGGCAAGGCCGAGCTCTTGCTCGGACCGCTCGAGGCCCTGCTTCAGTGTGCCCACCTCCACAGTAAGTGCGGCGGTCACAAGCAGCGAAGCCTGCATACGCATATTGACTCATTTTTTTAGACTCCTGCGACATTTATTAGATCCTCTATTCGGCTTTTCTTTTCGAACGCCAAACAGAGCATCAGGGGCTACTGTCTATGCGGTAATATTTTTACATATTTTTTACATACCTCAAAGCCTGTTAGAAGGCTGGCACAAGCTTCAGTCAGTCCGCTCTTGGCGGACTGAACCTTCTGATCACTGTACTCATAATAGTACAGTGCTCCTCATCGATGGAGGCACCGTTAAGCACCTCTAGCAGATTGTACGGCACCTCCGGTTGGACGGGGGCCGCCGGCTCAGTAGGCTTGCTCCTCTTGGAAGGAGTTCGCCTATCGCAGTCCGGAACCGTTGAAGATTCCGGTGCGGTGTCCGGCTCAAAGCCGGACTTGGAGCCCTGGGGGGTCTTATCCCCTTTACTGCTGGAGTCCGGGAAGTCGCCTTGTGGCGCCTCCAGGACCACCTCCTCCTGGCTTGGAACCTGTTGGGACAACACTTCGGCATCGTCTGTAGGGCGGGGGGAGGTAGCCGTCGGAAGTGAATTCACGTCTGACGAATCCAGGGAGCCGCTCGACGACTCGTCGAGCCCGGCTTTGGGCGGGCTGCATAATTGTATTCGAGATAAGGAAAGGCTGTGCCATAAAGGAATGCTATGAGTTACTCTGGTATCTGAATACTTACGATTTCGCCGGGCGCTTGGCCCTGTGCGGCCACTCCTTTTCGCCGTCGTTGGCGTCGGTGGAGTAGTCCGGAGGGGTCATCCTCTTCTTGGACCCTTCGGCCTCCCCTGTTGGGGCGGCCTTCCTCTTCTTTCCTCCCCCCACTGGAGGGGGAGAGGTTTCTTCTTCCTCCTCCTCGTCTTCACGGGAGGAGTGCGTCTCGGATTCGTCGGATGATGAATCCGACACCTCCAGACGCCGGGCACTCTTTTGAGTCCCTGAGGTCTTCTTCTTGGCCTTCTTCTCCGGCACCACATAAGGCGCCGGAGCCAGCAGCTTCGCCAAGCGAGCATCGGCTGGGTCTTCAGGCAAAGGAGCCGGACAGTCGATCTGTCCGGACTTCACCTGCCAATCCTGTCAAAGGTAAGGGAGTTTAGATCCCGCATAGTGTTAAACTATGAAAAACTAACATCCTGTAAAAGGTAAAAATAGCTCACCGCACTAGCTTGACGCTGCGTGCTGAATCCGTGATCCTCAAAAACGGATGCGGGAGCCCCGACGCCCTTGAATAGCACCTTCCAGACATCTTCGTACGTCGTGTCGAAGAGCCTGCTCAAAGTTTGGTGCTGTGCCGGGTCGAACTCCCACAGATTAAAGGCTCGTTTGACACGGGAGGATCCGGCGGACGAGCATAACCTGGACTACATTGGCAAGCCTGAGCTGCTTGTTCACCAGGGTTTGGATGCATGTTTGCAGTCTGGTCACCTCTTCTTTATAGCCCCATGACAGGCCCGTCTCTTTCCAGGATGTGAGCCGCATGGGGGGTCTGGACCGGAACTCAGGGGCTGCGATCCATTCCGGATCGCGCGCCTCGGTGAGGTAAAACCACCCCGATTTCCACCCCTTCAGGGTCTCCACAAAGGAGCCCTCGAGCCAAAGGACATTGGCTATCTTGCCCGCCATGGCACCTCCGCACTCCGCCTGGTTGCCATGCACCACCTTTGGCTTGACATTGAAGGTCTTGAGCCATAGGCCGAAATGGGGGCGGATGCAGTGGAAAGCCTCGCACACAACGATAAACGCCGATATGTTGAGGACGAAGTTCGGGGCCAGATCGTGGAAATCCAGGCCATAGTAGAACATGAGCCCCCGGACGAATGGGTGGAGAGGAAAACCCAGTCCGCGGAGGAAGTGGGGAAGGAATACTACCCTCTCATGGGGCCTTGGGGTGGGGAGGAGCTGCCCCTTTTTGGGAAGCCGGTGCGCGATGTCGTTAGACAAGTATCCGGCCTTCCTCAGTTTTTGATATGGCCCTCCGTGACGGAGGAGACCATCCACTTGCCTCCCGCTCCGGACATGGCTGGAGAAGGTTGAGGTGGGAAGTGCGGGCTTGGGCGCTGGAGCTTGAGTGCGCGGAAGATGGATAGGCAAAGGAGGAAGAAGGCGTAGGTAAAAAGGTGGATCCTTATCCCCTTATATGGGGAGATGCGACTATGCGTCCCCACCAGCCTGGTAAAACTCGCTTATCTCCCAAGCACCATGATAAATGGCGCGGTTGGGTTACCCACGTCCGTATTGATGAGAATCCCGTAAATGAGGGGACACGATCTCTGCTTTGACAAGACGTGCCAAGGAAATCGCCTCGCAAAATGCGCTGAGGTGGGGGAGTAAAAACGATTCGAATAAAGGCTTGGCCATAGTGTGATGTCACACTATGGAATACGTCAGTAGATTAGATTTGTGTAAATATTATTCTCTTTATGGCAATATGTGGAAACTTATTTTGCAGAGCCAGACACTATCCTTAGTGTTTAAAATCTTTTATGAAGTACTTGGAGGAGGAACCCGCCTTGCAATGCCGAAGACAATCTGCGCGCCGGACTCGTCATCATTGAAGCTTGGTTCAGGGGCTACTGAGGGAGTCCTGGATTAGGGGGTGTCCGGATGGCCGGACTATACCTTCAGCCGGACTCCTGGACTATGAAGATACAAGATTCAAGACTTCGTCCCGTGTCCGGATGGGACTTTCCTTGGCGTGGAAGGCAAGCTTGGCGATGCGGATATTTAGATCTCATACCATTGTAACCGACTTTGTGTAACCCTAACCCTCTCCGGTGTCTATATAAACCGGGGGGTTTTAGTCCGTAGGACAACATACAACAATCATACCATAGGCTAGCTTCTAGGGTTTAGCCTCCTTGATCTCATGGTAGATCTACTCTTGTACTACCCATATCATCAATATTAATCAAGTAGGACGTAGGGTTTTACCTCCATCAAGAGGGCCCGAACCTGGGTAAAACATTGTGTCCCTTGTCTCCTGTTACCATCCGCCTAGATGCACAGCTCGGGACCCCCTACCCGAGATCCGTCGGTTTTGACACTGACACCAGGCTTTGTTGAAGCTGTTGTGCCAAATTCCTTCTTGACAACATTCTTCTTGGAGCTGACCTCCTCCTCAGTAGCAACATAGTCTTCATCCTCATAGTCCGAGTTTCTCTTTCTCCTCTGCATAGTAGCAGCCTTAGGCAGGGTGCTAGGAGTACTTCTGCTACCCTCATCATAGCTTTCAGAGGGACTAGTGTCCTAGTTGTAGAAATCGGTCTCACCAATTTGGCTTAGGCCATTGCACTTGTAACTTTCGGTCTGACCGAAGCTTGCAAATCGGTGTGACCGAATTCAACTCTCATTGAAACCCTAGCAATATCGGACTCATTGAACTGTGTCTCGGTCTGACCGATGTCACTAGTTCATACTCCAATATTGCTTCGGTGGCACCGAGTTTAATAAATCAGTAGCTCCGAAATGCTTTCAGTGGAAAACTAAAACTAAGTTTTTGACTCAATTGTTTTACAAAATCTCTGCACTTTGTCGGTCCGAGATGAGTTCGGCAGAAACCTAACCCTAAATTTTCGAATCAAAACTAATCTAAAGGGAGTTTTTGCTGGATAGATTGATCTCATATGTGGTAAGAATCATGGCATTGACTTTGTGCTAAGAATCGGAGGTAAAGATTGCACAAAGGATCGAACTCATACCCTAACTTGGTGATGAGCTTGCTATGGCGGCAACGGCGGTGAAGATTCCCGTTGGCGGCGGCGGAGAGCAGCGGCGGGAGGTTGCTAGCAATGAGGAGATGATCCGAAGACCTGAGTTGGCAGAGCAGGACACGCGCGGGCGAAAAGGTTTTGGAGGAATTTCCAAAATTTGACCCGTGGGTATATATATCCTGACCCTGTCGGTGTGACGGAGTGGAACGACTCGGTGGCACTGAGATGCAGAATCGCAAGCGATTACTGCAACTCGGTGTGACTGAACTGTTCTAAGCGGTTGCACTGAGATTGAAAACCTAGATCAACTCAATGAACTTGGTATGACCGAAGGGGATGAATCGGTCAGACCGAAATACACAGAGAGGTTTTGGAAGTTTAAGTCTATGATGAATCGGCGACTCTGAGTGCTCCTCACCCAGAGGGTTCGAATCTGACTTGATCAAACTTTGTGATGTAGCATGAATAGAGTTTGAGACGAGAAAAGCATAGATAGCTAGAGTACGCATTCTTGTCCATCCATATGGCAGAAGAAAAGAGCCAAACAATCAAAGCAACAAATGGATGTCCTCGAATGAGAAAAATATGCAATCAACATGCTCACACAATAAGATGGCAAATGAAATATGTGGCAAAGCATGCACAATCACTCTAGCATCTATCAAGCAATTGGCGATGACTAGGTCATCTATATATGAGTATATTGACTTAGGAGTCAAATGAGAACATTTGATCATAGGTCGTACTCATCGTTTAAGCGCAAGTGGGGTTACCACTTTTACATAAAGCATTGTTGTGTTCACACCATTAGAGTTGCTTTAGCTCAATTCTTAGAGTAAAGCCCCCTAGATGTGATATCCCCCATAAGAGGGATGAACTAACCTTGGGTTTTGTCGATGATGACTTCATGTAGATGTTGAAGATGTGGATGCTCAATGTTGATGTAGATCATTTGGAGCAATCCATTGGAGTGAGTTGCACTTTCAATACCTACATGGGTTAGTCCCACAAGGAACAAACAAGGATATCCATAGACATAGAGTGAAGTACACACAAGATGATGTCCATGAAAGCATTAGATTACCTTGTCCCTTGTCTTACCAACAAGAGGGTTTGTGACTCCTTGAACTAGTGCAAGATGTGGAAGTTGTTTGCACTTTTTCTCGCCAAAATGATATGAGTGAAGTATGTTGGCGGAGTCATCCTCGAGAACTCTCTAGTTCTTCTTCTTCGGGATCCACATCAACTTGATGGGAATCCTTGGGGTTGTAGTAGTACTTGATGAAGTCGAACTTGATGTAGTCTTGGGAACCCACTTGACCAAGGCCTTCAGAGCTTCTTCAAATGCATCAATCTCCTCTTGAAGCTTGTCCTTGCCTTTTTGCTAGTGGTATTGTGGTGGAAGATCATCTTGAGCTTGTGTCCCCTCGAAGGAAGTAGGATTATACTTCTCTTGTTGAGGAGCAAACTTCATCTTGGGGTATTGATCTTCTTCCCACTCAACTCCATTGGCATTGAAATTTCATTAAAAACTAACACCTCGATTCTTCCCCTCATTAAAGTTGCTCGTCAATCGACACTGGGCCCGAAGAGTCAGCAAGGAATTCGAGTATTTGGAAACTCAGCTAAATGGAATTTTTAGCCGTCCGCAGTGAAATGAGAAATATCTGATTGTGATGATGATAGTCAAGTCTGCATTAATGTGCACTCCTCACAATAGTACAGATAATCAAGTCACCCCCAGTGTGCACCTTTCATAGCAGAAATGATCAAATCAGCAAGAAGATAAATTGTGTGCAAGCTCGACGGTATATTCTCAGTCAAAGGTATGATTCAGATGCAAGTTTTGATTCTTCGTTGAGGATGATTTTGAACATGATATCCCTGGAAGCAAGCGAGAATGTGCCATATATTCAACACTCAGAAAGGAGGATAGTTTAGCAAACCTCTTTTTACACAAGTAATCAACAGCAGAAATATTAAGATGGTATACATATGTGGTGATCGATGCACAAATCACAATGAGAAGCTTCTGTTGTAAGCAACCCAGTATTCCCTCGCACGGTACCAGAGGAGCTTTCGATGCAAGGTTCCTCAATCTTCCTCAGTACAATATATGGATGACTTCCAGTGCAAAATACTCAGGCTTCTTCAGTAAGCAACAAAAAAAGCTTTCGACATAAGGTACCAAGTCCTTCCCCAACAAGTCCTTAAGGGGGCAAGCTTCTGAAGCACGATATCCAGCATTCCTCAACAAGATACTCTTGATGGTTTCCAACATAAGTCATCCAATCCTCCTCAGTACGACATTAGTACAAAATAGTACACTATGAATTGACAGCATTTGGCAGTGCATTCCAAGAATCAGATCCGCAACAGTTTGGTCAGAAGCAAGAATCAGTCAGAAAACAAGTCTGCCTCAGGAACTAAATTCTCATTTATATTGTGAGCATGCCGCCAAGCTCTTGAGAGTCAGTGGTACAATGGTGAAAGCAAGGTGAGAATCCAGAAATCTCACGAGTCATGCCAGAATAAGAAAGTCCATTATACACCTCAGTTGGTGATGCAAGAACCGACAAGTTTTGGAGAAAGACAACATGGGACAGCAAATTTTTTCAGTACTTAGTTAGTCCAGATTCCTCATACTCGACAAGGTGATATCATTCCTCACCACTTGGTATGCTTTACAGTAAAAATGAGTTAGATGCAAGCACATGTAAACCCGGTATAGTTCTCACGGTACATGAACAATGATAAGTTATGCTTGACGAAATATTGCACCCGACAGTCCCTATGGCCACACGAGGAATGTGATATGATCAAGCTATTTCAGCAAAGAATCCAGAATAAGAGCACATTAATGAAGGAGCAAGACCGGCAATGCAGGTATGAAAATTGTTGCATGACCCACATGGTGCAGATACCCTGGACAGTCTCAGTCACCATCGATCATCATACATATTCAACTAAGGGGTCTACTCAATTTTGGTAAGGACCCCATATCCAGACAACCCGCTCAGTCAACAATATGTGCTTCGATTTGTCAGTACCGAATATCTGGGTCTGTCAAACCAGACCAAGGGGCCATTCAACAGTTGACCTCAGTGACTATTGTAAAGCCTCACACAGCCTACTCTCCCCTGGATATGTCCATAGAATAAATAATAAGGATGATGAATAATAGTCTTGAGGCATGTGTCCTCACTTACGTGAAGCATCAAAGGGCAACCTGTCATGAACACAATTCTCCTGCCAGAACCACCATCCGTCAAGTCTGCATATATTATCATATAAGGTCGTACCCCTCTATGATGGCCACGACAAGTGACAACCAACTATTTGGTACGAATCTGATACTCAAGACAATGGAGTCAGTCAAGATGATTCAGAAGCTCCTGCGATCAGAATCCGCCAGGAAAACAGTTATGACTCACCTCACTGCTTTGAACCCTGAGAATCCATATTTAGTGGAGGAACCCAATGCAAGGAGTAAAAGCTTGGGTGTTCATCAGGAAGAATATGATCACAAATTCATGGAAGTTTGTCAGTATAGCCACAACAATAGGGAATCACTCTCGGATTTGTGAGACGGGCATATATTTCAGTCATGACAAAAATCACACTCAGCTAAGTCAGCAGATATGAAAAGAACTGGAGCCAGTATAAGCATGAAAATGTGAGGTAAGATCTGTCAAGATATGGATACAGTGAAGCAAATCACTCCAGAGCCAGTCAGGTAAGTCAGATGAAGAATTTAATGGGCACAATCAATAAAGGAAAAAGGATACCTGAGTTAGAAACGGTCTCCTTAAGTCAGTATATGCATACTTGTTCCCTGAGCAACCAAATATCAAGGACAATATTTCTTTAAGGGGGGAAGAGTTGTCACAGCCTAATTTTTGGCGCTTTATTTTTTCTTTTGTTTCTCTGAGATTTTTGCTTGAGTTTTCTTTTTCCATGGCTATGTGGTCTGGAAACTGAAGAAGATGCCCTCTTCTTCCTTTCTAGAGTGGCTTGCCATCCTCAAACCCTTCCCAAGACCTTTCCATTTTCATCATGGTCCAACCTCAATATTCTTTTCCTTGGGAGTATTCATTTTTCTATTAAAGGAATAACCCTGTCTGCCCTAGGTTGTGAAGCAACCTATATTTCTGTCACTCAGAAAATTCCCAAATAATTCTCATAAATTGTTTGGGTCATATATTCCTCAAATATGGCAAAAACAATTATTTGCCATGATCCTCATCATGCTGAATTAATTATTTTGCTATTATGTCCTGAATGGCAGTTTGTGAAGCAAGTGCTATTTACCTTTGCCCATTTGCCCCAAACTTTTTGGACACCTTTTCATGTCCATATCATTGCCTCATGCAAATTTTCATACTCATTTGCCTAGTAAATCTTTTTCAGCTAATTTCCAAAGTTTATGTCCAAAAAGAAACCTTGTGAAGGAGGTACAAGCTAGGCATATCCAAATGAGTTGAAATCTTTGTATGACCTCAATATCATCACATAGTGCCCTTCTCAAGATTAGAGCTCATACAATGCATCCATGTGAGCACAACTTCAAATCTTTGTTTCTGTCCAAATTTTCAGTTAGTGAAGCAAGCACATTTTATATTGCTCCATTATTGCTGAAAATTTTGCAGGGCCTTCTCCTACCTATATAACCTATCTCCACAAGATTTGGGCTCATTTCATAATGCCATTTTCCCTCAGGATTTTTCCTAAGTTTCTGGCCAGAGAAGTGTTGTATGAAGGAAGTACCATTTTGGCTTGGACAAATGGCATGAAATTTTTATGGCACTCTCATATGCCCAAATAATCCTTCCATAATCATTTTCATCTCAATTCATCACTCTATGTGAGTGCTTCTTCCTGTTCTTGTTTCTGGACCAATTTATGTGGTTGTTAAGCAACTATATTAAATACTGGTCCAAATCATCTCATAATTGACAAGATTATAGTCCTTCCTAACATAAACTCCCCAGACATCCTATTTGGCTCTAATGTCAACTCCGTTGATCCCTGCATAATGATCTAGTTTGCGACAACAAACTTCAGAGCTTACTTACCATTTAACCACAGAGTCTTTAACCGAGCTACCACCTCAGTTACAACCTACCCAGGAAGGAGTAACCCCCCAGACATCTTTTGGCATAGCTTGTGGCACTGTGTGCACCAGTGCACGTGGTGACCACCGTTTTGGCACGCACTGGCCGTGTCCAGAGTGTCTTCTTGCTCGGGCCCCTCCTCTGCTCAGCGTCTCAGCGAGCACGGGTGATACGTCTCCAACGTATCTATAATTTTTTATTGTTCCATGCTATTATATTATCTATTTTGGATGTTTAATGGGCTTTATTATGCACTTTTATATTATTTTTGGGACTAACCTATTAACCGGAGGCCTAGTGCAAATTGCTGTTTTTTTTGCCTATTTCAGTGTTCCGCAGAAAAAGAATAACAAACGGAATCCAAACGGAATGAGACCTTCGCGAGGATCATTTTTGGAACAAACGCAATCTAGGAGACTCGGAGTGGACGTCAAGGAAGCAATGAGGCGTACACGAGATAGGGAGGCGCGCCCAGGGGGTAGGTGTCGATGTCAAAACCGGTGGATCTCGGGTAGGGGGTCCCAAACTGTGCGTCTAAGGTCGATGGTAACAGCAGGCAGGGGACACAATGTTTACCCAGGTTCAGGCCCTCTCTATGGAGGTAATACCCTACTTCCTGCTTGATTGATCTTGATGAATATGAGTATTACAAGAGTTGATCTACCACGAGATCGTAATTGCTAACACCCTAGGAGTCTAGCCTATATGACTATGATAATGAGTATTCGGTCCTATAGACCTAACCCTCTGGTTTTTATAGACACCGGAGGGATCTAGGGTTACACAAAGTCGGTTACAGAGAAGGGAATATTCATATTTGATCGCCAAGCTTGCCTTCCACACCAAGGAGAGTCCCATCCGGACATGGGTGCAATCTTCAGTCTTTGTATCTTCACAGCCCATCAGTCCGGCCCATGGCTAACAGGCCAGACGCCTGAGGACCCCTTAGTCCAGGACTCCCTCAGTAGTCCCTGAACCTGGCTTCAATGGCGAGGTATCCGGTGCACAAACTTGTCTTCGACATTGCAAGGCGGGTTCCTCCTTCCGAACTCCAAGATTGTGTTTGGACATAATGATTGTATCTGGACCTGTACACACAAGTTGCATATACTTCCCCAGAGGGCATAATAATTTGTAAGTCCAATCCTCTGACAACTTTTCATAACATGGCATCATGTCAGTCTGGTCATTATTTCGAACCGTTTTTTCGCCTGCCGCTCCACGTTCCGAGACGCGGTTGCTATTGGCACGTCTTATCCAAGCAAAGATCGTATCCCCTTAAGGGATTCTTTATAGACACGGACGTGGGTAACCCAACCGTCTTTTGGGTACGACTCCTTGGGAATAGGCAGGTTTTAAGGCCCAGGAGGGGGCGTTCGATATTCACAGCCTTTATAAAGGGGTACAAGCCCGTCTTTCTTCTCCACACTTGCTTCTTCCTCAACCCTTGCTACCTCAAGTTCCAACACCCAGGTTTCATCCGCCACAAACCTCAGTCATGTCCGGATCCAGCCTTCAAGGCTGGTGGGTGGCTTCTTCTGTCATAGAGGAGGATATTGTGAAGCTTCGGGCGGCAAGGTATCTAACCGCAGAAATCCTCCATTGGCTTCCCGCTAAAGGGCAGGTTATCCCCACCCCTAGATCCGACGAGAGCGTCGTGTTCGTTTCCCACTTCCTCCGAGGGTTAGGATTCACCCTTAATCCCTTCGTCTGGGGGCTCATGTTCTATTATGGACTAGATTTTCATGATCTCTCCCCAAACTCTGTTCTTCTTATCTCGGCGTTTACCGTTACGTGCGAAGCCTTCCTACGAACTCCTCCGCACTTCGGCTTGTGGCTCAAGACCTTCAATGTGAAGCCGCAAGTGATGGAGGGGAAGCAGGCAAAGTGTGGTGGCGCCACAGTGAGCAAGCTTACCAGCGCTGTTTGGCTAAAAGGACCCTTCACAGAATCTTCCGACTTATGGCAGCAGGAGTGGTTCTATATCACTGAGCCCCGCGGTTCCAAGTGGGCAGCTGCGCCTGCGTTCTGATTCAGCCCCCCAATTCAGCTTGCATCATGGATTAATAAGGGGTTGGACTGGGGATCAGTTGATGAAGTGCGAACTCTGCAGAGTCGCATCTGAAGCCTCATTGAGAAGGACATCGATATTGCCAATGTTATTTAGGTAATGTTAGTCCGCTGGACCCTGCCGTGCCAGTGACGGCCTCTCTGCTTGTGGGAGTTTAATCCAGAAGGGCCCCGGACTCTTCCGCACTTCTTCGGCACTACGCACGAAGGAATGTGGAAATTATTTTTCGGGAAACGAAAACAATGGACGTATACCACCGAAGATATCGGCCTTGACTGCAACCATCCGGACACCTCGGTAAGCACTCAACTTCCGAACACCTTTTAGTCAAGCATCCCGTAATAAGATACCGAGCAAACCATTTTTCCATGGCTGGATAAAGAAAGTGGAACGAATTAGGTGTCCGGCTCCCCTTTCCGAAGACTCAGCAGACGCCATGCTAACAAGGATGCTGGCCCCGACACCGTACCAGGTGCCTGTGAAGGAGGTCGAGAACCAGAAGACTATAGGTGACCCTTGTTCCGGAGATAAATAAGACACCGTGTCTGGGGAAATCAAAGTTTCTTCGCCCAAGGACAAAGGTGCAGGAGAAGCGAACATCCCTTCTCCCCATGGCAAGAAAAGGGCCGCCTCCAAAGATTGGGAGGAGAAGTCTCCCAAGAGAGGCAAAATGCCATCGTTGGGCGGCTCGGGCTTGGCAAGCGACATCGTCGTACAGTCCCATCATGAAGACAAGCCTCCAACTAAATGTAAGTGAGGCAAGGTGCTTTGAGCATATCCCGCTCCTTTCCTGTTACCGAAGTAACATCTAATATATGTATGTCTTCGCAGTTCGGTGCACAGTTTTCCTCAACAGGCCTCTTCCTCGGGAGATCTTCTTTCAGAGATGATGGAGAGCTATACGCCTCCCTTGGCCTCCTCACCCAACAGGACGGACGACTTCGAGGTGTCGTCGCGGAGGGTTTCTCCCGACGGACAAACAGTGCGGGGGGCGAAGAAGACATTACCCGAAGGTGGTCCTTCTGTCGCCCAGGGTTCGGGGGTCAACAATGAAGGCCCCGGACTATCCGGTTTACAGCCGGAGATGATTCTGGAGACGAGTAAGCGGATTCCTACGAAGGAAGGCCGTACTCCTGCGGCGGCTCCCGGAGATCCGGAAGCGCCGGACATGTTGACGAACATGCTGCGACAAGCGTCCATCTCAGAGGAACACCGTACCCTGATGAGTACGGTGGTCGAGAGGGTTCTGTTCGTGAAGAGCGGATTGAATGAAGCCTTCACGAGCCTGCTAAGAGGCTTCGAGGTTTGTGATATAATTTTTCCGACTGTGCTTTATTCGCAGAATGCTCCCGTGTATAGATAGTAGCCCCTGAGACTCGGAGGCAATCCGAGGATCAAAATAAATGCTCAGGTAATAATCTGATGTAATTGGAACACATGATGTTTCCCCCCTGACGATTGTCCGGACTACAAAAGTAGCCGAGATGCAGCGGAAGCTTGATGTGGCAGGGGATGACATTGCATTGATCAACAGGCGTCTTGACGAGTCGCAAGGTATGTATTTGGAGCAGTCTGTACACATACGTGTTTATAATATGAGCGTGACGCTGAAAATTGCATGCTGGATATGCATGACTGTAGATGGTGCTGCCGCAGTTGAGGTTCTTCGGGCGGAACTGGCCCAGGCCAAGGAGCAGGTCCGGTTTAGTAATGCGGCTGCCGAAAAGGCATCGGCCGAGTTAAAGGCCGAACAGGCTGCTCGGTGCCAAGACGAGGAGAAAATATCCATGATGGCGCTCGAACTGGAAAATGCTGCTGGCCGCTATGAATTCCCCGAGAAGGAAAATAAAGCCAAGACAGCTGAACTTGACAAGGCCTTATAAGAGGCGAAAGAAGCGCGGTCCAAATCTAGAGCGGCCTGGGAGGAGATACGGCAAGCTGGGGAGATTGTGGCCGGTAAGCCCTTTTTTTATTACAGACTAAGTTCGGCGATCCGAATTATGCCCGGCTGAATCAAGTGTGGAGTTCTGCAGACGCATTTTTGGACTTGCCGAAGAGTTCTTCCGATGCGGCGCAATTTTATCAAGCGCAAGAAGGGTATCCAACGGAGAAGCTTTTCTTGTCACAATTTGGTGTATCAAAGTGTCCGCTGCTACTGAACGAGCAGATGTCCCAATGGGCCGAGCTTCACAGGATATCCGGTGCTCCCATGAAGGATGTCGTAATCCGGCTGTGGCCGAATGGTCCAATTCCGAATAGTTATTTTGGTTTGGTAAGGCGACTTGCTGAGGCAGTGCCACGTATTGATGCTATTAAGCAATCAGCATGCATTGAAGGTGCACGGATGGCCTTTGCCCGTGTCAAAACATACTGGGGGAAGATGAAGGCCATCGATGTTGCAACTAAGAGTCCACCCAAGGGCAAGGACCAGCACGCGCCGGAGCATTACTTCGAGGATGTCTGTCGGTGTCAAAACCGGCGGATCTCGGGTAGGGGGTCCCGAACTGTGCGTCTAGGTGGATGGTAACAGGAGACAAGGGACACGATGTTTTTACCCAGGTACGGGCCCTCTCGATGGAGGTAAAACCCTACTCCTGCTTGATTGATCTTGATGATATTGGGTATTACAAGAGTTGATCTACCACGAGATCAAAGAGGCTAAACCCTAGAAGCTAGCCTATGGTATGATTGTTGTTGGTCTTACGGACTAAAACCCTCCGGTTTATATAGACACCAGAGGGGGCTAGGGTTACATAGAGTCGGTTACAAGGAAGGATATCTACATATCCGTATTGCCAAGCTTGCCTTCCATGCCAAGGAGAGTCCCATCCGGACACGGGACGAAGTCTTCAATCTTGTATCTTCATAGTGCAACAGTCCGGTCAAAGGTTATAGTCCAACTGCCGGATACCCCCTAATCCAGGACTCCCTCAGTAGCCGCCGAACCAGGATTCAATGGCGATGAGTCCGGCGCGTAGATTTGTCTTCGACATTGCAAGGCGGGTTCTTTTTCAAACTCTAAGTACCTGTTAAATAGTGTCCGGCTTCTCGTGAATGTTGCACTTCTTGGCTTCTGCGTCCAATAATGGCCCTCTTCTATGTGTCAAGCGCATGTGAGGAGCCAGGGCTTTTTTACATTTACCACCCTGGCTATGCGAATGAACTGTCTTATTTAAAGAGACGAGGCTTCTCAGATCCAATCCACACCATCCTCCCTCAGCGAGCATCCATCGGAGCGCGCCCGAAAAATCCATTCCAGCATGGCCGGCCAGCGCAGCCCCTCCTCTCGCCCCCGCAGCCCCAAGCTCGGAGATTGGGAGAGGTGTTCCATCCCGCATAGTCAATTAGTGAAGCTACAGACCCAGGGATTTCTCCCCCCAGCGTATATGGTCCCGGTTCGAGCCGGGCTCGCCACCTATAATGGCGGGGAGCAAGCGGAGAGCTTTCCCAACCCCTCTAAGGGAGAGCGGGTATGCCTTGTCCCTTATTTGTTAAGGGGACTCAGATTTCCAATCCATCCGTTTCTCCGAGGGCTCATGGAGTTCTACGGCCTCCAGTTGCACAACCTCACCCCTGCCTCCATACTTCATATCGCTGGCTACGTAGCCCTTTGCGAACTGTTTCTGGGCATCGAGGCCCATTTCGCGCTGTGGAAGAGGTTATTCTGCCTTGTGCCCCATACTCAGAGGGGATCAATATACCAGGTGGGCGGAGCCGAAGTGTGGCGCATCGCCGGGACCGGATACCTATATGGTACCCCGAAGAAGACGTCCGAAGACTGGCCTTCAGAGTGGTTTTATATGGAGGATGTTCCCCTTCCGGATCCTATTCGGATCGGCCTTCCCAAGTTTAATAATGCTCCTTTGAAGAAGCGCCTGAGCTGTCGACCACGAAGCCCTCAAGAGGAAGATGATAGAGACGTTCTCTACCTGATGAGCTGGATAAAGATATTGGCTGAATCAAGACTGACCATAACCGAGGTTATGACCATATGCATTATGCGCGGGGTGCAGCCGCTCCAATATCGAGGCCACCCCATGTGGGATTTCAACGGGGAAGATGATGCCACCCGCTGTGGCCGTAAGGGGCCGGACTCTATTGCTGCCCTCGCAAAAATCCTGTCCGGTTTGTACAAGGGAGAGGAAGAGGAGTTCCTCCGCATCAAGCCACGAGATGGATTTTCCATGTACAACTCTCCGAGCTGGGTAATCTGCCAATTTTTATATCCACCCCTTCCGCGTTCTTGCCGCAGATACTTTATCTTGTCATTTTATTGCAGGAACTGTGTAAAGCCGTAAGGGAGATCAATAGCCCACCTCCACAACTAGAGGATCCTGGAAGGTCCCTCGACCCTGGCCTTAAAGAGGATCCGGACATATTCGTGGAGCTGATTGACAGGGTATTTTACCAATTGAGCTGCGATGACGCCCTGGTGGCCATTACAGCCGACTACCCCGGGCTACTCCCAGCTTCACAGGTAAATGAGACCAAAGTCCCATCCTTAAAAAGGATTTCCTTTTATGCACTCCACCTACCGTATACAAACAGTGTTCTATAGGGAAGGCCCTCGAGACGTCACGCCGAGCCCGTGGCGACTCGCCAACAAGGGGATCCGAGGCCGGACAGGCAAAAAAGGAAAGCGGTCCGGACGGAGACGCCGGCGCAGAGGTATGATGCAACACCCCATCCTGTGGTTGTCGCCTTTAAAAACATAATAACACCCGTGTTTCCTAGTAGGAAGAGCGCTCGCTAGACTATATCCGGAGAGGTCGCCGACCATGCCTCTACCAGTCGGGCTCCAGGGCCGGACATAGAAGCGGAAGCGAACACGAGGCGCACGCCGGATGCTCCTCCTACAGAGGATGCGGATAAAATATCCGCTACCAATTCCGAAGTGGAGAGCGCCATGAACCACAGGCGTTGCCAAGCCGTACTCCGTGACGCTTGTTTATCCCAAGAGCCGTTTGATGCCTTCAATTCGGGAGATGCATATATCCGTGCGGCTCAAAATGGTCTAGCCAGAGCCACGAACCAGTATGTAAAGGATATACGGGTAAGAAAATTTGATGATTATATGTAGCAGTAGCCCCTCAGACTTTAAACAGTTAGAATAACTAATTTAAGGATCCTTTATTGTGTAGGTTCTTACAGAGAAGAATACCCAATTGTCTCATGAGCTTGAAGAGTGCAAGGCCCAGCTACGGGTCGTAGTTGCCGCAATGAAGGAGTCCGAGAAGGCCTCCTCCGATAACACTTGTTTCCAAGAATGATAGGTACCGTATAGAGTGTGGCATACCTGCAAATCTGACAATAAATATTGCAGATGACGCGGGAGTGAATCCGGATGAGAAACATGTCGTACATCGGCTAAAGGCTGACGAGCGCGTGCTTACAAAAGTTAGGCAGGAGAAAACAATCTCCAGGATGCCAATACCCAGCTGGGCGTGGAACTAAAGGACGTTCGCGCTCAGCTATCGGATTCCGTGAAGGAGAATAAACGGCTTCGATGCAGCGTTTTTAGTAAGTGCTTGAGCGAACTTGTTAAAAAGAGTTCGACGAAGAAGCCGGCTAACAGAGTTATGTTTGTAGGTATGCTGACGGGTCGTCCCGCCGATGAGATGCTCAGGTCTACGCGTGATCTTCTATCAGAGCTTTCACAACTGCACGAACAAGTGCGGCAGGTGATGCAAGGCATTGCCCAGACGTTGTGGCCATCCGTCTCCCTGGCCGAAGGCCTTGGAGAGCTTGCGGAGAAGCTCAAGGGAGCGCGGCGGCGCTTCCGATTGTGGAAGATATCAACCTGCCATCAAGGTGCCAGGGAAGCCTGGGCCATGGTGAAGACGCGGTATACTAAGGCTGACCCTAACCACATGGCCGTGGTCGGACCTGTGGGGCCTGATGGGAAAGAGATCCCCGTTAGCTTAGTGTATGGGCAAGTAGAATTATCCGTGAAGTATTCCCAACAGGACTGTAGGCTAGACAGCCTGTTGGATGGTATAGAAGAGGAATTTAGTCAGTCCAAGTGACTATGTAACGAGAGTGACATGTATAATGCCTTCTAGCCGAATTGTAAATCATTTGTCATGGCGGACCTTTTCGCTTCGACCTCGGGACCCGATAGTCTGGAGTGTATCCGAATACCCGCTCAGTTATGCAAGAACCGGGGTATGCTTGGAAACCAGGCATATAGGTCATTAGAGCTTTAACAGACAAGTACCTAACTAGTTATGTTATATTACATGGTTAATAAGAAACATCTTCCAGGGAGAATAGTTCTGTTAAGGGTTCCTTTCCCTGGGTATGCATGCCCTAAAGTGCATGTCCGGACTGCAAGAAGAAATGCAGGCAAAAAACATCTAGGGGCATATATGGAAAATAAATAAAAGTCATCTTTTGTTCACCGACCGAATATTCCCTTAAGAACGCTAGCTTTCGGCTTCACCCAGTCTGAGGTACACATCCGGCTGACCCGGTAGTAACAATCGCAGAGGTGCTCCCCTTATGCCCTAGCCGAATTAACGGGAATGTAGGGCATAAATACAAGAGCCAGGCAACCCAGCTTGGCCAAAACTTAAGTCATATCGATGCATATAACGGCAAAGAAAAGGTACATGTGGAAGAATAACACATGTGCGGGGCATGAAACCCAGATAAATGACTAAGCTTCTGTGTAAGAAGCCCCCAGGTAAAATGAGCGCGGTTAGCGCGTCAATAGTGTGCAAGCGAGGCACAAGTTCGTCTTTAAAGGCCGTGAGAAAAGGAAAAAGGAAAAAAAAGAGAAAAGACAGATAATGTATATGCAAAAAATGGACAGAGAGAGGAGACGAACATAGAGTCCGGCACTAGGCATAGAATCTTTGGAGCCTGGCTGCGTTCCATGGGTTCGGCTCAAGTCGGTTATCCGATGTATCCCGCAGACGGTACGCTTTGCCGGTCAGAACTTGGTCAATAATGAATGGACCTTCCCATTTGGGCTCGAGCTTGGTTTTTTTCTTCTCCGGCAGGCATAGAACTAGTTCTCCAACGTTATAAGTTTTGGCCCGTACTTCTCTGCTTTGGTACCTTCGAGCCTGTTGCTGATAGAATGTGGAACGGGCTTTTGCCACGTCGCGCTCTTCCTCTAGGGTGTCCAGACTGTCCTGCCGATCGAGCTCGGCTTCTCTTTCTTCGTACATGCGCACTCAAGGTGAGTCATGAATTATGTCGCAGGGCAGAACCGCCTCTGCGCCGTACACCATAAAGAAGGGTGTGTATCCGATAGTGCGATTCGGCATGGTCCGCAGCCCCCCAGAGTACGGAGTCGAGCTCCTCTACCTAGTGTGTGTTAGATTACTTTAAGGACCGCACTAATCTGGGTTTAGTGCCGCTCATGATAAGACCATTTGCTCGCTCAACTTGACCGTTAGTTTGTGGATGATAGATAGAAGCATAATTGAGCTTAATGCCCATATTTCCGCACCAGAGTTTTACCTCATTGGCCATGAAATTCGTGCCGTTGTCAGTGATGATGCTGTGGGGGACGCCATAACGGCGTACAACCCCGGATATGAAGTCTATCACCGGTCTGGATTCGGCCGTTTTAACTGGTTTGGCTTCTATCCATTTGGTGAATTTATCCACCATGACCAGTAGGTATTTTTCTTATGGGTTCCCCCTTTAAGGGGCCCAACCATATCAAGACCCCAAACCACGAAGGGCTAGGTAATGGGGATTTTTTAGAGGGCAGTGGGTGGCATATGGCTTTGGTTTGCAAAAAGCTGGCAACCGACGCAACGTTGGACCAAGTCCTGTGCATCTGCCCGGGCCGTCGGCCAATAAAAACCTGTACGGAAGGCCTTGCTTACGAGGGCCCGGGCTGCGGCGTGGTGGCCACCGAGTCCGGCATGAATTTCTGCCAGAAGTTTCCGTCCTTCCTCTTCGGAGATACACCTTTGAAGGACTCCGGTAGTGCTTTTCTTATAAAGCTCTCCCTCGTGGACCCTGTAGGCTTTAGACTGCCGCACTATGCAGCGTGCCTCATTTTGGTCCTCGGGAAGTTCCTGCCTAGTTAGGTAGGCCAGGAATGGTTCTGTCCACGGGGCGATAATGGCCATTATGATGTGGGCTGAAGGTGTGATTTCAGTGGCAGAGCCTCCGATTACGTCAGAGTGTTCGGTATCAGGCGTTGTGGCCGGGTCCGGACTATTGTTACCGGTGTCCCCTTCCCATATCACGGATGGCTT
>NC_041393.1:174831888-174840791 GCF_002162155.2 Triticum dicoccoides | reverse complement strand
TTTGCGCCGATGCGGGCGAGGATATCCGCCGCCTGATTGTTTTCCCGAGCCACATGGTGAAATTCAAGCCCCTCGAACCGAGCTGACATCTTTTGGACGACATTGCGATAGGCCGCCATTTTTGGATCCTTAGCGTCAAAGTCTCCATTTATTTGGGATATTGCGAGGTTCGAGTCCCCACGCACCTCCAAGCGCCGGATGCCCATGGAAACTGCCATCCGAAGGCCGTGCAGCAGGGCCTCGTATTCGGCTGCGTTGTTGGAGTCTGTATACAGTATTTGAAGTACATATTGAACTGTATCTCCTGTTGGGGACGTCAGGACGACACCAGGCCCCAGTCCTGCCAGCATTTTGGAGCCGTCGTAATGCATGATCCAATTGGAGTATGCGCCGTACTCTTTAGGGAGTTAGGCTTCCGTCCATTCGGCAACAAAGTCGGCCAATACTTGCGACTTAATGGCTCACCGAGGCTTGTATGTTATGTCGAACGGGAGGAGATCGATGGCCCATTTGGCAATCCGGCCCATAGCATCACGATTGTTTATAATATCATTAAGGGGTACCTCCGAGGCCACTGTAATTGAACACTCTTGAAAGTAGTGTCGCAGCTTCCGGGATGCCATGAATACCGCATAGGCTATCTTTTGATAATGTGGGTACCGTGATTTTCATGGAGTGAGGACAGTGGATACATAATATACCGGCTTTTGAAGGGGGAATTTATGTCCGTCCGTTTCTCGTTCGACGACGAGCACTGCGCTTACAACCTGATGAGTTGCGGCAATGTACAACAGCATTGGTTCGCCGATGTTTGGCGCGGCCAGGATTGGGTTGGTTGCCAGAATGGCTTTTATTTCTTCCAATCCGGCTATGGCGGCATCCATCCACTCAAAGTGTTCGGTGCACCGAAGGAGGCGATAAAGGGGTAATGCCTTTTCTCCTAAGCGGGAGATAAAGCGGCTTAGAGCCGCCACCCATCCGGTTAATTTCTGGATTTGTTTGAGGTCCGTTGGGATAGCCAACTGTGACAGAGCTCGGATTTTGGCCGGATTTGCTTCAATTCCTCTGCTAGAGACGATGAAGCCCAGGAGTTTTCCGGCTGGTACGCCGAAAATGCATTTTTCCAGATTTAGCTTGATGTCGTATATTCGGAGGTTGTCAAATGTGAGCCTCAAGTCGTCTATTAGAGAGTCGACGTGTTTGGTTTTGATGACCACATCATCTACATATGCCTCTACTATTTTGCCGATTTGTTTCTCCAGACATGTCTGAATCATGTGCTGATATGTTGCGCCGGCATTTTTGAGCCCGAAAGGCATTGTGTTGAAACAAAAGGGTCCGTATGGTGTGGTGAATGCTGTTGCGGCTTGGTCAGACTCCGCCATCTTGATTTGGTGGTAGCCGGAGTATGCATCGAGGAAACACAATGAATCGTGTCCTACGGTAGCATTGATAATTTGATCGATTGCGAGGGCGGGGGAAGGAATCCTTTGGGCAAGCCTTGTTGAGGTCCTTGAAATCGACGCATAGGCGCCAGGATTTGTCCTTCTTTGGTACCATCACCAGGTTTGCTAGCCAGTCTGGATGTTTTATTTCTCTAATGAATCTGGCCTCCAATAACTTGGCTAGTTCCTCTCCCATAGCTTGTCTCTTAGGTTTAGAGAAACGCCGAAGAGTCTGCTTGACCAGCTTGAATCCCTTTAGGATATTAAGGCTGTGCTCGTCCAGTCTGCGTGGGATTCCTGGCATATCGGAGGGGTGCCAGGCGAATACGTCCCAATTTTCGCGCAGGAACTCTTGAAGTGCGGCGTCCACGGCGGGGTTTAACTATGCCCCGATGGAGGTTGTTTTTGTAGTGTCCGTCGGATGGACTTGGAATTTGACTATTTCATCCACTGGTTTAAAAGACTTGGAGTCTGTGTCTTGTCAAGTATCACATCGTCCCTGTCCACTGTGGAGCGTAGTGCAGTTAATTCTTCTACCGCAAGGGCTTCGGATAGTGACTCGAGGGCCAGTGCGGCTGTTTTGTTTTCGGCGCGGAGGGCTGTGTCTGGATCACTAGTGAGAGTGATGATTCCATTGGGCCCGGGCATTTTGAGCTTCATGTACCCATAATGGGGTATTGCTTGAAAGATCGTGAACGCCTCCCGCCCTAAAAGGGCGTGGTATCCGCTACTGAACGGGGCCACATGGAATGTAATTTCTTCGGACCGATAGTTCTCTGGTGTGCCGAATACCACATCTAGTGTGATTTTCCCCGCACAGCATGCTTCCCGGCTGGGGATGATTCCTCTGAAGGTTGTGCTGCTTTGCTCAATGCGGTTCCAGTCTACTTCCATTTTCTGAAGAGTTTCCTCATATATGAGGTTTAATCCACTCCCGCCGTCCATGAGTACTTTGGTGAGTCGAAAGCCGTCCACAATTGGACTGAGGACCAGTGCGGCTGGTGCTCGGGCTGTTCGGAATTTAGGTTCGTCACTGGCATTGAAGGTAATAGCCGTGTCACTCCATGGATTTATTGCTGCCATGTGACATATTTCGGCAAGGCTGCGGAGTGTTTGCTTGCGCCTATTATTTGATGCGAAGGTCTCAAAGACTGTTAATACCGTATTGTTATCTCCGGGATGGTGCTTTGTGGCCTTTGGGATGAAAAGATCCTCGCCACTTTTGGCTACCTGCCGGAGTATCCAACATGCTCTAAGGATGTGTGTTGGTATGGTATCTGTGGTACTATGAATTTTGCAGGGTCCGTTGAGCCATCCCTCCAATACGGTTCCATGCCCTGTAGAGGGTTTTTGCTTTTTGGGGATTAACTCGGGTGTCTTATGATAGTGCACCCTTTTACTTCGGACTGGGTGTATATTTGGATCCAGATTATCCCAAAATTTCGTTTCGGTTTTCCAGGCGCTTTCCATCGCACAGTACTTTTGTACTATGGATGCTAAGTCAGCGAAGCGTGATATGTCACGGTGACTTATGGCGTTGAGGATTCCCTTGTCCATGCAATTATTGCAGAAAAATAAGATTGCGTCTTCCTCCCGACAGTCCTTAACCTTGTTCACCACAAGGAGGAATCTGGCCCAATAATGATGTACTGTCTCCTGGGGCTCTTGCCTGATATTAGAAAGATCGCTTATGTTTGGGTGGGTGGGTGGAATTGTGTCCGAACCCTTACCCGATCTAAGACCCAGGGGCCGAGAAGTTTCCAATCTTGGGAGCTCAGGTTCCGGGATGTTACCCGGTAAGTCTGGCCTGCTGCCTGACTCTAGGTTCAGGGCTTGGGTGACGTCCTCCCATAAACGGGTGTCCGGCTTGGAGAGCTCAGGAATCCGGACATAGTTAGTCCTCAAGATAGAGGAAGAATCGCCGCATTGTTCCTCCACCATCGCAATATGATGGGTGACCGACGGAGAGTTAATCTCCCTTTGATCGGGTTGAAGCCCAATTCGATCATAGTCCGTAGAGACTCCCATGGCGGCGATGCAATCAAAGAGCTCGTTTAGGGAAGAAAGCTCTATTGGATCCATCTGCTCGGCAAGTTCTTAGCTGACGTGGAGGCTGTTTTCGATGACCCGAGAAGTCGTCGTCAGTGCAATGGTCGAACAGGCAGTCATAATGAAATCGCCTAGCCGAAGGGTTTAGCCGACAGCCAAAACTCCCCCGACGATAATGTTGTCTTTAAAGACGAGACGAGACATCCTTCCTTGTGGCAACGACGCAGTGGAACTCTCAATGAAAGCACCAATGTCGGTGACAAAACCGTCGGATCTCGGGTAGGGGGTCCCGAACTGTGCGTCTAGGCGGATGGTAATAGGAGACAAGGGACATGATGTTTTTACCCAGGTTCGGGCCCTCTCGACGGAGGTAAAACCCTAATCCTGCTTGATTGATCTTGATGATATTGGGTATTACAAGAGTTGATCTACCACGAGATCAAAGAGGCTAAACCCTAGAAGCTAGCCTATGGTATGATTGTTATTGGTCTTACAGACTAAAACCCTCCGGTTTATATAGACACCGGAGGGGGCTAGGGTTACACAGAGTTGGTTACAAGGAAGGAGATCTACATATCCGTATTGCCAAGCTTGCCTTCCACGCCAAGGAGAGTCCCATCCGGACACGGGACGAAGTCTTCAATCTTGTATCTTCATAGTTCAATAGTCCGGTCAACGGTTATAGTCCGGCTGCCGGATACCCACTAATCCAGGACTCCCTCAATGTCTTAGAGGCTCCCCGCTTGATAGAGGGTCAATGTTAGAAAGACATAATATTCGAGTGAAGTGTATCCGAATTGTAGAAGACAATTTTATAATCAATCTATTTTTATGTTTTTCCCAAAGGCTTTTATTCCTCCTGTGCGGCCATTTTTATATAATCTGAATGTATTCCAGTCGTCGGCTTCAGCCCCCTCGTAGGAAATACGGGGGTGTTTGGAAAAGCATTTGATCACTCTTGACCCAACGTCTTGGTCCATGAAGGAGGTGTCAATGCGGCGAACCAGGCAATCAGACTATAGGGCGTTAACACTTTCACTTAGCTATAGGAGTTTTATGGTGGGTCTATGATATAGCCCCTGGTACGTATGCGGCTTATTTTAATATGATGCGTTACCTATTTGATCTGAAAAAGATCCTTCATTTAACACGCACTACAAAAAAATACACTTCTGTGATGATACGTGTTTGTCAGAGTAGGTCACGTTTTCTGTCATGCATGTACATCCATGACAAATTTATGACAGAATCAAGATAGTCATCCTGTGCTGTCGTAGAAGTGTTCCATGACATTACCAAAATTATCATCACGGAAGTGTCCACTTCCATGATGATAAATCACGCGTCACAGAAGTGCTTTCGTCAAGGGTGACCGACACGTGGCATCCACCGTAACAGAACACCGTTAACCTATCGGGTCCGGTTTTGGATCCGATAACCCGTTAACAGCCCCGACCAATGGGGATTTTCCACGTGTAAAATCATCATTGGCTGGAGGAAACACGTGTCGGCTCACCATTGAGACAGATGTCATCCACTCATTGGACCCAAAGCGCCTATGATACGTCGACACGTGGCACGACCCAATAGAGGCCCATTCCTATGAAAAGGCTGGCCCATTTGACTTGGTCAAAAGGTGGCGGGCTGGCCCACGGCAAGCCTGTTAACGGCCTATTCGCATATAGCCCATTTACAGCCCGCTAACCCAGGGCCCGTTTACGGCCTATCCGAATTAGGCCCAGTAGCGTCATCTGGGCCATCCAATATAACTCCAGCCTGTTTTAACTTCCGGCCCATGTATGGCCCATGACGTATTTCGGCCCATATGAGTCCCTTTGTAACTCTTGGCCCACTAAAGGCCTGTGGTGAAACTGGCCCGTAATGAACAGTGTATCGCTTCATACCCATTAGCGGCCCATTATTCCATTGGGTCGTTTCCATCCCGTGTTACCTTTCGGCCTTCTGAGGGCCCATTTATTCTTGGGCTCATTTTCGGCATTCGGTTACTTACGGCCCGTTACTGGCCTTTTCTGCTTGTGGGCCAAATTCAGCCCGTGGATACAGTTGGCCCGTTTGTCGCCCGTTATTCTGTTGGGCCATTTTGATAGCATCATCAAATATGACCTATTAACGGCCCGTTATGGTCAGCCCATAAAATGTACGATTTCCACTCTAGCCCGTTTATGGCCCCTTATATGGCCCGTACAAGGCCCATAGAAGAGATGGCCCGTAGAAGGCCCATGGATCCTACGGGATGTAGAAGGCCCATTGCCCGACGACCCATAGAAGGCCCATTGATCCGACGGCCCACAGAAGGCCCATGGATCCGCTGGCCCATAGAAGGCCCATGGATCCGACAACCGATAGAAGGCCCACGGATCCGACAGCCCATAGAAGGCCCACGCATCCGACAGCCATAGAAGGTCATGGATCGTCCGTCCCGTAGATGGCCCATGGATCGTACAGCCTGCGGAGGGCCATGGTCACTACAACGTTTGGGCGAGTTGGCCCCCGTTTGAACGATATAGCATATTCAAAGAATAATCCTACTCTATACTATCACCTCTAAAAAACATACACTATACAATAAAGAGACTAAGGCATAGAAACGTAGAATAATCCTACACTATACAATAAAGAATATAGCCGATTATACCCACTGGGCATTATGGTTCTGCACCAGTGATAATAAAGCATACACAAACAGCAAATTACATACACTGGGAAAATACAGTTCATACATCATGGACGCGCATCAACATAACTTACCATTTGAACTATAATCTCTTCAGAAAATAGGATTGGCCGGATATAGATAGCACAAATTTCAGTCTGCAAAATCTCCAATTCCTTCGTTGTTACCTCAGTGCCTTGTTTCATTTTTTTGACTCCTGCATCTAATACCTGCATGTCCAGTCTCAACTTGTTGATTGTACATTCAGAATCATGTACATGTTGTCTTGCCACCTCTAGTTGATGCTCGAGAACATCAGCACATTCCAATTCCAATCCATAATCATTCGGTAACAGCCATGCCGCACTGCTCGCAGATCTTTGTGTTGATGTCACTTCATCCTGAAATGTTTCTGTAAGTACACATGACTAGGGCAAAAATATAGTTACAACAGTGAAGCGAGCAAGACCGACTATTTTGTACATGGCAAAACAGGACTAACAATAATGTTACACGTCATGAAGCATAAGCAGGTGATATTTAAAAAATTATAAAAAAGGTCGTCTGTGCAGCCTGCATACAAAAATCTCTCTTAGCTCACCAGAGGAGCATGATGTTGGGGCCCAATCCAAACCACATACAAGTTACAAATTTAGACAACATGTTGCGTAGAAGTAAGCAGGCAGTTGGCCATTCTGTAGCCCAATTAAAGTCTTAAGGAGCATAATGAACAACAGAGGATTTCATACAAACATACTACAGCAAGCAAAACTATGCAGTCATTAACCTAGTATAAACTAGATTGTGAGCCTCATTCAAAAATAGTTGGTTAATAGACTTCAAAGCTTCAGGCACACTTCAGCAGAGTAATTAAATGCTAGGGCCTTTAATTGTGTCAACTAATAGTTATACAAGTACCCAACATCAGGCATCATTCTTTCGGCATCTCATTAACTGAGGACAAACAAAGCAATTGAAAAGAGCAAATTAACTATGCCTGAAACAAACAAGGAATTGAACTATTGAGTTGGATATAGTGACTTACCTTAACAGGTTGAAGAGGCTTAGTGCAGCTCCTACTTCTCTTGCAAGGCTCCTTCCTAACATCTTGTAGTTGGAAATCCTCAATCTTATCTTCATTGCACCCCCTCTGCAAGGTGACACAAACTAGTTACTCGTTTCCTTGGAAGATAAATATGCATACTTTCCAGTCTGTGAACACAAAAGGATGGGATTATAACAAAACAACAACACATAATGAAACATGCCGCATCTCTTGCACTTGCACACAATGAAATGAGCATTTACTATGTCTGTACTATGTAAAAACTAGGCATACCTTCGAACTGGATCTCCAGGTACTCTTGGAGAGCCTACTTTAGTGTACATCCAAACCTTTATGTCACCTATGTGTTAGAAAAGGCCCCACTACAGCAGCCCTTAGTGTTTAAATCGTTCACAAGCTCTGTTAGAGTGTTAGGTCAAGAACAACAAGTAATCAAAGCAAATAGTCCTAGTATGGCTGGCTGATGCAAACAAGCAATTGAACAGATGTGTGAGCAAATCTTACATATCAAGAAAAGAAGCAAAGAAGGAGGCTTAAAGACCATCACTTGACTGACCAGATTTAAGGGGCATTTAAACATCATGTGCAACGTATGAACTAACATAAACATTGCATATTCCAGATTCTACAATGGAATGCACATGTATTAGGTTATGCCATGTATGATGATGCCTAAATGTACACTATAGCAGGCAGGAGTGATTCATCATTGCACACACAATTGAATTGCAGGTTAAGGGCCAGTTCTATTCCGCCTTTTCAGGGCTTATTGTCAAAATAAGCCATAAAAGATGTAAAGAAGTAATTTTTGAGTTATGGGCTTGGGCTTAACTAATTTCGCTTTGGAGGGAGGTGTTTCGGGTAGAACCTCACTAAAAATTGAAGGGAAGGGGAATAGTGAAATGACTCTGTTGTCTGCCTATATTACACTCAAAATGCAACTGGTGACGCCCACGTCACACCTCACCCTCAAGTAAAAACAAACACACAAGCATTCATTGCCCTACCCACTTGCATCTCCTCTCGCCTTTCCCTCTACCTCGATCCCCTGCCTGCTGCACTAGGGTTCCTCCAGCAAGTCGTCGCCACTGGTCCCATCCGGCCTGGTCCTCGATGATGCTCTGTCTAGCTAGGCTACATGGCTGGCGGGTAGGGGCAAGTCTCCCTGGCTGCTCCTCCCTTTGGTGCCGCCCCTCATTCTCATGGTCTCTAGCAGTTGCTCCACTATGGTTCATCCAACGCACTACTCCGGTAGGCGCTGCACAACTACGGCTGATGCCACACTGCGGCAGAAGGCACCTTATTCCCCCTCCCCACCTCCCAGGCCGTGGCCTTGAGGTGCTGTTGAAGGATGACCTCATCCAACAAGGTGAGGATCTCCTCTGATTTTTTGCCAAATTTTCATTCTGATCCACTATACGATGAATTGCTATGAGCTGCTTCTGCTGCTGCTACAGGATGCATTGCTATTAGCTGCTCCTGCTGCTACTATATGATGAATTGTTATGAGTTGCTGCTGCTATATGATGAATTGCTATGAGCTGCTTCTGCTGCTATATGATGAATTGCTATGAGCTGCTACTGCTGCTATATAATGAGTTGCTATAAGCTGTTCCTCCTGCTGCTGTATGATGAATTGCTATGAGCTGCTCCTGCTGATGCTATATGA
>NC_041393.1:174772643-174831438 GCF_002162155.2 Triticum dicoccoides | reverse complement strand
TGCTGCTATATGATGAATTGCTATGAGCTGCTTGCTGCTGCTATATGATGAATTTCTATGAGCTGCTCCTGCTGCTGCTATATGATGAATTGCTATGAGCTGCTCTTGCTGCTGCTATATGATGAATTGCTATGAGCTGCTGCTGGTATATGATGAATTGCATAACGCTGCTGCTGCTGTTGCTGTATGATGAGTTGCTATGAGCTGATGTTGCTGCTATATGATGAGTTGCTATGAGCTGCTGCTGCTGCTATATGATACATTCAGGTGCTGCTGCTATATGATAATAACCAGCCACTTGGACCATCAAATTTCAATAAATAATTGTTCTTCATTTAAATGTGGGTCATGTGTTTTTCGTTTAAATTAGGCAATGTGATCTCTATGGAAAACATTGACAAAAGTAGATTGTGCCAAGTAGATGGTATCTTTGTATTTGCATTTTGAGCAAATAGTGATGGTATGTTTTCCTATCATATTAATTACTGCACTGGGTTCAATTTGTGATGTTTGCAAGTCAAATTAATTTTCATATGGGTAGAAAAAGGGAAAAAAATATAATGCAATCTAGACTTTTCACTGATCATACCAAAGATAAGCTGAAAACACAATGAAAAGAACAAGTTGGCTTATTACATGGAGCTTATATTCACAGGTGCTTATTTTCTTAGGTTAACTCGTAATAACCGTCCCTAAGAAACTTCGCCAATAGAACTGACATACAAATAACATGTCACGATGATTGCAATGGAGGAGTGACGTACCATAGCACACTGTATAGGCTCACCGCTGGCTCTCCTTTTTTGCGATGTTCCATGAAATTGCCACATACATCTTGTACTTTTTTATTGTGTAACCCTATCTGCAAGTTGACACGGCTAATTTCAGACATCTCTACATGATAATACATTGCATATCCCTTGCGCATATTTAAACCACCAATTAATAATTGTGTGCATAGCATAAACTAGCCATGACTCTGTGTGCTGGACTAGCAGGCACTATAAGGGAGCCTAATGTAGTGTACTGGAATTCCTACATGCCACCTACGATTTTGTGTAATGTACTGCCTCTGTTCCTAAATATATGTCTATGTAGAGATTCCAGTATGGACCACATACAGATGTATATAGATGCATTTTCGAGTGTAGATTCACTCATTTTGCTCCGTATGTAGCCTATAGTGGAATCTCTAGAAAGACTTATATTTAGGAACAACGGTACGAGGTAGTATCATGTATGACATCTACATATCTAATTTAGCTGCCAGTAGTAGAAATCATTGTCTGCACAAAGGGATTACTGGTCGAAAATCCTAGCAAAGCACGCTGGCAGGCATAGAACAATACAAGAGAGAGAGAGAGACACGCTTACAAGATCATAGCAATGCCTCGATCCAGGATCTTGGTTGACCAAGCTGTTAGATCCAGAAGAAACATCGTCCTTGTAGTTTTTGCCAGCTGCATAACAGGTAACAACGACTTGTTAGTATATTTGAAGTACATCGGACAGGTGATGTTGGACGGGTTTAAAGGTGACAAGTACCTAGGCCGTGGCGGGTGCTTGGCATCTTGCCAGACGGTGGGAATTAGGTTAGAAACGTCAAGGGTGATGACGCTGCGTTGGCTGTTGGGGTCCGGTAAGGAGATCTAGAACCGTCGAGTAGGGTGTTTGTGGAGCGGCTCCGGTAGGGTGGACTACGATGTGGGAGAAGCGGATCTGTGGCCGTGGACGAGGGCGTAGGTGAAGCTGCTCCGGTGTTTGGGTTAAGGATAGTGTCGATGATGCGGATCTGTGGCCGTGGACGGGGCGTCAGAAGCTGCTCTGGTAGGTTGGAAATGGATCTGAGGCGGTGGACTTGTGAGTTGGCAAAGCGGCCCCGGTAGGGTTGAAAATGGTATAGGCGAAGCTACTCCGGTGGGGTTGATGATGGTGTCGGCGAAGCGGCTCCGGTAGAGTTGAGGAAGATGTCGGCGAAGAGGATCAGAGGCCGTCGACGGGGGCGTCGGTGGGGCGGCTCCGGGGGGGGATGAAGCATCTCCGGTGGGGAGTACGAATGAGCCGCTGCAGATGCGCTGTGGTTGACGAGAGTACCGACGAAGCAGATCCGGTGCCATGGACAAGGCCGACACTGAATGAGTTGTGGTACAGTGGTGGATGAGCAGTCTACTTGTTTCTAGGGGAGGTGGGAGGGGTAGATGTGGACGCAGAAGCAGATCCGGCGAGGTGGACGCCGCTGGCAGTGAATGGGCTCTGGTACGCCGGTGGATGAGCAGTCTAGGGTTTCGAGAGGGGAGGGGAGAACTGAAGTACGAACAGCGTGATGTGAGATGCTCTGGTGTTGTGGAGTTAGTCATTTTTGCGGGAGGGGGAGAGGAAACGGGGGTGCCATGTAGTGGGGGGAACCGGAAATTAAGCAGCCCCGACCTATTATGTAGATGAGGGCGGTATTGTAACTGTTGGTCTCCGTGCACCAAGGACAAAAGGAGAATTTCGCATGCTAAAGACTAAGGTGGCGGAAATTTTAGAAGGAGGCGGGAGATTTTGCCGCCCGCGGGATCGTTCGTATCCAGTTTCAACTAATTTTGGACCGTGCTAGCGGGAAGGTCATGCGAGACTGTGTACACGGGGCAGGCGTCAGCAGTTAATAACTGGTGTGTCCACCCAGAAAAAAAGACAATAACGCGGGATGATGCACCGATAACTTGGATGTTCACACAGGCGCGGCCAATCGTACGGGTGTAGTGCCGCGTTCACAAAAAAAGGGATCAAACGCTTAGCCTATGTATTTCTCGTGTAAATAGATAATTTAGTGCAATTGGTTATTTACTTTAAACATAATGCATTGACGTGTTAGTGTAGAGGTGCACAAAAAGAAGTCTGCTACTTAAAAGTGTTACCTCATATGATTACATAGCCTCCATTTCATAAATTGCTTACCCGTTGAATTCATATGTGAATATTACATATATTACTTCATAATAGAACTTTAAATCATCCAAGACTAATGATTTTGAATGCAAGAGTAACAATGGTGCATGTACATGATAGCTACATTGGTTGTTTGAAGAAACATCACTGTAACTTTGGCATGCACAACTGAAAAGGTTTATTTAAATAGAAAAAAATGTGATATGTGAGTGTCCAATCTTTATAGCGTTGAATCGATATTGTATCTTTGGCCACGATACGAAGTAGATATTGATAGATAGTGATACGTGAATGAATTGTGTAATCTCTCTCACACGCATACATATCTCATTTCCCTGTGGGCATCGGAATCACACACGCACACTTCGTGTATTTCTCTCCCTCTGTCAAGGTTAGAATTCATCTTTCTACCCCGTCCTACAAGTCTCTCACACAGAAACACACACGCTCTCTCTGTCGAACATGCTCACCCCTTTAATTCCGCCCACCCATAGCCACTAATGTCTCAAAGTATAATAATGTCTCTCACACATATGCCTAAGGTCAACTCGAGTTCCGGAACCATATGAATACATACAATGGGATTCCAACAGAGCACCTTTTGTTTTGAGATTTCTCTCTCTCTCTCTCCCTCTCTCTCTCCACATTGTTTCTCGCTTCATTTTTTCCGGCACTTGCATGCACACAATTTTGTTTATCTTCGTGATGCTTTAAGTATGCCTCGCACAAATGCTATCTACCTATCCCTTAATATAGCTAGATATGTGTCACACAAACTCCTTCTCCCTACTAGCAAGATGCCCATGCGTTGCACCGAACATCAAGATGCATTTGTATGAGTAGTTTATCTTGTGGGAGAAAAGGATGAACGAGGGAATGCCTTATTTGCAAATGCGGAGAGGGGTGTGGGTATCTTTTTGCAAAATTGCCACAGTTTCCTTCCTATCCGTCGGGTATAAATTGGATGGCCTATATTACAGGATGGCAGGTTCACCATCATCACCAACTCTATTTTTTATAAGAGTAGGGATATGTACGTGTCACTCCCCCCCAACACACACACCCACACCTACACAACCACACACACACACTTCCCAACACCAAAGGAGTAGGGTGACACCTTGATCTTGATACTAATCTATCGACTAGCTTCTCTCTCAAACACACACACACACACACACGCACACACTACCCGACACCGAAGGAGTAGGGCGGCACCTCGATCTTGATAGTAATTTATCTATCCTCTTTCAAACACACACACACACACACATACACACACACTCGCTAGTTGTGCCTCTATGCCTACCGTGCACACTCTAGATACGTCTTTCTCTCCCTACCCCACCCCAAAAATGACAACAGAAGGGTGACAACTCGATCTGATTGTAATCTGTCAATTGGTTTCTCTCTCGAACATCGTGTCTCCGTGCCTCGCTTAGTAGCCCCCTCGATATGTAGACTTCTCGCGCGCGCACAGCTGTAGTGACGATGACGCTGAACCCAGTGTGCCTCGTTTTTACCGGCCTCGTGTGATAGTTTTCACCCTGTTTTCTGTTAATTAACAAGGCAACCTTTTCTTTGTTACTAGTGAATCCGAGATCATTCGGTGCAGACATAAAATATATCATTTCAACCCAATTATCGCAGTAACTATTTTAAAAGAAACTAGCTAGATGCCCGTGCGTTGCACGGAACATCAAGATGCATTTGCATGAGTAGTTTATCTTGTGAGAGAAAAGGATGAACGAGGGAAGGCCGTATTTGCGAATGTGGAGAGGGGTGTGGGTATATTTTTGCAAAATTGCCATAGTTTTCTTCCTATCTGTTAGATATAAATCCGGCGGCCTATATTGCAGGATGGCACGCACACCATCATCACCAACTCTGTTTTCTACTCCCTCCGTTCCTAAATATTTGTCTTTTTAGAGATTTCAACAAGTGACTACATATGGAGCAAAATGAGTGAATCTACACTCTAAAATATGTCTACATACACATCTGTATGTGGTAGTCCATTTGAAATCTGAAAAAGACAAATATTTAGGAACAGATGGAGTATAAGAGTAGACATGGAGATATATATCCAGCATGGTCTACAACAAAAATGTGCTGGACTGGTTAGGGCCGGATGCTCGCAACGCGATGACATGAGTTCAAATTCTGTCTTTAACTTTAGATTTTTTATATCATATATTACTTATTTAATATATACTTCTTTCGCTACTGTACTGACAGTGGAACCCACAGAGTACTTAGAATACAAGATTAAGGATGGACTTGTTTCTTTTTAACTTTCTATACGAAGTTGTAGCCACCCTACAAATCACGTGTACACTGTAAATGCAATTAACTTTTTATAGAGGGACAATCATACACGCAATTAACTCAAATGGATTGGTGTCACTCTATTATTTCCAGCATAAGAGCATCTCCAATGGCAGCCGACAAATTTCCTCCCGCTTCCTTCTGCGAAGGACGACATCAAACACCAGCGGCATACATTTTCACAACTCTAACCAACCATATGAAATTCGTGCAAACACGGACTGATTTCATATAAGCATGAAGGATTTCGTATAAAAAAGCCGTATCTTCATATAAACATGATGGATTTCATTACATTTACATGAACTAAGCAGTGCCAATACGGCTCTCTTGGTATAATTAATACTCCCTCCGTCCGGAAATACTTGTCCTAGAAATGGATGTATCTAGACTTATTTTAGTTATAGATACATACAATTTATCCATTCTTCGAACAAAAATTTCCCGCCAGCTAGAGAGGGAGTACATAATCTAAATGGCCGCCTGCGGGATCCCTTTGTCTTCCTCATGTCCGGCAAACACTTGCGGGGTCGACGAAGGTCCTCGGAAGAGACGAAGCAGCAAAGAAACCACCTGAATGCGCAGTCGTCGCCTCGGCGGTGGCCTTAATGGGACCCAAGTAGCGGCGGCCTCCCGTGTTCTACTTCTCCTTGATGATGGCGGCGGACACGAAGAAGCTGGCCACCGACTCGTCGCTCTCCACGCACCCGGCTTCTGTCTCTGCCTGCATGGCGCTGCCGCAGGCACGGGTGGCGCGCCCATGGACACGGGAGGCATGACACTGCAGACACTGGTGGCACGGTACGATGAGGCAGTGATGACGCCTGTACCGGTGTGCTCGCCACCGTGCTGGCATGGAGCAACTCGCCACTCCTCATCAAGCTGAACTAGAGCGGCGAGTTGCTGAACCACGCGCCTGCTTGGGGCGGCAACTGGCTCTGTTGGGCCAAGCGAGGTTGGTGAAGCACCAAGCAGCCTCGCCCGTATCTGGAGGGCTTGGTGGGCCACCCAGCCGGGTAATATGCCGGAGAACGGCTCCACCGAAGCCATCAGAAGAGTGGAGAAAATGGAGAAGGAGGAGATGGGGGAGCGGCGAAGGGGTGCGATTCTTGCCCGTTGTCTGTCTGGCCTTGTGTAAATAGAGGGCGGACGGTAGGAGCTTGGCCAGCGTCTGGCCTTGTTTAAACTAAGGGAGGACGGGAGGAGGTCGGCCGGTGTTGCGTTTAATTCCGGCCCGCTCATGAACGGACGTGTGGACGGAGTAGGTTTCTCGGTTTGCATGCGGGTTTAATGGAGGCGAGGAGGCATGTTCAGCCGGGCGTGCAGCGGGCGGCGCAGTACTATTCGATTTGACAACGGGCGGCGCAGTTCCCGATACGGCTTTAATGCAGATGAGGGAGGGAGTAGCGGTTCCCGAAATGTTGAACGGCCAATGCATCCTCCTTCAATTAATGCATGAGGGAAGTAATGGGAGGAGGACCGGGAAAAGAGGTTGCACGATGTGAATGCAACGCAGTTTGCCCTCATATAAAGGCGCCCCTCCATTCCAATGCATCTACCACATCGTACGCACCTAAGCATTTTCCTAAGCACCTACACTAAGCGCAAAAGAGCTCACTCCAGACACATGGCGGCGATGCGCGCGAGCGGCCAGCGGCTGTGCCAGATGGTCCACGACGTTGGCCTGCGGCATGGCGCCGAGGATCGTCTCCAGATGGTGTTGGAGACCGGCTGGTGGATGGCCGCCATCGATGCCAACTACGGCTCTCAGTTGGACCAGATGATCGTTGCCACCACCAACAAGTTCACCGTTCTCAATAAGCTCGCGGACGACATCATCGTACTCCTCCAGCCCGCGCACCCGGGCTCCTCATTGCCTGCCACCCTAATCGGCCTCCATGGCTGGAACCTCTTTCAAGCTCTGGTGGCCCTGGGACTGCCCACCGACGCCACGAAGAATGTCCACCTGGTGGTCGCGCTCGCCACGAGGCGCCTCACCCTGCAAATCATGTACATAGGTATCTACAAGGCCAGTGAGGACGCTACGACGTTGGCCTTCCTTAACCAGCTGGAAGCCTTGGATGCCTTTGCTGAGAAGTACCTTGACCTTGCCACAAAAGCCGACGCTCCTTAGCCGCCGATCGGTGGCCCGACGCACTAAGTTCAGGAGGAGGAGGTCATACGTTGATGGATGCATCTTTCTTCTTGCCTTCTGTAACCACCACTGCGATCGCATCATCATCGTGGCCTTAATTCTTATTGTGCTGTTGCATTCTTGTTCCAGTCAATACCGACATGTGCGATCCCTTTGCTTAATTATATGCATCACTGTAGTTAGTACTCCATCCGTCAATTTATAAGTTGTGCTTACCTTTTCCATCAACTTCGTGTAACTCGCGGGCATCTTGCTAGAAATATTAGAACATGTCGGACCGCATGTGACCAAACCGATGATGCGCCAACCTAGCTACTACGTACCCTGCTTATCTGGTGGAAATAGCCCCGCCCTAGCATTTCCAATCGTTATTTCTATCTATCGATCGTGCCAAGGAGCAGAACCAAAATGTTACAATTTATACATGTTTCTCTACTCCTACTCCTATAAAAGACTCAGTTGGTGATGGTGGTGTGTCTGCCATCCGTCGTTTCTGACCATTAGATTTGCATCTAACGGTTGTGAGGTAAGTTGTGGCATTTTTGCAACAATAGCCCACTTCTCTGCTCCAATTTGCTAAAAACCCCTTACCTCCCTCACCTCATCAAAACAGCCTGAGAAATATATTCTGAGTGAAAAGTACTCCCTCCATTCCTAAATATTTGTCTTTCTAGAGATTTTAATAAGTGACTACATACGGAGCTAAATGAGTGAATTTACACTTCAAAATATGTCTATATAATCCGTATGTGATAGTCCATTTGAAATCTCTAAAAAGATAAATATTTAGGAACAGAGGGAGTAATATATTAGGAGTATATCAAAACAAGAGTGATTTCTTTGAAGTTTGTGAACAAGTACTACTATTGTACTACTTTGGATCCGTCGCAACGCACGGGCACATTGCTAGTAAAAGGAAAAGGCCTGCCGCGTTCGCGTCGCACTCCCCCCCCCCCACACACACCCGGGAATCGGCAGTACTCCACGGCCCGTCCGGCATGACACATAGCTTAGGGAAGGCGTGTTGCCTAGCATTTTCACTTTCATGTGGGACCACCGTTGAGCAAACCGACCATTGGAAAATAGAAACGAGGGGAAGATCTAGCTGTAGCACGGAAGCCAAGAAATTTGGTGTCAGATGGGGCTCGTTGATAGAGTAGGAGCATTCCGTACTACCTCTACTCCTACTAGTACCAAGTTTGTACTATACAACTAGTACTACCACTATACAACTAGTAGGTACGTGCATGACACATCATCGTAGGAACAAAAAACGGGAAGATCTTGTTTTGGGTGATTTATCTTTTTTTAGTCAACTAGTATGAGTAATATGATGTGGGGGGCACCCATGAAGCTTATGTGGCTTGGTTGCATGGCTATGAAAGGTTAGAGAAAAATAAATAGATAATGTGTTTAGAGTGCACTCCACTAAATAGATATCCTTTGGATCCATTGCAACCGGCCGGCACATCTATATCTATACCCCCTATATAGTGTGTGAATAACTTTGAAAGTTGGTCATTGGATGAAGCCAATCTGACGGTACAAAGATGGCAAATCCGAGCACTACTGGTCGTTGGATATCATCTACATTCCACCAGATTCTGCCACATGTAGAATGTAGAAGACTCCATGGTTGAACTTCATTCATGACTAAGTTTGCCACAACTAAGCTTAGGCAAAGTGTGTCTGCCACAAAAAATGTGGCTAACAAAATGGCCACCACAAGTGTGTCAAGATTTGGCAAGAAGTTGAGTCTATGACATGTGGACCATGTAGCTAGAAAAGTATGGCAAGCCACAAGTGTAGAAATGAACCAAACACATGCTTGGTGTGTTTGGTAGGGTGTATGAAGGGTGCATGATCCCAAGAGTTCCCTTCTCGACCCACCTTTGGGTGTTTGGTAGAGTGTATGGAGGGTGCATGAGTCCACACTAGCTTAGCACAAATACACTAGAAGCATGCATGAAGATAGCATACATGAAGAGGGGTGTTGAGTTGAGCATGCATGAAGAGGGAACAACTATGCTGAGACGAGAACACAACCAAACACACTTGGCACGCCTAAGCTTAGGCGTGGCAACCTTAGGCTGCAAACCAAACCATAACTTTGAAAGTTGGTCGTTGGATGAAGCCAATCCGACAGTACAAAGATGGCAAATCTGAGCACTACTAGCCGTTGGATATCATCTACATTCCACCAGATTTTGCCACATGTAGAATCTAGAAGACTCCAGATGTAGAAGCATAATGCACAAACCACAAGAATCTCATGCGTGCAATGCACATGTACCTTACTAGTAGTTGGTAGTAGTAAGAAACAAATTCCGGGTTTGGCACGAGCTCATACTGCGGGAGCACCACAGGGCCTGCCGCAGGAGTTACATTTCCCTCTCGGGGCCCACGGGACCAAACTTTAGTGGCTTAGTGCCCGGCCTATGAGTCAATGACATGCGGTCCTTAAATGCGGCTGGCCAACATGTCATTCTCATGGTGGTGGTGTGGTTCGCGACTCACTCGTTCGAGATGAACCGGCCGGTGGTGGCGTGGCCGTGGCGAGGGTGCCACAGCTGGGTGTCGGGGCATTACGATGCGTAGATGGCCACACCGGCGGGTACTACCTGTAGTACAGAAGTACTCCAGCTGAGGATTGATGCCCGGGACGAAATGTGTCACAGCCGCTAGATGAAAATTCGATGGCGCGGGAGTACGGATCGGAGCACAGCAGCGGAGCAGGCAAACCGCGTCCAATCAGGTGTGGCTGTGGTAGAAAGTTGATGGTCGCCGCAGTTTAGCTGGCCTGCATGTCATGCACACAAAGGCAGAGGAGCGGTGGGGCCGAGAGGGATGAGGCACACGTCGGGGGAATGAGGATCCCCTGACGTGAACAATCCTACCACTCTATCACTGACATGTGGGACCCGCAAGTGTGGGTCCCACCAGTCAGTGAAGGAAAGGCAGGGTAAGGCAGTGATAGCCACATCAGAGGATCCATGTCCACATCGGGGGACGTCGTGCTTACAGGTAGGGTTGGAGCGGCATCGTGGGAATCGCATGTGGGTGTGGCAGTGGTAGAAACAAGAAACGTGATGGTCGCCGTGGTTCAACTTCCATGGACAAGCTGTCATGTCTACTGACACATGTATATCAAAACTAGAGTGTTTATATTTCAAGCACGTGAACAAGTATTATTCTACTACTTTTGATCCATTGCAACGCACGGGCCAACACATTGGTAGTACTAGTGTCTATCTCTATCTCTAGAGGCCTTCCCTCGTTCATCCTTTTCTCTCACAAGATAAACTACTCATACAAATGCATCTTGATGTTCCATGGAACGCACGAGGATGTTTCCTTGGGGGTCTCTCCAGTGCGGCGTGGCCGTAGTTGCAAGTTGACGCCCCTTGAGATGCCGACATTGAGGGGCACTCGGATTTCCTCTGATGAGCAGGTAAGATGAGTTTGATCACGTAGTAAATGCATTCTAAAGACTACTTCCGTGTCCATTTCCTAATTCTCCCCCTGCCCACTGTTTCATAGGTTAGGCTCGGTGCGAGTGGAGATTAGCTTGCATATGTACGGGCAGTTACCAACATCAATTTGCACAACATTTACAACGGTGACACCGTTCCCGTAGAACCTTTGTCCAACATTGGGATCAGCCATGCAATGGACCACCGCATGAATTGGTATGATAGAACCACGGTGAGATTGAATAAGATAGCATGAACCTTGCACATGGCGGTCAAAGGTGGACCATGCTGTCTGCGGCCGATTTGTTGCCGTACGAGTATGAAGACGTTGTGCTCCTTTCTAACCGCATCTTTGCGGTGACAAACCAGGGGACTTGTTTCGTATGGGACACATCCTATGATATACTCCCTCTCTCCCAGTTTATTTGTTTTGAATCTTTTCATTTTAAAGTTTCAAATTCAAATTTAGAGGGACAGTGGGGCCGAGGGGGGTGAGCCGTAGGTCGGGGGACGTGTGGTGTCATGGGTTTATGCGACATCGTGGGAATCGCGTGTGGCTGTGGTAGAAACTTGATGCTCGCCGCATTTAAGGTGGTCCACATGTCATGCACACAAAGGCAAAGGGGCGGTGTGGCCGAGAGGGGCGAGGGCACGTCGGGGGACGTCGTGCCGTGGGTTGGAGCGGCGTCGTGGGAATCGCGAGTGGCAGTGGATGAAACGTGATGGTCGCCGTAGTTGAACTTCCATGGACAAGCTGTCATGTCTACGGACACATGCATTGCATACCGATCACTGGAAGGAGTAGTAGAGAAAGCTAGGCGGATAAATAGTTCCTTATAGTCAAGCGGACCCACGCCACTAGCTACTTGTTCCAAAGACATGCACACCATTGAAATAGTCCATCTATATCAATATACATAGAGAGGGAATATTTTTTTACAAGAGAGGAAATAGTTCATCTATCCATAATGCCCTACTGCTGGTGCAACATCTTCTTCTTCTTCTTCTTATTCTCATTTTCTGTGGGAGACGGCTTCGCAACAGGCTCTCTAGACCTTGCAGCTATCTCGAAACTCACACGGGCATCGAGGGCAGCATATTTTATCCGCTCGTACGTCAAGGGATAATTCTCCCATCCAGACAACCTTAATGCCAGCGTCTCATCACCCTTCTGAAGATTTGTTCCTAGCACAAAATTTGCTACGTCGAATAGGGATGGTGTCGGTTTATCACAATGTTCTACAGGAATTTTTATTTTGGTTTGTAGGTCAGCGATGCTTTTCAAATCAAGGTTGTGCGGCCCCAACTTCTGTTTGTCCCCTGCGACGGCTGCCCCACAGAAGTATATGTCCTCCCGAGACAAGAAATTGTGAAGCTCACCTGGTATGGAGGGCGCGTGTATGATGCGGTAGACCAAAACATCATCTTTGAGGCACAGCTGAAGGACAGCGGCGTGTTGGATCTTCCCAGTGGCACGCTCCGTGTACTCTACGTCGAGACTGATGACATTCATCTCCACCTTTTGGAGGGAGTTGGATACATTGTTGATCCACTTCTGAACAACCCTTGGGTGGTCGGTGACTGTGGCAACTATGCTCAACGAGCTTTCGATGAGGACATGTTGGACGCTAAAAACCTACATCTCGATCTCTTTCTCCATTTGGAACCGCTGGACCGGAGGGTTATGGTTTGGAGAATTAGGATTAGATGGCTAGTCTAACTGAAGAAGATGATTATTTATAGGGGCTTCGGAATTACTCCAGGAGGATGTGAAGAGGTTAAAACAATGTGAATGCAGTGTGGTTTGGATGCAAATGAAGATCAAGGAGTAGTGAAAAAGCCGAGGAAAATCGGTTCCCGATGGAGAAGTAAATGGGAGAAGTTATGCGCATGCATGAGGAGAGCTGCGGTGGTTTGACTGCTGCATGCAATGGATTGGACGGGCTCTTCGGTTGCCTTTTCTCTCTCCCAGGCACACAGAATGGCCCACTTGCATGCTACAGTTTATTGGCTAGAGTCTGGCTGCAGCTGCTCATGCGTACGCTAATTAATGCTGTGAATGCGGGCATGGAGGGAAATGGGCGCATGCAAAAGGGTATATACGCAGACTAATTAGATAAATACTGAAAAAAGTTATGCGCAGACAAAAGAGGACAGGAGGGAGTACTACTCCCTCCGTTTGAGTTTACAAGTCCTACGCGTATACCTAGGTTGCCAATTTTATCACCCTAATATAAACTATGTAACATAAAAATTATACCTTTTGAAAATAGAACATCTGACGTTTATATTGGTATATTTTTTATAATATATGACTTGTATTAGGTTGGTCAAATTGAAGACCTAGGGGTACGCATATGCCCTATAAACTGAGAGAGAGGGAGTACTCATGTTGCTACTACTGTTAAGGAATATGCAGTTATCCTAAAAAAAAGAAAAGTCCTTCTTCGCGCTTCCTCATGCACGAGAATTTGGTTCTGCTCGCAATATGGATCATAGCTGGAGGATGAAGTGAACCTAGAGGCATGCTAGCACGGGAGTGTACTCATGTTCCTACTACTACTACTAGTAGTACAAATGTGGTACACTTGATGGTCAAAATACTATTATTCATCCGGTCCTCACAGTGAAGTGACAAGACCCTATGCCCGAGGTGACACCAGTCCAGGCGGCGTGTCCGGGTTACCAAAGTCAGCCTCACCTCGTGCACTATGCAGTCACTGTCACCGCTGCTGTATGGCATGCCTCACCTCGTCTCCCTCTCCCCTAGCATCACTCCATCTCCATCTCCGTCTCGCCGGAGATCCTGAGGTCACTCTTCATTCTCTCACTGTGGCCCCGCATACCCTCTCCTTGCTTGCCTCCCCCAGTACCACTATTCCCTCGCTAGCCGCTCCAGCACCGACAGCTTTCTCCCCCGTAAATCAAGCCCCCCAAAACCCCACCTTCCAAACTCCACCATGGCCGAACGTGAACCGCGCAGGATCCATATGAGTCGCGATTGGAGCTATCTCCCCAGTGACGTCCTCGGCCTCTGTTGTTCGTGTATGGATATGTTGAGCACCCTGCGGCTGCCTGCATGCTCGAGGGGCATGCACACGGCCATCGTTGAAGCGAGGCCTAAGCTTTTCAAGACACCCTGCTTGCTGCTATCTGGTCTTGCGAGATTGGCTCACCATGATACGGAGGTGTACATGATGCCCCTCGACTTCAATCCGATCCCCATTAGCCGAAACTTCTTTGCAGGTATGTAGTGGGTCTCCGTACATCATTTCCCTCGACTTCGATCCGATCACCATCGCCCGAAACTTCTTGGCAGGTATGTACTAGGTCAGCATGAACTCCCACTGGATGGCTGCCGTCAGAGAAGACGGTAAAAAGTTGGTGCTCGTGAACTTCCAGACCTCCCATGAGATTATCCTTCCTTCGTTGGATTACATAGAGTATTACCATCGTGGTCCTAGTCATCTAGATTACCGCGTCATGTCGGTGGGAACGACACCTATGAGATCACAAGAATCCCTACTACGGTTGCAGGGCGCGGGGTCGTGAGAAGAGCGGATCAAACAGATAGCACATGGTTCGTTTACCCAGGTTCGGGCCGCCAGCATGCGTAAAACCCTACTCCTGCTTTGGTGGATTGTATATCTGTGTTCTTGAGCAAGCTATGGGGCGTGAGGAGCTCCAAAAATCCGAATCCTCCTCCTGGTCGCCTCGGGCCTCCTTTTATAGGAAAAGGGGTCGCCACAGTGGCACACAGGAGGTGGAAAGGGTATAGTGATGCGAGGTTTATCCCTCGCATTACATGACAAGGCGCATTTAATGTGCCTTGCTTAGGTGTCCTTGCTTTATCCGGGACGAGGAAGAGCCCTATCTCATCCGTCGCCGCTCCCTCTCATGTCGACACGCGCCCTGGACAGCAATGCCTGCGATGCCATGTAGGCAGGCAGGCAGCTGAGGTGGCGCAGTGGTGGGTCTCCACGAAGATCTGCATGCCGCCACGCAGGTGCCTGCCCAGCTGGTTGGGTCGGCAGCTGCATGCGAATGGCGGTGGAGGTTTGGTTGGCGTGGGCCTGATGGTGGCCCTACGGGTATTCTTGGCAAGGGCCTTGCCGGGGCCCCGGCAAGAGTCTTGCCGGGGCGCCTGTTGTCATCCCCGGCAAGGCTCTTGCCGGGGGCCTTGTGGTCCTCCTTGGCTGGGATCCCGCCAAGGGTCGTCATCTTCTGTAGTGTGCATCTGATCTTGAATGTCTTCACAAAAATTTGCATGCCACCACGGGGATGTCTCCCGAATCCTCGCCCCATGGGGGCAGTGGACTAAAGGGTGACTCACTCCGTAGGTGTGGGGCGAGCTGCCACGACAAGGGTCTTGCCGGGGTTGCTAAAACTGCCCCCCGGCAAAGATCTTGCCGGGGGAGTCCGCTTCGTCCCCTTTTCTCTTTGTGGTCTTGGTCTTGGCGTCGTTCTGCTTCTCTTGAGCTTCGGTCTTACCTTGGCTCATCTCCCTTGCCATGCTTGGTGTGGTGGTGCCCGTGGCTCAGACTGCCCGTGCACAGTTATAGGGGTACAAAAAGTGTACCCCTCTTTTTGTACACCGACAGGAGCCCCCGGGGCCTGGGCCAAACGTAAGCGCAATCGCGTCGTTGGTCTAGGCCCAAAAACGGTGCGCGGGCAGGCAGGGCGGTTTCTACCGCGGTAAGTTTCTTTGCGCGCTGCGCTTCCCACGACTCCCGCGCGTGGCTCGGCGTGGGGAGGCGCGTGTGACGTGGGCGGCATGCGTGGGGTTGCTTCCCGCGGGCATGCGTCACATCACAGTTAATGTGACAGGAGGCGGCCCGCGTTTTCCCCCATAAGAAGGAATAACCGTGGGCGCGCTGCTCACTTTCTCCTTTTCCCTCGTGCCTTTTCCAATCTTAGAGCCGTCGTTCCATCTCTTCCTTCCTTCCTAAGCTTTCGTCGTTGCTTCGCCACCCCCCTTCCTCAACCCTCTAGACTTCTCGGCCGCCATGGCGCCCAAATCCGCCAAGGGCAAGGGGGTGGCTAAGGGCTCTGGGACCATGGAGCCGCCGGAGAGCACGCTGTTGGGGGACCGGACGAAGTCCGCCTTCTTCTTCCCTTCGACGGTTGATGTTCATGAGCTCCAGGCCTCCTTCAAGCCCCTATGGGGAGTGAAGACGGGGGGAGAGAACTCGGGGCATCCGGCGACGCGCGTCATTCCTGCCGCTTGCGCCAATCCTGCCCCAAATCGGTACCCCTTCTTCGTTGATTACCTTTCTTGCGGGTTATGCCCCCCTTTCTCTGATTTCTTCTGCGACATTATGCACACCTTCGGTTTTCGCCTCTTGGATTTTACTCCGAATGCGGTGGCGTGCATGGCTTTCTTCGCGCATCTTTGTGAGGGCTTTGCCGGGGTGCAGCCCAACACGGCGCTCTTCCGCCATTATTTCTACCCTCGGATCCAGACGGGAGGTGCCGTCTCTGGTTGCGTCACCTGGATCCCAAGATCCAAGGAGGCGTACCCGGACGGTGCCAAGAAGGAGAGGTGGGAGGAATGGCGTGGCCGGTGGTGCTGGATTGAGGATGAAGACCCGCCGGAATTTTGCAAGGTTCGCCGAGTGCCGCCGGTCCGCGGCAGTGATTGGAGTAATGTCGACGCCGCCGACGGGAGGCTTACTATCGCCACCACCAGGATTCTTCGGCTGACCCGGGCTGGATTCACCCTTGAGATGATCGGGGCGGACTTCATTCGCCGCTGGATCGCCCCGTTGAACAATAAGGGGAGGCCAGCCTGGCTTTTTACGAATCCGGCTGACATTATGCGGCTCCGCCCTGGCCTCGACCACAACTTCACGGTGATGGCGCATGCCCACTTCTGCCAGCGGCTCTTTCAGCTGGACGTGGGTCGTGACGGTGAGGTCGAGCGGATCGGCAAGGCCGCAAGGGTTGCCGCAAAGGTTGGAAAGGCCGTCAAGGGGCCGTTCTTCAAGTTGCCAGCGGGGGTGGTCCCGTTGTGCAATAATTCACGCCGGTCCGAGATCATCGCTATGATGCCGGACTGCAACGCGCACAGCCCCGTCCCGAGCTGGAGGGAGCCGACGGACACAGATGTGCAACAATTCTTCGACACCTTGATTGAGGTGTACGTTAATGCTGACGCCGAGCGGTGGCTTGTCATGGACACCACCCAGGCAGAGCTGGACTACATCGCCACCAGGGCGAGGGAGGCACAGCTTGCCATGGAGGTCGGCAGCGCCGGGGGCGTGGAGGACCAGGCCACAACGGCTGCGGAGGAGGAGCAGTTCACCCTGTGGGCGGCGGCCACCGAGGAGGCCAGCAGCACCGACACCGGAGCTCCGCTTGTCGAGGACGCGGCCGACGAGTCGTCGTCGGAGGAGGGCGTGGCGGCGGGCTCGATGCCAGCCAGGGGAAGAGGGCAAGTCCTGCGACGGTCTGGCTCCGGCGAGCCGGTCCGGCCCGGCAGGGCTACACGACCTCAATTGACCCTGGAGGGGTCCGGTCGCCACACGAGGGCCACAGCAGCGAGGAGGCTGACGAAGGCCGCTGAGAAGAAGAAGGCAACAGCCCCTTCCTCATCTGGGTGCGCACAAACCCCGCCGCCTTCTTCGCCTCCTCCGGCAGATGTCGACTCGGATGATGATGTGGAGCTCCCTTTTGATCTTGGGCTTCTCAGCCCGGAGAGGAAAAGGAAGCTGGTGGAAGAGGAGGAGATGGATGACGAGTAAGTACTCCGTTCCTTACTGTCGTTTCCATTCCCCTGAATTGGGTCACTTATCTTGATCTGTTTTCGCTTTTATAGGGATGCAGAGACGTTGGCCCAGAGGGTGAAGAGGGCGAGGACCTCGGCGAGCAGTCAGTCCCTGGCTGGGGCTTCAAAGACATCACTGGTGGTGCTGAGCAGCCCGGACAGCAGCCCCCGACGCAGCCCCCAGCGTAAGTTCGTCATCCTCTTCTTAGTCGACATGTGGTAGGCACTCGATGCTATGATGCTGACCTTGCCAGGTTTGCAGGAGGGGAGCGGCAGTAGGAGGAGCCACAGAGGGCTACTCCTAAAACACCACCCCCATCGACTACGCCGCCGGGGGGGGCGTCCCCGGCAAGGGTATCAAGCAAGGAGCCCACACCCATGGAGGAAGAGGGGAACTTGGGCGCTGGTGACTCTGCCGCGGCTCCAAACACTGGTGGGGAGGGGACTTCTTCTTCACAGCCTGGCACTGGTGAGTCGCCTGTCCTTCGTCTCTGCTTTTCCCTTATTCTTTTCTTGGCTTCATTGCTCCCATTGCTGCCCAGGCCCTCCTTCAACAGACATGGAGGACGTGGACACTGTTGTTGAAAACATTGCTGAGGAGGCCGCGCCGGAGGCCGATAGGATTTCCGCCGAGGAGGCCGCCAAGGATGCTGATGAGGCCGCCGCTGGTGAGGCCGCCAAAGGTGCTTCCGAGGACGCCGCTGCGGGGGCCGCCAAGGCGACCGGCGAGGCTTCCGCCGAGGGCGCCAGCGGTGGTCCTGCAGGGGAGGCCGGCAAGGCCTCTGCCGAGGAAGAGGTGATGGATGATCAGCCTCCCTCCTCCTCAACCTCGGGCCCCGGCAGATATCTGAAGGTGGGCGATGATCTTTTCGTCCACCTCCCAGGGGCGTCAAGCTGAGCACCCACCGAAGGGGAAGTGTTTGACGGCGAGGTGCTTGCCGCCACCGGGCTCGAGGTGGTCGACACGCCGGGCATTGGTGGCGACGATTCTCCAGAAGAGCAACTTTTTCGTGCCATGGGGGCCAACTTCTGGAAGCTCCAAGTGCTCTACCGCGCCCGCCTAGACAAGGTCAAGTCCAGGATGGCAACGGTGGACAACGCGGAGGTGGACTTCAAAGCGCGTGTTGCCGAGACGCAGACCTGGTTCCACTAGACTCGCGAGGAGCAGAGGGCCTTTCAGGAGAAATTGGCCAAGCACGATGTAGAACTCACCATGAAGATGGCCGACATCGAGAAGGCCCAGGAGAAGGCGGCGAACTTGGCTGCCGCGGCCGAGGCCACTCGGAACCAGCATCAAGCCACCTTGGACTCCCAGGAGGAGGACCTCTCCGCGCGTGAGGCGAAGCTTGCCGCAACGCTCCGCGGCAAGGATGAGGAGCTCGAGGCCCTTGTCGCATGACGGACTCGCGAGCTGGAGCAGAGGCACAAAGAGGCACTTGATGCCCAAGCCCTGGCCCATGCCGGCAAGGTGAAGGAGCTGGAAGCAGAGCGGGATGAGCTGAAGGAGCAGGCCCTCAAGCTGTCTAGTGAGAAGAGCACGCTCAACCGCGCCTTGGTAGAGGCGCAAGGAGCGGTCATCAGCAGGATTGGGGAGCTCTCTAAGGCGCAGAACTCCATCAGAGACCTCAAGCTAAAGCTGGAGGATCTCAAGAAGCTGTTGTCGGAGAGCAGGGCTCGGGAGGAGACCTTGACCAGGAGCCTGGAGGAGGAGAAGCAGCTGTGGGCAAACGAGGCCGCCTCCCAGCAGGAATATGTGGCGGGCGAGAACAGGTGGATCAGCCATCTGGAGGTTGTCGCCGGCAGGGTCACCTCGCAATTGGCCACCATGGGGATGCCAAACGTGAGGTACGCCCCCGAGCGCAGGACCGTCAACACCAAGCTGACCCAGTTCTTCAAGGGCGTCCTCGGAGCCTTGGCCTATCTTCACTCCAACAGGACGGTCACGCTGGCCGAGGAGGCCCAGCGACTTGCCGGAGGGTCATGACCAAGGTCCTCACCAAGATGGCATACTGGAATCCCGACCTTGACTTCGCGGCCGCGATGAAGAGCTTGCCGGATGGTGCTGACCTCACGGTGCTCAAGGAGCGCATCAAGCCCATCACCGACTGCATCGACGAAATCAAGAGGGTGGAAGGCCAGCGCCGGGATTAGGCATCCCGTTCTTCTTCGCCGCTGCGGGTTCCCGACCAAGACAAATTTTATCTTAAGTTAGAACCGCAGCTATGATGTGATGTAATATAACTTTGAAATACTCTTAATTTTCATGCATGTTATTTCCCTGTTCAACTCCTCTTTGTATGGGTGCCCTATGCCGATCGGGTAGGCTCGCCGGCGCAGAAGCCCCTAGCGGCGTTTTGGGGACGGATCCCCATGGCCTGCCGGTTATGCGTGCTGCCGGACGATCCACCTTTCCGTTCTGAACGCGGCCGCTCGAACTGTCGAGCTTGACTCGAGTCAGAATCGAGGGCATTGTCGATCGTAGAAGGCTACTCAGCCATTCTCGACGCAGCCGCTTGAGCTGTTGAGCAGACTCGAAACAGGGCAAGGGCATTGCCGATCGTGGGAGAGCCCCCTGGCGTGCAGGTTTCTCATACAAAGGCGTGACATCTCCGGGGGGGAATAACCTCAAATAAGAAGGGTAGCACAAATAAGGGTTCAGTGCAACTTAGCTTCTGTTTGCGATCACTCGAGTGTCGATCTTCTGGCCTCCTTTCTTCTTCAAGGGTCACGAAGATGAAGGAGTGCCGGGCTAACTGCTAAAGCTGATTCTCACAACTGCGCCCCCTACCTAGCGCGCCAAAGATGTCGGTGGGAATGACACCTATGGGATCACAAGAATCCCTACTACGGTTGCGGGGCGCGGGGTCGTGAGAAGAGCAGATCAAACAGATAGCACACGGTTCGTTTACCCAGGTTCGGGCCGCGAGGATGCGTAAAACTCTACTCCTGCTTTGGTCGATTGTATATCTGTGTTCTTGAGCTAGCTATGGGGCGTGAGGAGCTCCAAAAAGCCGAATCCTCCTCCTGGTCGCCTCGGGCCTCCTTTTATAGGAAAAGGGGTTGCCAGAGTGGCTAACAAGAGGTGGAAAGGGTACAGTGATGCGAGGTTTATCCCTCGCATTACATGACAAGGCGCATTTAATGCGCCTTGCTTAGGTGTCCTTGCTTTATTGGGGACGGGGAAGAGCCATGTCTCGTCCGTCGCCGCTCCCTCTCGTGTCGACACATGCCCTGGCCAGCGATGCCTGCGATGCCATGTAAGCAGGCAGGCAGCTGAGGTGGCGCAGTGGTGGGTCTCCACGAAGATCTGCATGCCGCCACGCAGGTGCCTGCCCAGCTGGTTGGGTCGCAGCTGCATGCGAACGGCGGTGGACGTTTGGTTGGCGTGGGCCTGATGGTGGCCCTACAGGTATTCTTGGCAAGGGCCTTGTCGGGGCCCCGGCAAGGGTCTTGCCGAGGCGCCTGCTGTCATCCCCTGCAAGGCTCTTACCGGGGGCCTTGTGGTCCTCCTTGGCTGGGATCCCGCCAAGGGTCGTCGTCTTCTATAGTGTGTATCTGATCTTGAATGTCTTCACAAAAATTTGCATGCCACCACGGGGATGTCTCCCGAATCCTCCCCTCATGGGGGCAGTGGACTCAAGGGTGACTGACTCCGTAGGTGTGGGGTGAGCTGCCACGGCAAGGGTCTTGCCAGGGTTGCTAAAACTGCCCCCCGGCAAGGATCTTGCCGGGGGAGTCCGCTTCGTCCCCTTTGCTCTTTGTGGTCTTGGTCTTAGCGTCGTTCTGCTTCTCTTGAGCTTCGGTCTTACCTTGGCTCACCTCCCTTGCCGTGCTTGGTGTGGTGGTGCCCGTGGCTCAGACTGCCCGTGCACAGTTATAGGGGTACAAAAAGTGTACCCCTCTTTTTGTACACCAACACGTCAGTTGGACGGACCTTGTTTTGCAGAAGATTGTAATCTGCTAAGTGCCCACACGACATGCGGATTACGCAGACTTCAAGCTAATTGCCTTGTTCGACAAGGGACTCGCCTATCTTTACGCCAGTGCCTTCTTTAAATGGAGACAACTCATCTAGCAGTGGATCGTCGTCAAAGCTGATACACACTTCTGTGATGCTATTGAACACAATGGCATCATCTACGCGATCGACAAAGCAGATGGCACCATGTATTGCTGGGACGGCGCGTGTAAGTTGTTTCCGTCTCATGTTAATGATGACGCCATGACATTGTTTGAACTTTTTGTGATGATTGGCATATCCCTGTTTGTAACACCCCAAAATTTTAACCTTGTTTTATTAATTAAAATTTTTGCCAGGAAATTAAATTTTATTTTTCTGGATTTATTCTTGATCTCAGAACCTCTCTATTCCCCTAAGTTGTGGAGTTTCCACCCCAAGTGAAAACTTTTCAAATATGTTTTTGGACTTGTTTAACCTCTCAAGAAGAACTTTTCTTTTATTAGTAGAACTAATTACATAATTAATTTGCTTGATCTTTATTTTCTTGTAAAATGGTTTTCCAAGGTTATATGGCCATATTTGAACTGCAACCAATTGATAAATTCACTTAAGATTTCAACCAAAATTTGGAGATGTGAGGTGATGTTTTTAAATCACTTTTATGCAAAAATATCTTTTATTCACGAAATATTTTGAGCTCTACAGCCAATTTTCTTCTTTGGTCCAGTGGGCAATTTTGCACTCCAACCCATTTAAATATTTCTTTCTAGCTTCCACCAAAATTATGGGATGTTAGTAGCAGCATATGTTTCAACTTTATGCAAAAACCGGTAATGTTCTTTGAAAGATTTGAGTGAATCATCCTCATCTTCATTCTAGTCCAACATGATGGTTTGTACAGCAACCATATTCTTGCTTGCTCTTTGGCCCTTGATTTTTTTCCCTGCTTGTAGACCACCCTACAAAACCCCTAAGTCCAGGAGAGTGGACCCATTGGATGATTCTAAGTGCTTGCAGTCATGCCCTCTTCTTTCTGTCAAAAACTGAAGTTTTGCACAACTTGCACTAACAAGTTTTTGCTTTTGTCAAACTAACTTCACCACCCTCTCATGCATCCATAGAGACACTGATCTGGAGAATTTGGCCACCCCAAGTACTGCCTAGATGCCCTCGGCATTTTGACAAACACCCTGAGTGCATAGCCAGATTTGGCATGATTTCAAGTTTACATTGTGAACTTGAGCCCCTGACCTATCCACCATGTCCCTTGATTCCCTTGCTAACCCTAAACTAGCCCTGTTTCTTGCCAGCCTCACCTGCGACCTCTAGGCTACCCTGGCATTTCGTCGAGCACGTCCCGGGCGTGCTCTTGGCGCGCCCAGAGCATGCGTTTGGCACGCACGTGCGCCCGAGCCGCCGCGTCTCGCCCCTCACCCGTTCTGGCCCTTGGCCAGCAGCAGCTAGCACGCCACGTATCCCCTTGCACCGCCACGCCACCCCGACCACCCCTGGCACCCCACAGCGCCACCGTCAGGACGGTCGTGGCGGCTAGCCGACGGCCGTATGCAGGCCCCGGCCGTGTTGGTGCCGCTCGAGCCACTCCCGCTCGCCAGCTCGCCCTGGAGCAGTGCTCCGCTCGTCCACTAGCTCCTGCCGCCATCCTCAGCCCGCCACGCCCCCCTACTGCTACAGAATGTCGGTCGCCGGCGATCTTATCCCCACCACCGCAGAACCGACCTCGTCGCGCTATAAAAGGAAGCCCCGAGCTCGTCAAGCCCTGAAGAAACTTCCCCCACTCCCTCACTGACCCTCCCGTGGTAGTAGAAAGACAATAGGGATCGTCTTCTTCCTCTCCGGCAACTCCTGCCGCCGCCACTGCCCCAGCCACTCCGGCACCACCAGGGCCTCCCCCTCTCCACCCTCTCCACCAGAAGCTCTCTCTTCCTCCCGTGAGCCCGTCCCTCTGCTCGATTTTGATCGGGAGCCACCGTAGCCCCAAACCCACTTTGCTCCCGAATGACTCCTCCGCCGCGAAGCTCGCCGCCGGCAGCTCACTCCGTCCCCACCGACCCAACGACCACCGGGAGGACCGCCCCGGTCTTGCGGATCCATCCCGACCCTCTGGAGCCCGCGGGGAGCCACCGTTCGCCGGTGTTGATCGCCGTTGCCTCGCCGCCGTTCGGACAGAGGAAGAGGAGGGAGAGATGGACTAGTCAAACCTGACCAATGGGCCCGCTGGACCCACTGTCAGAGACCCAGCTCCGCCTCCAGGTGTTTATGTGGAAGCGCAAAACCTCGAGTACGTCTCCCCTTTTCGAAGACGTATTCTGCCCGAAACGTTTTCTTTTCTATTTTATTTTAAAAAACAGATTTATGACCAAATCTTTGACTGGCTATAACTTTTTAAATATAACTCCAAATGAATTGATTCTTTTTCCTAAATCTCTCAAATTCTATCTAGTTTATTTTAAGATTTATTTGAAAATTTTCCAAGCAAATTTTTTGTGCTGTTTTGAAATTGTGTGTTAATTCCAATATTTTCAAAATAGGATTTTGGAGAGAAGCAGAAAACTTTCAAAAGTTTTTAGGATGCACCCTGCCTCTACACAACTTGAAGGCAAGCATTCTGAACCCCGGCATGATATTTTGGTGTGTTAGTTGACATGCTTATAACACCGCTTTACTTCGGAGAACTCGTTATTTCATGTGATATGATCATTTGCATGGATGCATACTAATGTTTTCCGTGTTGTTGGAAATGAATATTCATGTAATGGTAATCATCCTCATGTGCCTTGCATGCATGCCGGAAAGGAATCCGGGAAAGGCTCTGCCTTGGGTAGGCGTGAGCTTGTCGCCGGTCTCCGTTGGGACGGTTATGTCCGGTATGGCATAGTAAGGTATAATGAGCGGTGATTCTGTTGATTGAAATATGTTTGTTATACATATCATACAGGGAATACTTAAGCCTCCTGAGTCGGCCGTAGATCGAGTCTTTTTCGGGTAACCCCCACACTTGTTTCGTGCTGCCACTTGTCCCTGCCGTAGGTAGGGTATGGTTTAGTAAGTTGGCAACCCTTGTCTTGGCACACACCGTACAGAGAGGCCATGGTGGAAGATACCGGCTGCATCCGGTAGGCATGCCACCTGGTCCGAGAGCATGGGTGTTTCCGGTTGGGACCGAGAGGGGGGCACCCCTTAGAGCGCGCGATAGAAATTTGATCCCATGGTACGCGAGGTTGTAGCCTTCCCACTTAGAGTTTTGCTTAACAAGTGTCGTGGGTGATTCCAGACACGAGTAAAGTTAAGCTGGTGTGTGCAAGTCAGACGTGTTTTCGACTAAAAGACCGTAGACGGAATTAGTCCCGATGGACTAAAGAAATCCGTTACTCGTGGGTAAAGAGTACACCCTCTACAGAGGTATTAAACCTATTCGAATAGTCGTGTCCATGATTAAGGACTACAGTTTGGGTCGGGTCAAGTGTCGGTCTTAGTGTCGGCTTCGGAGGAGAAACTACTAAACCAGAACTTGGATCATGATTTTGTGACTTGTGATGATTATGATGATTATTATTATGGACTAACCCCTTTATATTGTTTGAAGTATTGAGTATCCCTGGGACGGTTCTACCTCTTGGATATTCATTGTGATTATTTTTCTTTATAAGCCCTTTATGTGGTGTCGCTCAGATGCCCGATTGTGGCATGCTTGTTATTTTCTTTATAAGCCCTTTATGTGGTATCGCTTAGACGCCCGACTGTGGCATGCTTGTTATTTTCTTTATAAGCCCTTTATGTGGTGTCGCTCAGACGCCCGACTGTGGCATGCTTATTATTTTCTTTCTAAGCCCTCTATGTGGTGTCGCTTAGACGCCCGACTGAGGCATGCTTCATATTACGGCCCTTTCGAGGCGTCGCTTCAAACACCCGATTGGTGTATGTTATTTCTACCCCATTATTGCTTGTTCATGTTGCATATAAATAACCTGCTTGCATGTATCAGAGATTTTATTTTATGACTGACGATGTGATCAAAGAACGTTTCAGCTCATGATCATCATTTATATTATACCCGTGTTCATAATGTTTGCGAGTTCATTCAAAGTACTCACTGGCTTGTCCCTGGCTATTATCTTGGCCAGATTTCTTGCGTGGGGAGGAGCGTTGCGATGACTGCCTCGGAACCTAAGCAATGGTGATAGCAGCCTCGCGAAGATAGGAGTTAACCTGGTCAGTTGTTCCTGTGGGAAATGGAGTTCCATGGACACTGATGATCCACAAACCGCTTCCGCCGTCAACCACTAGAAACCATTTGTTGTACTCCCAGGCCAGAATGGTCTTGTACTACATATTTTGCTCTTTGCTTGGAATTTCTGTATCAAGTTGGTGCCTCATCAGCTAACAGTAGTCCTGGGGCTGGTGAGCACAATGGCCATTTTCTGGAAATTAATACCCGGAAAACCGGTCGCGACAAACTTGGTATCAGAGCCAGGCTGACCATTGGCTAATCCTATCTTAGCCAGGTCGAAAAACTTAGGCAAACCAACCCACCAGACCCTAACCAAAACCCCAGCCAAGCTTCCCGTGCAAGATAGCCACACAGTGACCCCGACACTTTTGGCAGTCGGTGCCCAACCTATCAGCCTAGCCTGTCGATCACGCGCCAGTAACCGACTCATAATCTGTCTTATTCGCAAGCGTGCGAAGGAAGACTTCGTCCCCTTTTTCTATAAATAGGGCACGCTAGTCTCAACCCAGCACCACACAAGCTCTTTCCCAAACCAAGCCATAATGCCCGACCCCGTCATGCACAATGAAACCACAGCAACCAACCTTGGAGGTTTTGTGACCGTGCTCGCGAACCTCACAAGCCGTGCCTTTGCATTAGAAGAGCCCCCAGAATATGTTGTGTACCAAGGGTCCGTGAGCGGTGAGAGCCGTCAATTTTGGGCCACGGTGCACGTGTATGGTAGGGGTCTGTCGCTAGAACGCCCCTATATGTTCACCGGAAGGACAACTTCCTTTGAGCCACAAGCCATCCAACTAGCTGCTCGAGAAGCTATAGTTCAGCTCCGGCATTTATCGCCCAGAGTTAACTGTCGCTCGTTCTACTACTACCCCAGCCGTGACGGATATGGTAGACCACCCCAAGTTGCCAACGGAGATCACGAGACAGATCATGTTTTATTGCATCTAGTGCGCTATGTAAGTGCACTAGAGGATTTGTTCGATCAAATCACCCTTGATCTGATCGCAACTCGTGGCGAACTGATCCGCCGAGCCCCAACTAGAGGAGAAGATGAGCCCGACGCTGACAACCCAGTCGTGCTGTTTGGACAACCAATCGAAACCGAGAGGTCAGCCCCGGCCATCAACCAAGGTGCCTTAATGACCCCAGAAGTGCTTCGTCGCCTTTTGGGAACGCACTCCAACGGGATTGTGGCCAACAATCCCCGAGATGGTCACCATCGATACCCTGACCCTGCAGTTCCTCAACCCCTTCCAGCTAATCCCGACTGTGAAAATCATGGAGAAACCTCGACGTCCACGAGGCAAGCCCGATTAGATATTAACGAGGTAGACTGAGTCGCTCGAGTAGTACCGAGTCTTAATATATCCTCGTCTGGTGACTATGTGATCTTGTATCGCCGTAATTAAATACCGTTTGCCTATGCATCTCTATTTTGTTATAACCATGCATAAGTATGTTGATGTGCGATTGCATTTTTTCCCAAGCATAGCTGCCAAAGACCAACCTCGACAACGCAAGTTTGTGCTATGAATAAACTGTTTGGTTTCAGCCAATAACCGTAATGTTTTTTTTAAAACAACCCTTATCAAATCTTGAGGACGAGATTTTTCTTAAGGGGGGTAGTGTTGTAACACCCCAAAATTTTAACCCTGTTTTATTAATTAAAATTTTGCCAGGAAATTAAATTTTTATTTTTCTGGATTTATTCTTGATCTCAGAACCTCTCTATTCCCCTAAGTTGTGGAGTTTCCACCCCAAGTGAAAACTTTTCAAATATGTTTTTGGACTTGTTTAACCTCTCAAGAAGAACTTTTCTTCTATTAGTAGAACTAATTACATAATTAATTTGCTTGATCTTTATTTTCTTGAAAAATGGTTTTCCAAGGTTATATGGCCATATTTGAACTGCAACCAATTGATAAATTCACTTAAGATTTCAACCAAAATTTGGAGATGTCAGGTGATGTTTTTAAATCACTTTTATGCAAAAATATCTTTTATTCCTGAAATATTTTGAGCTCTACACCCAATTTTCTTCTCTGGTCCAGTGGGCAATTTTGCACTACAACCCATTTAAATATTTCTTTCTAGCTTCCACCAAAATTATGGGATGTTAGCAGCAGCATATGTTTCAACTTTATGCAAAAACTCAGTAATGTTCTTTGAAAGATTTGAGTGAATCATCCTCATCTTCATTCTAGTCCAACATGATGGTTTGTACAACAACCATATTCTTGCTTGCTCTTTGGCCCTTGATTTTTTTCCCTGCTTGTAGACCACCCTACAAAACCCCTAAGTCCAGGAGAGTGGACCCATTGGATGATTCTAAGTGCTTGCAGTCATGCCCTCTTCTTTCTATCAAAAACTGAAGTTTTGCACAACTTGCACTAACAAGTTTTTGCTTTTGTCAAACTAACTTCACCACCCTCTCATGCATCCATAGAGACACTGATCTGGAGAATTTGGCCACCCCAAGTACTGCCTGGATGCCCTTGGCATTTTGACAAACACCCTGAGTGCATAGCCAGATTTGGCATGATTTCAAGTTTTCATTGTGAACTTGAGCCCCTGACCTATCCACCATGTCCCTTGATTCCCTTGCTAACCCTAAACTAGCCCTGTTTCTTGCCAGCCTCACCCGCGACCTCTAGGCTACCCTGGCATTTGGTCGAGCACGTCCTGGGCGTGCTCTGGGCATGCGTTTGGCATGCACGTGCGCCCGAGCCGCCGCGTCTCGCCCCGCACCCGTTCTGGCCCTTGGCCAACAGCAGCTAGCACGCCACGTATCCCCTTGCACCGCCACGCCAACCCGACCACCCCTGGCACCCCACAGCGCCACCGTCAGGACGGCCGTGGCGGCTAGCTGACGGCCGCATGCAGGCCCCGGCCGTGACGGCGCCGCCCGAGCCACTCCCGCTCGCCAGCTCGCCCTGGAGCAGTGCTCCGCTCGTCGTCTAGCTCCTGCCGCCATCCTCAGCCCCGCCATGTCCCCCTGCTGCTACAGAACGTCGGTCGCCGGTGATCTTATCCCCACTGCCGCAGAACAGACCTCGTCGCGCTATAAAAGGAAGCCCCGAGCTCGTCAAGCCCTGAAGAAACTTCCCTCACTCCCTCACTGACCCTCCCGTGGTAGTAGAAAGACCAAAGGGATCGTCTTCTTCCTCTCCGGCAACTCCTGTCGCCGCCACTGCCCCAGCCACTCCGGCACCACAAGGGCCTCCCCCTCTCCACTCTCTCCACTAGAAGCTCTCTCTTCCTCCCGTGAGCCCGTCCCCCTGCTCGAGTTTGATCGGGAGCCACCGTAGCCCCAAACCCACTTTGCTCCCGAATGCCTCATCCGCCGCGAAGCTCGCCGCCGGCAGCTCACTCCGTCCCCGCCGACCCAACGACCACCGGGAGGACCGCCCCGGTCTTGCGGATCCATCCCGACCCTCTGGAGCCCGCGGGGAGCCACCGTTCGCCGGCGTTGATCGCCGTTGCCTCGCCGCCGTTCGGGCAGAGGAAGAGGAGGGAGAGATGGACTGGTCAAACCTGACCAGTAGGCCCGCTGGACCCACTGTCAGAGACCCAGCTCCGCCTCCACGTGTTTAAGTGGAAGCACAAAACCTCGAGTACGTCTCCCCTTTTCGAAGACGTATTCTGCCCGAAACGTTTTCTTTTCTGTTTTATTTTAAAAACAGATTTTTGACCAAATCTTTGACTGGCTATAACTTTTTAAATATAACTCCAAATGAATTGATTCTTTTTCCTACATCTCTCAAATTCTGTCTAGTTTATTTTAAGATTTATTTGAAAATTTTCCAAGCAACTTTTTTTGTGCTGTTTTGAAATTGTGTGTTAATTCCAATATTTTCAAAATAGGATTTTGGAGAGAAGCAGAAAACGTTCAAAAGTTTTTAGGATGCACCCTGCCTCTACACAACTTGAAGGCAAGCATTCTGAACGCCGGCATGATATTTTGGTGTGTTAGTTGACATGCTTATAACACCGCTTTACTTCGGAGAACTCGTTATTTCATGTGATATGATCATTTGCATGGATGCATACTAATGTTTTCCGTGCTGTTGGAAATGAATATGCATGTAATGGTAATCATCCTCATGTGCCTTGCATGCATGCCGGAAAGGAATCCGGGAAAGGCTCTGCCTTGGGTAGGCGTGAGCTTGTCGCCGGTCTCCGTTGGGACGGTTATGTCCGGTATGGCATAGTAAGGTATAATGAGCGGTGATTCTGTTGATTGAAATATGTTTGTTATACATATCATACAGGGAATACTTAAGCCTCCTGAGTCGGCCGTAGATCGAGTCTTTTTCGGGTAACCCCCACACTTGTTTCGTGCTGCCACTTGTACCTGCCGTAGGTAGGGTATGGTTTAGTAAGTTGGCAACCCTTGTCTTGGCACACACCGTACAGAGAGGCCATGGTGGAAGATACCGGCTGCATCCGGTAGGCATGCCACCTGGTCTGAGAGCATGGGTGTTTCCGGTTGGGACCGAGAGGGGGGCACCCCTTAGAGCGCGCGATAGAAATTTGATCCCATGGTACGCGAGGTTGTAGCCTTCCCACTTAGAGTTTTGCTTAACAAGTGTCGTGGGTGATTCCAGACACGAGTAAAGTTAAGCTGGTGTGTGCAAGTCAGACGTGTTTTCGACTAAAAGACCGTAGACGGAATTAGTCCCGATGGACTAAAGAAATCCGTTACTCGTGGGTAAAGAGTACACCCTCTACAGAGGTATTAAACCTATTCGAATAGTCGTGTCCATGATTAAGGACTACAGTTTGGGTCGGGTCAAGTGTCGGTCTTAGTGTCGGTCTTCGGAGGAGAAACTACTAAACCAGAACTTGGATCATGATTTTGTGACTTGTGATGATTATGATGATTATTATTATGGACTAACCCCTTTATATTGTTTGAAGTATTGAGTATCCCTGGGACGGTTCTACCTCTTGGATATTCATTGTGATTATTTTTCTTTATAAGCCCTTTATGTGGTGTCGCTCAGATGCCCGATTGTGGCATGCTTGTTATTTTCTTTATAAGCCCTTTATGTGGTATCGCTTAGACGCCCGACTGTGGCATGCTTGTTATTCTCTTTATAAGCCCTTTATGTGGTGTCACTCAGACGCCCGACTGTGGCATGCTTGTTATTTTCTTTCTAAGCCCTTTATGTGGTGTCGCTTAGACGCCCGACTGAGGCATGCTTCATATTACGGGCCTTTCGAGGCGTCGCTTCAAACACCCGATTGGTGCATGTTATTTCTACCCCATTATTGCATGTTCATGTTGCATATAAATAACCTGCTTGCATGTATCAGAGATTTTATTTTATGACTGACGATGTGATCAAAGAACGTTTCAGCTCATGATAATCATTTATATTATACCCGTGTTCATAATGTTTGCGAGTTCATTCAAAGTACTCACTGGCTTGTCCCTGGCTATTGTCTTGGCCAGATTTCTTGCATGGGGAGGAGCGTTGCGATGACTGCCTCGGAACCTAAGCAATGGTGATAGCAGCCTCGCGAAGATAGGAGTTAACCTGGTCAGTTGTTCCTGTGGGAAATGGAGTTCCATGGACACTGATGATCCACAAACCGCTTCCGCCGTCAACCACTAGAAACCATTTGTTGTACTCCCAGGCCAGAATGGTCTTGTACTACATATTTTGCTCTTTGCTTGGAATTTCTGTATCAAGTTGGTGCCTCATCAGCTAACAGTAGTCCTGGGGCTGGTGAGCACAATGGCCATTTTCTGGAAATTAATACCCGGAAAACCGGTCGCGACAAACTTGGTATCAGAGCCAGGCTGACCATTGGCTAATCCTATCTTAGCCAGGTCGAAAAACTTAGGCAAACCAACCCACCAGACCCTAACCAAAACCCCAGCCAAGCTTCCCGTGCAAGATAGCCACACAGTGACCCCGACACTTTTGGCAGTCGGTGCCCAACCTATCAGCCTAGCCTGTCGATCACGCGCCAGTAACCGACTCATAATCTGTCTTATTCGCAAGCGTGCGAAGGAAGACTTCGTCCCCTTTTTCTATAAATAGGGCAGCTAGTCTCAACCCAGCACCGCACAAGCTCTTTCCCAAACCAAGCCATAATGCCTGACCCCGTCATGCACAATGAGACCACAACAACCAACCTTGGAGGTTTTGTGACCGTGCTCGCGAACCTCACAAGCCGTGCCTTTGCATTAGAAGAGCCCCCAGAATATGTTGTGTACCAAGGGTCCGTGAACGGTGAGAGCCGTCAATTTTGCGCCACGGTGCACGTCTATGGTAGGGGTCTGTCGCCAGAACGCCCCTATAGGTTCACCGGAAGGACAACTTCCTTTGAGCCACAAGCCATCCAACTAGCTGCTCGAGAAGCTATAGTTGAACTCCGGCATTTATCGCCCAGAGTTAACTGTCGCTCGTTCTACTACTACCCCAGCCGTGACGGATATGGTAGACCACCCCAAGTTGCCAACGGAGATCACGAGACAGATCCTGTTTTATTGCATCTGGTGCACTATGTAAGTGCACTAGAGGATTTGTTCGATCAAATCACCCTTGATCTGATCGCAACTCGTGGCGAACTGATCCGCCGAGCCCCAACTAGAGGAGAAGATGAGCCCGACGCTGACAACCCAGTCGTGCTGTTCGGACAACCAATCGAAACCGAGAGGTTAGCCCCGGCCATCAACCAAGGTGCCTTAATGACCCCAGAAGTGCTTCGTCGCCTTTTGGGAATGCACTCCAACGGGATTGTGGCCAACAATCCCCGAGATGGTCACCATCGATACCCTGACCCTGCAGTTCCTCAACCCCTTCCAGCTAATCCCGACTGTGAAAATCATGGAGAAACCTCGACGTCCATGAGGCAAGCCCGATTAGATATTAACGACGTAGACTGAGTCGCTCGAGTAGTACTGAGTCTTAATATATCCTCGTGTGGTGACTATGTGATCCTGTATCGCCGTAATTAAATATTGTTTGCCTGTGCATCTCTATTTTGTTATAACCATGCATGAGTAAGTTGATGTGCGATTGCATTTTTTCCCAAGCGTAGCTGCCAAAGACCAACCTCGACAACGCAAGTTTGTGCTATGAATAAACTGTTTGGTTTCAGCCAATAACCGTAATGTTTTTTTAAAACAACCCTTATCAAATCTCGGGGACGAGATTTTTCTTAAGGGGGGTAGTGTTGTAACACCCCAAAATTTTAACCCTGTTTTATTAATTAAAATTTTGCCAGGAAATTAAATTTTTATTTTTCTGGATTTATTCTTGATCTCAGAACCTCTCTATTCCCCTAAGTTGTGGAGTTTCCACCCCAAGTGAAAACTTTTCAAATATGTTTTTGGACTTGTTTAACCTCTCAAGAAGAACTTTTCTTTTATTAGTAGAACTAATTACATAATTAATTTGCTTGATCTTTATTTTCTTGAAAAATGGTTTTCCAAGGTTATATGGCCATATTTGAACTGCAACCAATTGATAAATTCACTTAAGATTTCAACCAAAATTTGGAGATGTCAGGTGATGTTTTTAAATCACTTTTATGCAAAAATATCTTTTATTCACGAAATATTTTGAGCTCTACACCCAATTTTCTTCTCTAGTCCAGTGGGCAATTTTGCACTCCAACCCATTTAAATATTTCTTTCTAGCTTCCACCAAAATTATGGGATGTTAGCAGCAGCATATGTTTCAACTTTATGCAAAAACTCAGTAATGTTCTTTGAAAGATTTGAGTGAATCATCCTCATCTTCATTCTAGTCCAACATAATGGTTTGTACATCAACCATATTCTTGCTTGTTCTTTGGCCCTTGATTTTTTTCCCTGCTTGTAGACCACCCTACAAAACCCCTAAGTCCAGGAGAGTGGACCCATTGGATGATTCTAAGTGCTTGCAGTCATGCCCTCTTCTTTCTATCAAAAACTGAAGTTTTGCACAACTTGCACTAACAAGTTTTTGCTTTTGTCAAACTAACTTCACCACCCTCTCATGCATCCATAGAGACACTGATCTGGAGAATTTGGCCACCCCAAGTACTGCCTGGATGCCCTTGGCATTTTGACAAACACCCTGAGTGCATAGCCAGATTTGGCATGATTTCAAGTTTTCATTGTGAACTTGAGCCCCTGACCTATCCACCATGTCCCTTGATTCCCTTGCTAACCCTAAACTAGCCCTGTTTCTTGCCAGCCTCACCCGCGGCCTCTAGGCTACCCTGGCATTTCGTCGAGCACGTCCTGGGCGTGCTCTGGGCGTGCGTTTGGCACGCACGTGCGCCCGAGCCGCCGCGTCTCGCCCCGCACCCGTTCTGGCCCTTGGCCAACAGCAGCTAGCACGCCACGTATCCCCTTGCACCGCCACGCCAACCCGACCACCCCTGGCACCCCACAGCGCCACCGTCAGGACGGCCGTGGCGGCTAGCTGACGGCCGCATGCAGGCCCCGGCCGTGTTGGCGCCGCCCGAGCCACTCCCGCTCGCCAGCTCGCCCTGGAGCAGTGCTCCGCTCGTCCTCTAGCTCCTGCCGCCATCCTCAGCCCCGCCATGTCCCCCTGCTGCTACAGAACGTCGGTCGCTGGCGATCTTATCCCCACCGCCGCAGAACAGACCTCGTCGCGCTATAAAAGGAAGCCCCGAGCTCGTCAAGCCCTGAAGAAACTTCCCTCACTCCCTCACTGACCCTCCCGTGGTAGTAGAAAGACCAGAGGGATCGTCTTCTTCCTCTGTGGCAACTCCTATCGCCGCCACTGCCCCAGCCACTCCGGCACCACAAGGGCCTCCCCCTCTCCACTAGAAGCTCTCTCTTCCTCCCGTGAGCCCGTCCCCCTGCTCGATTTTGATCGGGAGCCACCGTAGCCCCAAACCCACTTTGCTCCCGAATGCCTCCTCCGCCGCGAAGCTCGCCGCCGGCAGCTCACTCCGTCCCCGCCGACCCAACGACCACCGGGAGGACCGCCCCGGTCTTGCGGATCCATCCCGACCCTCTGGAGCCCGCGGGGAGCTGCCGTTCGCCGGCGTTGATCGCCGTTGCCTCGCCGCCGTTCGGGCAGAGGAAGAGGAGGGAGAGATGGACTGGTCAAACCTGACCAGTGGCCCCGCTGGACCCACTGTCAGAGACCCAGCTCTGCCTCCACGTGTTTAAGTGGAAGCGCAAAACCTCGAGTACGTCTCCCCCCTTTTCGAAGACGTATTCTGCCCGAAACGTTTTCTTTTCTGTTTTATTTTAAAAACAGATTTTGACCAAATCTTTGACTGGCTATAACTTTTTAAATATAACTCCAAATGAATTGATTCTTTTTCCTACATCTCTCAAATTCTGTCTAGTTTATTTTAAGATTTATTTGAAAATTTTCCAAGCAACCTTTTTTGTGCTGTTTTGAAATTGTGTGTTAATTCCAATATTTTCAAAATAGGATTTTGGAGAGAAGCAGAAAACGTTCAAAAGTTTCTAGGATGCGCCCTGCCTCTACACAACTTGAAGGCAAGCATTCTGAACCCCGGCATGATATTTTGGTGTGTTAGTTGACATGCTTATAACACCGCTTTACTTCGGAGAACTCGTTATTTCATGTGATATGATCATTTGCATGGATGCATACTAATGTTTTCCGTGCTGGTGGACATGAATATGCATGTAATGGTAATCATCCTCATGTGCCTTGCATGCATGACGGAAAGGAATCCGAGAAAGCCTCTGCCTTGGGTAGGCGTGAGCTTGTCGCCGGTCTCCGTTGGGACGGTTATGTCCGGTATGGCATAGTAAGGTATAATGAGCGGTGATTCTGTTGATTGAAATATGTTTGTTATACATATCATACAGGGAATACTTAAGCCTCCTGAGTCGGCCGTAGATCGAGTCTTTTTCGGGTAACCCCCACACTTGTTTCATGCTGCCACTTGTACCTGCCGTAGGTAGGGTATGGTTTAGTAAGTTGGCAACCCTTGTCTTGGCACACACCGTACAGAGAGGCCATGGTGGAAGATACCGGCTGCATCCGGTAGGCATGCCACCTGGTCCGAGAGCATGGGTGTTTCCGGTTGGGACCGAGAGGGGGGACCCCTTAGAGCGCGCGATAGAAATTTGATCCCATGCTACGCGAGGTTGTAGCCTCCTCACTTAGAGTTTTGCTTAACAATGTCGTGGGTGATTCCAGACACGAGTAAAGTTAAGCTGGTGTGTGCAAGTCAGGCGTGTTTTTGACTAAAAGACCGTAGACGGAATTAGTCCCGATGGACTAAAGAAATCCGTTACTCGTGGGTAAAGAGTACACCCTCTACAGAGGTATTAAACCTATTCGAATAGCCGTGTCCATGATTAAGGACTACAGTCTGGGTCGGGTCAAGTGTCGGGCTTAGTGTCGGTCTTCGGAGGAGAAACTACTAAACCAGAACTTGGATCATGATTTTGTGACTTGTGATGATTATGATGATTATTATTATGGACTAACCCCTTATATTGTTTGAAGTATTGAGTATCCCTGGGACGGTTCTAACTCTTGGATATTCATTGTGAATATTTTTCTTTATAAGCCCTTTATGTGGTGTCGCTCAGACGCCCGATTGTGGCATGCTTGTTATTTTCTTTATAAGCCCTTTATGTGGTGTCGCTCAGACGCCCGACTGTGGAATGCTTGTTATTTTCTTTATAAGACCTTTATGTGGTGTCGCTCGGACGCCCGACTGTGGCATGCTTGTTATTTTCTTTCTAAGCCCTTTATGTGGTGTCGCTTAGACGCCCGACTGAGGCATGCTTCATATCACGGCCCTTTCGAGGCGTCGCTTTAGACACCCGATTGGTGCATGTTATTTCTACCCCATTATTGCATGTTCGTGTTGCATATAAATAACATGCTTGCATGTATCAGAGATTTTATTTTCTGACTGATGATGTGATCATAGAATGTTTCAGCTCATATCATCATTTATATTATACCTGTGTTCATAATGTTTGCGAGTACATTCAAAGTACTCACTGGCTTGTCCCTGGCTATTGTCTTGGCCAGATTTCTTGCATGGAGAGGAGCGTTGCGATGACTGCCTCGGAACCTAAGCAACGGTGATAGCAGCCTCGTGAAGATAGGAGTTAACCTGGTCAGCTGTTCCTGTGGGAAATGGAGTTCCATGGACACTGATGATCCACAAACCGCTTCCGCCATCAACCACTAGAAACCATTTGTTGTACTCCCAGGCCAGAATGGTCTTGTACTACATATTTTGCTCTTTGCTTGGAATTTCTGTATCAAGTTGGTGCCTCATCAGCTAACGGTAGTCCTGGGGCTGGTGAGCACAACAGCCATTTTCTGGAAATTAATACCCGGAAAACCGGTCGCGACACTGTTTGAGCAGAATTTGAGTAGAACTATGACAATGTATTAGAGACGTTGTAAATTAGCTATATTTGGAATGAGTTAATTCATGCAATTGTGATCATGTCATTACAACCAATTTGTACCCCTGAATAATCAAACAGTTAGGAATATATGGATATTCTCCTTATTTTACAGTAATCTATATACTACTACTAAATATGAGTGTGTATCAATGGCCATGTTAGTTTCCTAATTTTCGTGATGTAGAAACATGCACCACACTGTTGGTTTCATCTAACCATACATTAGGGAAGTAAATGTGCATATGAAGAACTCTATATTTGGAAGTAGTGAAATCTTGTAATGCTTACCATGTGTACATACCTATATTCGCCCTTCAGCAATCAATGGCTAGAGTAATATCCTCACAAAAAATTTGCCCACAGAACACGAGTATATAACAATGCATGGTCTGTTAGTTACCATGAAGAATTTGTTTGTGAGGACAGAACATGATTCCATAACATGCATGACATGGTAGTTTCATGTGAAGAATCGATTGCGAGATAACAAGAGTATAACCATGCATGGCACTTCTATATTTTCGAACCCAGTATACATTTCCCTGTATTTTCCTCCTAGTTCTAGCAGGGACATATCAATGTTGTTTCTTGCATTATCCTACTCATACTCTGAACAATGCTGATCTTACATTAACAATGCTTGTCCTTTTTGATATGATGCAGTGTCCCTACAGTTACTTCCATTTGTAATCACACCACCTTTGCCAAAAACAGGGAAGCACAACTGGTTCCTTGCTCGATCAGACGACGGCAAAAGACTGATGATCATTCGGACACATGATCCGAAAAATTTATATTGCAAAAAACCCACTGTATACAAGCACCGTGAAATACGTGAGTATCCGGACAGTGGCTGTTACGTCTATGAGCAGGATACCAGCTTGTTGGGGCCTTCATGATTTTTTAGTTGGAGGCGGGTAAATAGCCTTGGTTCACACTCTCTGTTTCTCGGACTTAATTATCCGATTAACCAGGAGATCACCGTTGGCAAGGACCTTGATGGCAGAGAGGCTCTGTTTGCTATGGAAAACTGCATCTACACGGCGAGCCCTAGGAGTTTGGGAGGAAACTCCCCTGATTGTCAACGATACATCCTGCAGCCAAAAGAAGGTGAGAATGACAAAGGCATCCGGATTAACTTTGATCCTTGGATGTCTCAATTATGATAGGCAGTGACGTGGTTCAAGCCTTCAGGTTGATAGGTAATTGGGCTGTTGCATCGAAAGGGTGGAGTACTGGTGTCTCCGGATCATTGGTCGCTGAAGCAGGGCTGCAAATTATGATGGTGTTGGATCATCTCTTGGAATGACTTTGTTGTCTTTGCTTCTTGTTCTAGATGGGTAGTTCTTTCTTTTGTTATGCATATTCCTTGTCATTTGGTCATCCTCGTCTATGTCACTCTTACTATGTAATAGTTGTCTCTGTTTAGAATGTCATTCTCGTCTGGATCACGAGAGTCTGAGCGCTGCAGATGGGTGCATTTTGGTGGTGTAGCAAGACTTCTTATGAACTATCATGTCTTTCTGTTTATGTCAGCAGTAGTCACTAGTCAGTGTTTGAATGTTGTATATATTGTTGTTTTGAACTGTTTATTGTCTCGAACTACTGGTGGGCTAAATGAGGGCATCACCATTCTCCAGTGTTCAGAGTGTATCTCCTTTTTTCAAGTTATATAATTTGAGCTCCGTGTCTTTTCGATGATGTACACTTGTTTGGGCCAGTGAGGTGTCGTTGAATATGGGCCGAGTAGTAACGCAATGCCAAACATGTCAATTATGACTATCAGGCTGGGCTCTCAAAAGATCCTAAAAAAGGCCGGAATCTCCAAAAAAGAAAGAATAAGGACTCTTAGGCCGACATGTGGGCGCCACCGGTGTTTTCGTGCGCTTGCGCGCTGAGAGCATATTGTCGCGTGTTCGAAATTCAAGCTACCTTTTCATCCCCAATCTCTTGCCCCTCCCCCACCTCTGGAATCTCGATTCCTACTCCAGTTCCCCCAAATCCCCCTCCTGTACTCCCTATACTCAAGCTCACTATCATGTCGCCGGTCAACGCGGATCTCCAAGCCGGAGATCCTGAGGTCCGTCCTGCCTTCGGTCGCTGCGTGTTGTCGCTCAACAGTGGCATGGCGGCGCTTGACGACCAGTTTTTCGGCAAAGTGCTGATGGTAACCATCAACAGCGACCGGCCTCCCGTCTCGTCGGACGACCTTGTCAAAGCTCTTGGCATTGCACACGACATCCAAATAAGTGACTTGCTCGTCGAAGTCTGTCCGCCACCAGCTGATTTCTTTGTCAGGTTCTGGACAACTTTCGACTGCAGTCGTGTGTTCGAATCTTCTCGGCGTTTGTTCTGCGATGGCGCGCTGGTGAGCTTTGATCGGTGGCACCCAGGATGGGGCTCGGTGCCCTATGAGCTTGAGTTTTTAACAAAGCTTACCTTCCACGGCATGCCTCGACGTGCTTGATACAGCGAGTCCATGAATGAGCTTATCAACGACCTTGGAGGTGAGCTTGTAAGTATGTTTGTTCCACCAGACAGCTGGGCTCTGACGGTTATGGCATGGATGAAGAAGCCGTCCACCATACCGAAGGTGATTGGTGTTGAGATACCGGTGAAGGAACCAGGGTTGTACTATTCATCGCCACCAAGGCCGCCGCGGACCACATTAGGGATGTACCTGTATCGAGTGTTCGTGCATGTCGAAGAAGTGATCAATCCATCAATCGAAGTCCTGTCGCCGCTGCTGGTGCCAGGGTCCGTCGACGACGTCCATTACAGGAGTCAATGTTAGACTTTCCCCATGTTGCTCGGAATGATGGATGGCACAGGGCCTACTCCATCGCGCGGCAGAGGGCACTGCTTCTTTGGGAGAAGAGGCAGGGCAGGCTGCTTGGATGTGCGCTAATTTGAGGTAACAACTGAATCTTGTCAGATACTAGTTAAATCTGAGCTATGGGTGTGAAGCATTGATGTGCCAGTACATTTGGTTGTGACATGTTCTAATTTTGTACCTGAACTTTTTTTAGAAAGGGATGTACGTCAACTTAATGTGCTAGCAGAACTTATTGTGTTGCCTGTCTGTTTTCTTTGCACATCATCCAAGATATTTCCCTGTCATTGATAAAGAAGATGAAGTGTTATGTACGAGTTCGTTGGTTTCAACATAGCCCTACCCATAGCGATCCACTACTTCCATCCTGATTGTGCCGCCTGCGTGAAATTTTTGTATGCAAGTTAAGTGTGCTATGATGTTCTATATGATTGTGTCAACTATATAAGTTTTTACTGAGCATCAGCAATGCATATGGATGAAAGATGTATTTACGAGCATTGACCGATGGGTCTCTCTCTCTCTCTCTCTCTCTCTCTCTCTCTCTCACACACACACACACACACACACACACACGCGCGCGCGCGTGCACACACACACGCACAAGTGGGACACATTGAATTATTTCTTTGCTCGTGAAAACTTTTAATTAGGTTCCACTGTAATCTAACTTTCTTCTTAAGTTATTAATTGAGCTTAGTGACTTCAAAAAGTCGTACAGAAGCCTTGTTTGGGCCTTTCCGGTGTTGCTGAATGTGGGCTGAGTAGCCATGTTAGGTTGTACTTACACATGTCTTTTTTTTTCAACATCAGCAATGCAACTGGGCCAACAGTTGTACACAATATCCGGGTCAACTTGTTATTCTCCGCCCCACTGGGCTGCAAACTTTCCTAGGAGGTATGCATTAGGCTTAACAAGAAAATGGACTTTAAGAAATAATAAATGGGATGTAATTATAAAAATTGGGTAGTAACTATAAAAAATGCACCAAACGCATAATTAGTTTAAAAAATATATTATTTTCGGAATTTGAAATTCATTACTTGTTGCGCACGCAATATTTCGTTGGATTTTAACGTAATACAACTTTATTTTGAAATTATATTTAATATGACTAGAAATTTCGGGTAAAAATATTTCGGATCCCATAAAAATGTGGGATTTTTTTTGAATTCTGTTTTGAGCGGTTGGTTGAAATTATTAATCGTTGTCCTAGCTAGAAAATGCGCTGTATTTTTAACAAATTGTAAATGGGTTGTAGTAAATTCCATTAGAATTAAAAAATAGGCTGTACATTCTTACAAATCGCAAATGGGCTATATGTTCTCTGCCACACACTTGTGGGCCTTCTAAGTTGATGCGTCCCCTAAAAAAACTAAGTTGACGCGTATGCAAGGCTTTTCAACAACACATGGCTCTGGCAGCTGTGGCCGTTGGATGTCCATCCACCGGATGTCGTGCTTCTTCAATCTCGGATATTCTTGCTTCAGCCGCCCAAAAAATGATTCCTCCCCCTGACATCTGGGGCGCACCATTTCGGAGGCAGACCTGTGGGCTTACTAAGTTGGCGCGTACCAAGGGCTTTGTCAACTTAGTCAATATAAACGATTCTAGCTGCAGTGACCGTACGATGTCCATCCAACGGCCGTAGTGCTTCTTCAACCTCTAGTCTTCTTGCTCTAGCCGCCCAAAGCAGCGCCTGTCGTGCCGCGTGCTCCTGCCTCCCGTGGCCGGCTGTGATGCCGCGGAGGCCTCACTGCCCCCTACTACTCCCACCGCTGGCCAGGACATCCCTCTACTCACCCACATCCCCTGTTATTCCGCGGCGACGGCAACCTCACACCGCAGCCGAACCAGTGAACCCTCGTACTCCTCTCCGTGCGGGCTTCCACTACCGCATCTTCCCCGGCTCCGCGTCGTCCCCTTCCTAGGCCTCGCCGTCGTCCAATGCCTTGGTGCTCTCGGCGCGGCGTGGTCAATGTGGTCAACGACCAACTTCCATCGGAAGAGTACTATACATGGAGAGGCTGACAGCTGGGTCCATGGCCACAACCCAGTTTTTTGTGATTTGCCAAGTAAGTCGCTTTGTCAGGCCTGTTGGGCTTCAAATCTTTCAAGACGAGGAGAGCTTCATTCGGCTAGCCGAGAAAATGGCCTATCGGTAAAGAGAAATGGGTTGTACATTTTTAAAACACATCAAACCGGCAATTAGTTTCAAATTTCTTTTTTCATTTCGAGATTTTAAATTGCATTGATTTTATGCATGGACATTTGTAGGATTTTATATTAATATACATTTATTTTTAAAATTAGTTTGAATGTGACTCAAAATTCTGGGATTAAAAACAGTTCGGACCGCACCAAAATATGCAAAATTTTATATAATTTTTTAACCGTGGCCACAATATGGTCTGTAATGCTAACAAAAAGAATATGGGCTCCAAAAAAACCTTAAGAATTAGCAAATGGGCTGTAAATTATTAGAAATAATGGCTGGGCCATATGATGTTTTCCACAGATTTGAGGCTTTCCTAAAAAAATGGTTGACGCACAAGCAGTGACTATTGGATGTACATCCAACGGCTGTCGTACTTCTTCAATATCTGCTCTTCCTGCTCCAGCCGCTCAAACAAGTGCCGGCGGGAGTGCCTACTCTTTCCTCCCCGCAGCCGGCTGTGCTGCCGCGCAGGCCTCACCGCCCCAACGTACTCCCATCGCTGGCCTAGCCATCCCTCTACTCACCCACACCTGCTATTATTCTCTGGCGACGGCAGATGAACTAGTAAACCCTCGTACAGTCGTACTCCCCTGCGCATGGGAAACAACTGCCGAGTCTTCCCTGCCTCCGTGTCGATCCCTTCCTAGGCCTCGTTGTCGTCCACTGCCCTGGTGCTCTCGGCGCGGCCTGGTCAACGTGGTCAACGACCGACATGCATCTGAACTGGACTGTACGTGGACAGGCTGACAGCTAGGTCCACGGCCGCACGCAAGGAAATGCCTCCTTATTACGCGCAAAATAATGATTCCTCCACCTGACATCTGGGACCCACCAAAAGGGCCTCTCTATTTCACGAAAACAACGTTACCGCCGCTGACAGCTTGGACCCACCAGCTATATCTTCGCATGCAAGGAAGTGCCTCCTTATTACGCACAAAAAATGAATACTCCCCCTGCTAGCTAGGACCCAGTATAGTGGCAGGCTGCCTTGTGGGCCTACTAAGTTGACGGGGACGGAGGGCTTTGTCAACTTAGTCAATATGCATGATTCTAGTTCCAGTGACCGTATGATGTCCATCCAACGGCCGTAGCGCTTCTTCAACCTCTGGTCTTCTTGCTCCACCCACCCAAACCAGCGCCGGTCGTGCCTCGTGCTCCTGCCTCCCGTGGCCGGCTGCAATGCGGCAGAGGCCTCACCACCCCCTACTACTCCCACCGCTAGCTAGGCCATCCCTGTACTCACCCACACCCCCTGTTATTCTGCAGTGACGGCAGCCTCACACCGCAGTGAACCAGTGAACCCTCATAATCCTCTACGCGTGGGCATCCACTGCCGCGTCTTCCCCGGCTCCGCGTCGTCCCCTTCCTAGGCCTCGCCGTCGTCCACCGCCCTGGTGCTCTCAGCGCAGCGTGGTCAAGGAATGACTTCGATCGGACGTGGACTGTACATGGAGAGGCTGACAGCTGGGTCCACGGCCGCAGCAAGGAAGTGCCTCCTTATTATGCGAAAAATAATTATTCCTCCACCTGACAACGGGGACCCACCGGACGGGTGCTACCTCTTGAGCACTGCATTGGTTTTCCCCGAAGAGGAGAGGATGATGCAGCAAAGTAGCGTAAGTATTTCCGTCAGTTTTTGAGAACCAAGGTATCAATCCAGCAGGAGGCTACACGCAAGTCCCTTGTGCCTACACAAAACAATAGCTCAACGCAACCAACGCGATTAGGGGTTGTCAATCCCTTCACGGTCACTTACGGGAGTGAGATCTGATAGAGATGATAGATAATATTTTTGGTATTTTTGATATAGATATGCAAAGTGAAAAGTAAAAGGCAAAGTAAAAAAGCAAAGCAATAATAAAGTGATGCGGATTGATATGATGAGAATAGACCCGGGGGCCATAGGTTTCACTAGTGGCTTCTCTCAAGAGCATAAGTATTCTACGGTGGGTGAACAAATTACTATTAAGCAATTGACAGAATTGAGCATAGTTATGAGAATATCTAGGTATGATCATGTATATAGGCATCACATCCGAGACAAGTAGACCGACTCCTGCCTGCATCTACTACTATTACTCCACTCATCGACCGCTATCCAGCATGCATCTCGAGTATTAAGTTAAAAACAGAGTAACTCCTTAAGCAAGATGACATGATGTAGAGGGATAGTTTCATGTAATATGATAAAAACCCCATCTTGTTATCCTCGATGGCAAGAATACAATACGTGCCTTGCTGCCCCTTCTGTCACTGGGAAAGGACACCCCAAGATTGAACCCAAAGCTAAGCACTTCTCCCATGGCAAGAAAAACCAATCTAGTAGGCCAAACCAAACTGATAATTCGAAGAGACTTGCAAAGATAACCAATCATACATAAAAGAATTCAGAGAAGATTCAAATATTATTCATAGATAGACTTGATCATAAACCCACAATTCATCGGTCTCAACAAACACACCGCAAAAAGAAGATTACATCGAATAGATCTCCACAAGAGAGAGGGAGAATATTGTATTGAGATCCAAAAAGAGAGAAGAAGCCATCTAGCTAATAACTATGGACCCGAAGGTCTGAGGTAAACTACTCACACTTAATCGGAGAGGCTATGATGATGTAGAAGCCCTCCGTGATGACGACCTTCTCCGGCAGAGCTCTGGAACAGGCCCCAAGATGGGATCTCATGGATACAGAAACTTGCGGCGGTGGAATTAGGGTTTGGCTCTGTATCTGATCGTTTGGGGGTACGTAGGTATATATAGGAGGAAGGAGTACGTCGGTGGAGCAACAGGGGCCCACGAGGCAGGGGCGCTCCCTAGGGGGGCGCCCCCACCCTCGTGACCGCCTCTTTTGTTCCTTGGAGTAGGGTCCAAGTCTCCTGGATCACGTTCGGTGAGGAAATCATGTCCCCGAAGGTTTCATTCCGTTTGGACTCCGTTTGATATTATGTTTCTCCGAAACACTGAAATAGGCAAAAAATAGCAATTCTGGGCTGGGCCTCCGGTTAATAGGTTAGTCCCAAAAATAATATAAAAGTGGAAAATAAATCCCAATATAGTCCAAAACAGTAGATAATATAGCATGGAGCAATCAAAAATTATAGATACGTTGGAGACGTATTAGGCATCCCCATGCTTAATTCCTGCTCGTCCTCGAGTAGGTAAATGATAAAAAGAGAACTTTTTATGCGGAGTGCTACTTGGCATAATTTCAATGCAAATCTTCTTAATTGTGGTATGAATATTTCAGATTCGAAAGATTCAAGACAAAAGTTGATATTGACAAAAAAATAATAATACTTCAAGCATACTAACAAAGCAATTATGTCTTCTCAAAATAACATGGCCAAAGAAAGTTATCCCTACAAAATCATATAATCTGGCTATGCTCTATCTTCACCACACAAAGTATTTAAATCATGCACAACCCCGATCACAAGCCAAGCAATTGTTTCATACTTTAACATTTTCAAAAAAAATTCGATCTTCACGCAATACATGAGCGTGAGTCATGGATATAGCACTATATGTGGAATAGAATGGTGGTTGTGGAGAAGACAAAAAGAGGGGAAGATAGTCTCACATCAACTAGGCGTATCAACGGGCTATGGAGATGCCCATCAATAGATATCAATGTGAGTGAGTAGGGATTGCCATGCCACAGATGCACTAGAGCTATAAGTATATGAAAGCTCAACAAATGAAACTAAGTGGGTGTGCATCCAACTCGCTTGCTCACGAAGACCTAGGGCATTTTGAGGAAGCCCATCATTGGAATATACAAGCCAAGTTCTATAATGAAAAATTCCCACTAGTATATGAAAGTGACAAAATGAGAGACTCTCTATCATGAAGATCATGGTGCTACTTTGAAGCACAAGTGTGGTAAAAGGATAGTAACATTGTCCCTTCTCTCTTTTTCTCTCATTTTTTTATTTGGGCCTTTTCTTCTTTTTTTATGGCCTATATTTTCTTAATTTTTCGTCCGGAGTCTCATCCCAACTTGTGGGGGAATCATAGTCTCCATCATCCTTTCCTCACTTGGGACAATGCTCTAAAAATGATGATCATCCAACTTTTATATTTCTTACAACTCAACAATTACAACTCAATACTTATAACAAAATATCACTCTATATGAATGCCTCCGGTGGTGTACCGGGATATGCAATGAATCAAGAGTGACATGGATGAAAGAATTATGAATGGTGGCTTTGCCACAAATACGATGTCAACTACATGATCATGCTAGCAATATGACAATGATGGAGCGTGTCATAATAAACGGAACGGTGAAAAGTTGCATGGCAATATATCTCAGAATGGCTATGGAAATGCCATGATAGGTAGGTATGGTGGCTGTTTTTAGGAAGATATATGGTGGGTGTATGATACCGGCGAAAGTTGCGCGGTATTAGAGAGGCTAGGAATGGTGGAAGGATGGGAAAAAGTGTGTATAATCCATGGACTCAACATTAGTCATAAAGAACTCATGTACTTATTGCAAAAATCTAGAAGTTATCAAAGCAAAGTATTACGCGCATGCTCCTAGGGGGATAGATTGGTAGGAAAAGACCATCGCTCGACCCCGACCGCCACTCATAAGGAAGACAATCAATAAATAAATAAATCATGCTCCGACTTCATCACATAACGGTTCACCATACGTGCATGCTACGGGAATCACAAACTTTAACACAAGTATTTCTCAAATTCACAACTACTCAACTGGCATGAATCTAATATCACCATCTTCATATCTCAAAACAATTATCAAGCATCAATCTTTTCTTAGTATTCAACGCACTCAAAAGTTTTACAAATCTTGAATACCAAGCATATTATTATTAAGCAAATTACCACGCTATTAGAGACTCTCAAAATAATCTAAGTGAAGCATGAGAGGTCAATAGTTTCTTTAAAACAAATCCACCACCATGCTCTAAAAGATCTAAGTGAAGCACATAGAACAAGATTATAACACTCAAAAGATATAAGTGAAGCACATAGAGCAAAACTACATAGCTCAAAAGATATAAGTGAAGCACATAGAGTATTCTATCAAATTCCAATTCATGTATGGCTCCCTCAAAATGTGTGTATAGCAAGGATGATTGTAGCACACTAACAAACAAAGACACAAATAATATAAGACGCTCCAAGAAAAACAAATATCATGTGGTGAATAAAAATATAGCTCCAAGTAAAATTACCGATGGAAGTAGACGAAAGAGGGGATGCCTTCCGGGGCATCCCCAAGCTTTGAATTTTTGGTGTACTTGGATTATCTTGGGGGTGCAATAGGCATCCCCAAGGTTAGGCTCTTGTCACTCCTTGTTCCATAATCCATCAAAAGATTTCACCCAAAACTTGAAAACTTCACAACACAAAACTGAATAGAAATCTCGTGAGCTCCGTTAGAGAAAGAAAACAAAATACCAATTCAAGGTACTGTAATGAACTCATTCTTTATCTATATTTCTGTTAAACCTACTGTATTCCAACTTCTCTATGGATTATAAACTATTTTACTAGCCATAGGTTCATCAAAATAAGCAAACAACACACGAAAAACAGAATCTATCAAAAACAGAACAGTCTGTAGTAATCTGTAACTAACGCAAACTTCTGGAACCCAGCAAAATCTACTAAAATAGGACGACCTAGAAAATTTGTTTATTGATCAGCAGCAATTGGAATCAGTATTTTATCGCATTCTGGTAATTTTTAACAATTCGGGCACTGAGCGCAAAGTTTCTGGAAATTACAGCAAGATCAAATAACTACCATCCAAGAAGATCCTATAGGTCTAACTTGGCACAAACACTAATTAAAACACAAAACTACATCTAAACGGAAGGTAGATGGATTGTTTATTCCTAAACAGAAACAAAAATCACAAAACTAAAAAATAAAATTGGGTTGCCTCCCAACAAGCGCTGTCGTTTAACGCCCCTAGCTAGGCATTAAGATTTCAATGATGCTCACGTGAAAGACAAGAATTGAAGCCTAAAGAGAGCATCATAAAACGTGTGACAAACACACTTAAGTCTAACATACTTCCTATGCATAGGCATATTATAGGCAAACAAATTATCATAGCAAGCAAAAACTAGCATATGCAAGGAAGCGGAAAGAAACAAAAGCAATCTCAACATAAAGAGGGGTAATTTAGTAACATGAAAATTTCTACAACCATATTTTCCTCTCTCATAATAATTATATGTAGGGTCATAAGAAATTTCAACAAAATAGCTATCATGTAAAATATTTTCAACACTATCCACATGTATGCAAAGTTGACACTCTTCCGAAATAGTGGTATTAACATTTACTAAAGTCATGACCTCTCCAAACCCACTTTTATCAAAAACTTCATTAGATTGAACATTATCCAAATATGTGGGATCTAAAGTTGATACTCTTCCAGACCCACTTTCAATATTATCGCAAACATTATTATCAATCTCATATTCATCATGGGGATTAAATAAATTTTCAAGATTATAAGAAGAATCACCCCAATCATTATCATTGCAACAAGTGGTAGACATAGCGAAACTAGCATCCCCAAGCTTAGGGTTTTGCATATTATTAGCACAATTGACATCAAGAGAATTTATAGTAAAATCATTGCAATCATGCTTTTTATTCAAGGAGCTATCATGAATCTTTTCATAAATTTCTTCATCACAATTTTTAGATTCATGAATTTCAAGCAAAACCTCATAAAGATAATCTAGTGCACAAAACTCACTAGCAATTAATTCATCATAATTGGGTCTCTTAAAGAGATTAACAAGTGGATGAGGATCCATAAACTTTTAGCAAGCAAAGATGCAAGCAAAAAGAAGGCACATAGTAACACAAGATCGAACGGAAGAAGGGCGAATAAAACGGCAAGGGTGAAGTGGGGGAGAGGAAAACAAGAGGCAAATGGCAACTAATGTAATGCGAGAGATAGGTATTGTGATGGGTACTTGGTATGTTGACTTTTGCGCAGACTCCCTGACAACGGCGCCAGAAATCCTTCTTACTATCTCTTGAGCACTGTGTTGGTTTTTTCCCGAAGAGGAGAGGATGATGCAGCAAAGTAGCGTAAGTATTTCCCTCAGTTTTTGAGAACCAAGGTATCAATCCAGTAGGAGGCTACACGCAAGTACCTTGTACCTACACAAAACAATAGCTCAATGCAACCAACGCAATTAGGGGTTGTCAATCCCTTCACGATCACTTACGGGAGTGAGATCTGATAGAGATGATAGATAATATTTTTGGTATTTTTGATATGGAGATGCAAAGTGAAAAGTAAAAGGCAAAGTAAAAAAGCAAAGCAATAATAAAGTGATGGAGATTGATATGATGAGAATAGACCCGGGGGCCATAGCTTTCACTAGTGGCTTCTCTCAAGAGGATAAGTGTTCTACGGTGGGTGAACAAATTACTGTTGAGCAATTGACAGAATTGAGCATAGTTATGAGAATATCTAGGTATGATCATGTATATAGGCATCACGTCCGAGACAAGTAGACCGACTCCTGCATGCATCTACTACTATTACTCCACTCATCGACCGCTATCCAGCATGCATCTGGAGTATTAAGTTAAAAACAGAGTAACGCCTTAAGCAAGATGACATGATGTAGAGGGATAAACTCATGCAATATGATATAAACCCCATCTTGTAATCCTTGATGGCAACAATACAATACGTGCCTTGCTGCCCCTTCTATCACTGGGAAAGGACACCACAAGATTGAACCCAAAGCTAAGCACTTCTCCCATGGCAAGAAAAACCAATCTAGTAGGCCAAACCAAACTGATAATTCGAAGAGACTTGCAAAGATAACCAATCATACATAAAAGAATTCAGAGAAGATTCAAATATTGTTCATAGATAAACTTGATCCTAAACCCACAATTCATCGATCTCAACAAACACACTGCTAAAGAAGATTACATCGAATAGATCTCCACAAGAGAGGGGGAGAACATTGTATTGAGATCCAAAAAGAGAGAAGAAGTCATCTAGCTAATAACTATGGAGCCGAAGGTCTGAGGTAAACTACTCACACTTCATCGGAGTGGCTATGGTGTTGATGTAGAAGCCCTCCATGATCGATGCCCCCTCCAGCGGAGCTCCGGAACAGGCCCCAAGATGGGATCTCGTGGATACAGAAAGTTGCGGTGGAATTAGGTTTTTGGCTCCGTATCTGATCGTTTGGGGGTACGTAGGTATATATAGGAAGAAGGAGTACGTTGGTGGAGCAACAGGGGGCCCGAGGCAGGGGGCGCCCCCACCCTCATGACCGCCTCTTTTGTTCCTTGGAGTAGGGTACAAGTCTCCTGGATCACGTTCAGTGAGGAAATCACGTTCCCGAAGGTTTCATTCCGTTTGGACTCCGTTTGATATTCTGTTTCTCCGAAACACTGAAATAGGCAAAAACAATAATTCTGGGCTGGGCCTCCGGTTAATAGGTTAGTCCCAAAAATAATATAAAAGTGGAAAATAAAGCCCAATATAGTCCAAAACAGTAGATAATATAGCATGGAGCAATCAAAAGTTAAAGATACATTGGAGACATATCAACGGGCCATCGTATTTCGTGAAGAAAAACATTTCCCCCTGACTGCTAGGACCCACCAGCTACATCTTCGCACGCAAGGAAGTGCGTCCGGGCAAAAAAAACGATTCGCCTCCTGACTGCTGGGACCCACCTGCTACATCTTCGCAGGCAAGGAAGTGCCTGACAGGGACCCACCTGGTCGAAGCATACATAGCGTTGTCATTCTGGTCGCGAACGTGTACGTACATACTGGTTGATGTAGAGGCACGCACGTGTCGTAGTAGAGGCGCGCACATAGCATGTACACGTACGTACAACGGCCAGGATGCAAGAATGTAAATACGGGCACGTACGTACATACGGGCGGGGTCTCGAACGCCTACTCGCGCATACGTACGGCCAAGGCTCGTGTACATGGCTGGGTCGGAATGGAGAAACATCGTCGTCGTCGTGTTCATGGGGAGGCAATGGAGTGCGTCATGTTCATCGGGAGGCAACGGAGTGCGTGGGAGCCAATCGGCTTGGACGGAACAGCCGATGGAAACGAGGCATGGCGTACCGCAGAACGGAGGAAACGGCCTTGTGTTCGACCGGCCACATTCGAAACAGGATCCTATTCATCGGAAGGGGTCTGGCGTACCACAAAACGGAGGAAACGGACCTCCTACGGTCGAAATGGGGGTCCTGTTGATCGGGAGGGGTGTGGCGTACCGCAAAACGGAGGAAACGGACTTGTGTTGGAGCGCTACGGTCGAAAAGGGGGTCCTGTTCATCAGGAGGGGTGCGGCGTACCGCAAAACAGAACTCCATGTGATACTGTTCATCTCCACCGTCGACCCCGTCCAGCATCCACGGGCTACTGTTCATCCACCGTCGACCTCCTCCAGCCTCCACGTGCGACTGTTCATCTACGGGCTCCTGTTCATCTAGCCTCCACCCCGCGCTACTCCACCGGCTACTGTTTAACCAGCCCTCTCCACGGGCTCCTGCTCAACCACCCCTCCACGGGCTACTGTTCATCCAGCCCTCCACTGTCTGTTGTTCATCCTGCCCTCCACGAGGTGGTCCTATTCATTCTGCCCTCCACGGGGTCCTGTTCATCCAGCCCCAACTGGCTCGATCGATCGGGGTCCTGTTCATCCAGAGGCAACACCACGGGGTCCTGTTCATCCACCCCCATCGGGAACTGTTCATCCAAACCCCCAGCAACGCTCACTGTTCATCTAGAGGCAGCATCGATCAACTTCAGTTAGCAGCAGTAGCGAAGGAATTGCTCGATCGGATTCAGTTAACAGCCATCGATCGATCGCTCGGGTTCAGTAACGCGTAGCCTGCAGTACAATCGCTCGGGTTCAGTTAGAGCCCAACGCCTCGCTCGGGTTAAGTTAGAGCCCAACGCCTCGCACCCACGCGCGTGCATGTACGAGAGAAACGTGCATCGCTCGGCCCTGACCACCCACCGTAACTGGGAACACTCCGATATTTTCCTCGCCCTCGCTTCTACCATGTTTTTTCCATCATGGACGGCCCAAATAATGTCATGCAGCTGCGTCTCCGGCCCGCCCAGGACGAAAATCCCATTTTCTATCATGATTTTTTTCATAGAAGTAGGACCCACCACATCTATGATGATACCGGGTTTTGTCACAATTATCGTCATAGAAATGTCATAAGTATGACAGAATTTTTTTTCGTTCGGCCCAAAATGTCACGGATGTGTCTTTTTTTTGTAGTGACAGAGAGAATCGCTAAAGATTCTGATAAGTCGTCGAGTGGTTGACCAGCTCTCGCCGCATCATGACAGTCAGTTTTCGGCTTTCTCTACTGAGGCGCTTGACCACATGAACCGGAAGCACAATCACAGTAGTTCTCCCTTTACTACCCTAGCCGATAGAGCGCAAGTTAGGGTAGCAAGCTCAGGAGCCGGGCAACCCAACTATTGACCCAAGACATGATTCGGAGCTGATGCATATAAGGCCAAACTCGCGACGCCGAAGTACCCTATAAAGCTGTTCGGACTTGTCGGCAACTCATTTATTCCCATACCGAGCCCCTGGCAAGTTATGCCAAGGTGTATGTGTAAAACAACCACAGGGGCAAAAATTCGGGTCGTTTAGGAAAAAGTCATTACTGGACACTGGTTACTTTTACTGGGAGTGAGTGATATGCCAATTATTATTATATAGATAACAAAGCCGCAACCCTGGCTATTTGACACGCCAGGGGTCGAAGGCTGAGGAAAAAGGCATTTTATAGGCTCGAAATAGAGAGCGCAGTAGAAAAAAAGTTATTTTGGACCTTGATACGTCTCCAACGTATCTATAATTTTTGATTGTTCCATGCTATATTATATTCTATTTTGGACATTATTGGGCTTTATTATACACTTTTATATTATTTTTGGGACTAACATACTAACTGGAGGCCCAACCCAGAATTGCTGTTTTTTGCCTATTTCAGAGTTTTGCAGAAAAAGAATATCAAATGGAGTCCAAACGGAATGAAACCTTCGGGAACGTGATTTTCGGAACGAACATGATCCAGAGAACTTGGACCCTATGTCAAGACATCAAACAGGAGGCCACGAGGTAGGGGCGCACCTACCCCCCTCCCCCAGGCGCTCGCTCCACCCTCGTGGGCCCCCTGTTGCTCCACCGACGTACTTATTCCTCCTATATATACCTACGTACCCCCAAACTACCAGATACGGAGCCAAAAACCTAATTCCACCGCCGTAACCTTCTATACCCGCGAGATCCCATCTTGGGGCCTGTTCCGGAGCTCCGCCGGAGGGGGCATCGATCACGGAGGGCTTCTACATCAACACCATAGCCTCTCTGATGAAGTGTGAGTAGTTTACCTCAGACCTTCGGGTCCATAGTTATTAGCTAGATGGCTTCTTCTCTCTTTTTGGATGTCAATACAATGTTCTTCCCCTCTCTTGTGGAGATCTATTCGATGTAATCTTCTTTTGCGGTGTGTTTGTTGAGATGGATGAATTGTGGGTTTATGATCAAGTTTATCTATGAACAATATTTGAATCTCCTCTGAATTATTTTATGTATGATTGGTTTTCTTTGCAAGTCTCTTCGAATTATCAGTTTGGTTTGGCCTACTAGATTGATCTTTCTTGCAATGGGAGAAGTGCTTAGCTTTGGGTTCAATCTTGCAGTGTCCTTTCCCAGTGACAGTAGGGGCAGCAAGGCACGTATTGTATTGTCGCCATCGAGGATAACAAGATGGGCTTTATATCATATTGGATGAGTTTATCCCTCTACATCATGTCATCTTTCTTAAAGCGTTACTCTGTTCTTATGAACTTAATACTCTATATGCATGATGGATAGAGGTCGATGTGTGGAGTAATAGTAGTAGATGCAGGCAGGAGTCGGTCTACTTGTCTCGGACGTGATGCCTATATACATGATCATACCTAGATATTCTCATAACTATGCTCAATTCTGTCAATTGCTCAACAGTAATTTGTTCACCCACCGTAAATGCTTATGCTCTCGAGAGAAGCCACTAGTGAAACCTATGGCCCCCGGGTCTATTTTCCATCATATTAATCTCCCGACAACATGCTATTTCTGGCGCCGTCTTTATTTTGCTTTCTTTACTTTGCATCTTTATCATAAAAATACCAAAAATATTATCTTATCATATCTATCAGATCTCACTCTCGTAAGTGACCGTGTAGGGATAGACAATCCCTTATCGCGTTGGTTGCGAGGATTTAATTGTTTGTGTAGGTGCGAGGGACTCGTGCGTGGCCTCCTACTGGATTGATACCTTGGTTCTCAAAAACTGAGGGAAATACTTACGCTACTTTGTTGCACCACCCTTTCCTCTTCAAGGGAAAACCAACACAGTGCTCAAGAGGTAGCAAGAAGGATTTCAGGTGCCGTTGCCGGAGAGACTACGCAAAAGTCAACATACCAAGTACCCATCACAAACCCTTATCTCCCGCATTACATTATTTGCCATTTGCCTCTCGTTTTCCTCTCCCCCACTTCACCCTTGCCGTTTTATTCGCCCTCTCTTTTTCGTTTGCTTGTCGTTATGGCTAGTCATCTATCTTCTCCATTGTCTCCCGAGAATGAAGTTCTAAATTTTAAGCAAAGGGAGGGAGAAAATCTAAAAGACGCTTGGTATAGAATTTGCAATGCTCAAGATAGATCTACCTGGAAGCAATCTACTTCCGTTCTTCTCCGCAATTTTTATGTAGGCGCTACTCCTTGGTATAGATATATCCTTGATACAATTACCAGAGGGAATTTCTTGGGTAGCCATACTTTTGATTCTTACAATGCTATGATAGATTTTTTTGGCTCACCACCTCTTTTGGTTAATGGAACTATGTTAACTTTGGAGCATGTAATGCAAAGATTTGAAATTATTGAAAATAAAGTTGCTACTGTAGAGTTAATTGAAAATTTGGATAAAAAGATCCCTAACCAAATTACCCAATACGGATCTAAAGTAGGAGTTACTTTGAAAAATATTAAGGAGAAGGAACCCATAATTAATGGAAGAATAAATTAAGATTCCACTAGAATCGATAAACTTGAGGGTATCATTACCAACTTGGGAACCTCTTTTTCTTCCGTAAAAAATACTCCAAGTCCTCCAACTAAATTTTCCGAGCTTATGTATGTTCCTAAAAATAAGGGTGAATCCTCTAGTAAGGAAACTATGGATCTCAAATCTATAAGTATTCATCCCAATCTTTTTGCTATCATTAAGGAACCATTTGCTACAAATGAATTTTTCGATCTTGTGCCTAAAAGTTTGATAATTAGTAAAAAGAAAGAAACTTTTAAGGATGATAGATGCCTCATTGAAGAATTGCCTACCAAATATGGCAATACCTAGATCTATCCTTGCTTTTATGCCTAGCTAGGGGCGTTAAACGATAGCGCTTGTTGGGAGGCAACCCAATTTTATTTATAGTTTTTTTTTTGCTTTTTTGCTTCTATTTAGGAATAAAGCTTTGATCTAGCCTCTGGTTAGATGTATTTTTATGTTTTAATTAGTGTTTGTGCCAAGTTTAACTTATAGGATCTTCTTGGATGATAGTTATCTGATCTTGCAGAAAATTCCAGAAACTTTCTGTTCACGAAAATAATTGTTAAAAATCACCAGAACGTGATAAAATATTGATTCCAATTTATTCTGATCAATAAACAAATTGTCTAGGTCTTCCTATTTTGTCTCATTTTTTTTGGAGTTCTATAAGATTGCGTTAGTTATAGATTACTACAGACTGTTCTGTTTTTGACAAATTCTATTTTTCGTGTGTTGTTTGCTTATTTTGATGAATCTATGGCTAGTAAAATAGTTTATAAACCATAGATAAGTTGGAATAAAGTAGGTTTAACACCAATATAAATAAAGAATGAGTTCATTACAGTACCTTGAAGTGGTGTTTTGTTTTCTTTCGCTAACGGAGCTCACGAGATTTTCTGTTAAGTTTTGTGTTTTGAAGTTTTCAAGTTTTGGGTAAAAGATTTGATAATCTAAGGACACCTAAAAGCCAAAGCTTGGGGATGCCCCGGAAGGCATCCCCTCTTTCGTCTACTTCCATTGGTAACTTTACTTGGAGCTATATTTTTATTCACCACATGATATGTGTTTTTCTTGGAGCGTCTTGTATTATTCGAGTCTTTATTTGTTAGTTTACCACAATTATCCTTGCTGTACACACCTTTTGAGAGAGACACACATGATTTGGAAATTATTAGAATACTCTATGTGCTTCACTTATATCTTTTGAGTTATATAGTTTTTGCTCTAATGCTTCACTTATATCTTTTAGAGCACGGTGGTGATTTTGTTTTATAGAAACTATTGTTCTATCATGCTTCACTTAGATTATTTTGAGAGTCCTACAAAACAGCATGGTAGTTTGCTTTAACAATAATAGGCATACAAGATTAGTAAAAGAAAAATTCGTATGAGTGTGTTGAATGCTATGAGAAGTTTGATGCTTGATAATTGTTTTGATATATGGAGATGGTGATATTAGAGTCATGCTAGTTGAGTAGTTGTGAATTTGAGAAATACTTGTGTTAAAGTTTGCGATTCCCATAGCATGCACGTACGGTGAACCGTTATGTGATGAAGTCGGAGCATGATTTATTTATTGATTGTCTTCCTTATGAGTGGCGGTCGGGGATGAGCGATGGTCTTTTCCTACCAATCTATCCCCCTAGGAGCATGCGCGTAACACTTTGCTTTCATAACTTGTAGATTTTTGCAATAAGTATATGCGTTCTTTATGACTAATGTTGAGCCCATGGATTATACGCACTTTTCCTCCATCCACTGCTAGCCTCTCTAATACCGCGCACTTTTCACCGGTATCATACACCCACCATATACCTTCCTCAAAACAACCACCATACCTACCTATCATGGCATTTCCATATCCATTCCGAGAATATTGCCATGCAACTTACCACCGTTCCGTTTAATATGACACGCTCCATCATTGTCATATTGCTTTGCATGATCATGTAGTTGACATTGTATTTGTGGCAAAGGCACCGTTCATAATTCTTTCATACATGTCACTCTTGATTCATTGCATATCCCGGTACACCGCCGGAGGCATTCATATAGAGTCATATTTTGTTCTAAGTATTGAGTTGTAATTGTTGAGTTGTAAGAAAATAAAAGTGTGATGATCATCATTTTTAGAGCATTGTCCCAAGTGAGTAAAGGATGATGGAGACTATGATTCCCCCACAAGTCGGGATGAGACTCCGGATGAAAAAAAAGAGGCCATAAAAAAAGAGAAAAAAGGCCCAAATAAAAAAAATGAGAGAAAAGAGAGAAGGGACAATGTTACTATCCTTTTACCACACTTGTGCTTCAAAGTAGCACCATGATCTTCATGATAGAGAGTATCCTATGATATCACTTTCATTTACTAGTGGGAATTTTTCATTATAGAACTTGGCTTCTATATTCCAATGATGGGCTTCCTCAAAATGCCCTAGGTTTTCGTGAGCAAGCGAGTTGGATGCACACCCACTTAGTTTCTTTTGTTGAGCTTTCATATACTTATTGCTCTAGTGCATCCGTTTCATGGCAATCCCTACTCACTCACATTGATATCTATTAATGGGCATCTCCATAGCCCGTTGATACGCCTAGTTGATGTGAGACTATCTTCTCCTTTTTGTCTTCTCCACAACCACCGTTCTATTCCACCTATAGTGCTATGTCCATGGCTCATGCTCATGTATTGCGTGAAGATTGAAAAAGTTTGAGAATGTCAAAAGTATGAAACAATTGCTTGGCTTGTCATCGGGGTTGTGCATGATTTAAATATTCTGTGTGGTGAAGATAGAGCATAGCCAGACTATATGATTTTGTAGGGATAACTTTCTTTGGCCATGTTATATTGAGAAGACATAATTGCTTAGTTAGTATGCTTGAAGTATTAATATTTTTATGTCAATATTAAACTTTTATCTTGAATCTTTTTTATCTGAATATTCATACCACAATTAAGAAGAATTACATTGAAATTATGCCAAGTAGCATTCCACATCAAAAAATTTGTTTTTATCATTTACCTACTCGAGGACGAGCAGGAATTAAGCTTGGGGATGCTTGACACGTCTCCAACGTATCTATAATTTTTGATTGTTCCATGCTATATTATATTCTGTTTTGGAGAATATTGGGATTTATTATACACTTTTATATTATTTTTGGGACTAACCTATTAACCGGAGGCCCAACCCAGAATTGCTGTTTTTTGCCTATTTCAGAGTTTTGCGGAAAAAGAATATCAAAGGGAGTCCAAATGGAATGAAACCTTCGGGAACATGATTTTCGGAACGAACGTGATCCAGAGGACTTGGACCCTACATCAAGACATCAAACAGGAGGCCACGAGGTA
>NC_041393.1:174727734-174772175 GCF_002162155.2 Triticum dicoccoides | reverse complement strand
TTGTGGGCCCCCTGTTGCTCCTCCGACGTACTTCGTCCTCCTATATATACCTACGTACCCCCAAACTACCAGATACGGAGCCAAAAACCTAATTCCACCGACGCAACCTTCTGTACCCATGAGATCCCATCTTGGGGCCTATTCCGGAGCTCCGCCGGAGGGGGCATCGATCACGGAGGGCTTCTACATCAACACCATAGCCTCTCCAATGAAGTGTGAGTAGTTTACCTCAGACCTTCGGGTCCATAGTTATTAGCTAGATGGCTTATTCTCTCTTTTTGGATCTCAATACAATGTTCTCCCCCTCTCTTGTGGAGATCTATTCGATGTAATCTTCTTTTGCGGTGTGTTTGTTGAGACCGATGAATTATGGGTTTATGATCAAGTTTATCTATGAACAATATTTGAATCTCCTCTGAATTCTTTTATGTATGATTGGTTATCTTTGCAAGTCTCTTCGAATTATCAGTTTGGTTTGGCCTACTAGATTGATCTTTCTTGCAATGGGAGAAGTGCTTAGCTTTGGGTTCAATCTTGCAGTGTCCTTTCCCAGTGACAGTAGGGGCAGCAAGGCACGTATTGTATTGTTGCCATCGAGGATAACAAGATGGGGTTTATATCATATTGCATGAGTTTATCCCTCTACATCATGTCAACTTGCTTAAAGCGTTACTCTGTTCTTATGAACTTAATACTCTAGATGCATGCTGGATAGCGGTCGATGTGTGGAGTACTAGTAGTAGATGCAGGCGGGAGTCGGTCTACTTGTCTCGGACGTGATGCCTATATACATGATCATACCTAGATATTCTCATAACTATGCTCAATTATGTCAATTGCTCAGCAGTAATTTGTTCACCCACCGTAAATACTTATGCTCTCGAGAGAAGCCACTAGTGAAACCTATGGCCCCCGGGTCTATTTTCCATCATATTAATCTCCCGACAACAAGCTATTTCTGGCGCCGTCTTTATTTTGCTTTCTTTACTTTGCATCTTTATCATAAAAATACCAAAAATATTATCTTATCATATCTATCAGATCTCACTCTCGTAAGTGACCGTGTAGGGATTGACAACCCCTTATCACATTGGTTGCGAGGATTTATTTGTTTGTGTAGGTGCGAGGGACTCGTGCGTGGCCTCCTACTGGATTGATACCTTGGTTCTCAAAAACTGAGGGAAATACTTACGCTACTTTGTTGCATCACCCTTTCCTCTTCAAGGGAATACCAACGTAGTGTTCAAGAGGTAGCAGACCTCTTGTCGCACGTCTCTGCCGCCTGTCCTCGGGTAAGGGACTCCTTGACAGGAATAAACCCTTGGATGATTGTACTAACCCGAACTCTGATAGAGTCCACGGGGTGACCGGCCCTTGAGCTACCTGTGGAGGGGATAATAAAAAGGAAAAGGCAGTTAGAAAAGTAGGGGGGTTATGGTAATGCTTGCAGGCCCACCCGTATTGTGCTTCCGCCGATGCCCAGGGTATTTTAAGTGCATAATTATGTATGCGCGGTACCCACTTCAAAGGCATATTAGGCGAACGGCGGAAGCCGAATTGCTATTCCAATATCGACATTGATTGGTTATGTTGAATGGAGACCGGCGGCTTAATGGCCGATGCGGTATGCGGCGTGATAAGGCCGCTATGTAGTTCGACTGAGGTAGCCGTAGTATGATCTCCTGTACGGAGGGAGTGTTCCGTGCGCTCACCTCTAGGGGTGTGTGTCACGTATACCATGTTTACTGCTTTTACTTTGGGGGGAGGGGACTGCTTCTGACCCCCGTTGTTCGGTTGGTAAGTCTCTTCTTCATCGCTATCGCCTGGTGGCCTCCTCCCCTTGTGCTTGGCATTTAACTTGCCGGCCTGTTTGAAGACCCAACAACTTCTGTTGGTGTGATTAGCTGGATTGTTGGGGTGGCCATGAATCTGGCAGGGCCTATCCAATATTTGGTCTAAATTGGATGGTCCGTCCTTACTTGCCGTAGATGGCTTTTTCATTGGCCGGGTTTGGGGCCGCTGAATCCAGCGTTGACCGCTGTGTCCTGCGTTCCCTCATTATTATTGCGATGTGGCTTCCCATTGCCGTCCCGCATTTTGGAGGTGCTCGAATCGCTGGCACTATTGCTTCTACGAGCGAGCCAACTGTCTTCTCCCGCACAAAAGCGTGTCATCAGGGTGATAAGGGCTGACATAGACTTTGGTTTTTCCTGACCGAGGTGGCAGGCAAGCCACTCGTCCCGGACGCTGTGTTTGAAGGCCGCGAGGGCTTCTGCGTCCGAACAGTCGACAATTTGGTTCTTTTTTACTAAGAACCTAGTCCAGAGCTTTCTGGCGGACTCTCCGGGCTGCTGAACAATGTGACTTAGGTCATCGTCATTCGGTGGCCGTACATATGTACCTTGAAAGTTCTCGCGGAAGGCATATTCCAAATCTTCCCAGCTGCCAATTGAGTTTTCGGGCAGACTGTTTAACTAGTGCCGAGCTGGTCCTTTGAGTTTTAACGGGAGGTATTTGATGGCAAGAAGGTCATCTCCGCGGGCCATATGGATATGGAGGAGAAAATCCTCAATCCAAATTGTGGGATCTGTTGTTCCGTCGTATGATTCAACATTTACGGGTTTAAACCCTTCTGGGAACTCGTGATCCATTACTTCGTCAGTGAAGCAAAGAGGGTGTGCGGCGCCTCTATATCGGGCCACATCGCGATGTAACTCCGATGGAGTCCGTCTGCGGTTCTCGGCCCGGGTGTGACTAGGTTTATCGCGTCCGAATAGATAGCCATCATCGCATGTCGAGGTACGTCCTCGCGATCCATAGATCGATCTGGTATATCCTGCTTTACTGTCCAGGTCCTACCGAAGGTCATGTGTATATCCCTGGTTTGTTTTGTATCTGTTTTTATGTGGCGGTGGGGCGGGCTGCTGTTCGGCCTGAGTTGCCGCTTTATCCCAACCGCGTGGTGGTCGGTCCGCTGCATTGCTTAAGGGAGGTATGGGCTCTGGTGCCTCCTCATCGAACCGAGGCAGCAATTTGCGCTTTGGGTGGCTCTTGGCCGGGCGCTTGAGGCCATATTCTTTAGCTGTCAGGACATCGGTCCATCTGATGTTGAGCAGATCTTGGTCATCTTGAAGCTGTTGCTGCTTCTTTTTCATGCTCCTTGCAGTGGCTATTAGCCGATGCTTGAAGCGCTCCTACTCAAGAGGTTCCTCCGGCACGATGAAATCCTCGTCGCTGAGGCTTACCTCATCTTCGGAGAGCGGAAGATAATTATCGTCCTACGAATCATCATGTATGGCCCGTTCATCAGGTCTAACTTGCCCATTTTCCCGTTCCTCCTGTTCGGAGGTTACCTCAACGGGGTCTTCATTATCTTCAGGTTCATCCGGAGTATTATTTTCCCGGGTGCCAGTGTTGCTTTCTTTTGAACGACGTGACTTAGAGCGGCGCTGAGGGCGCCGTCGCTTGGGCTGTGTCGCAGGAGCTTTATCCTCAAATGGATCTTCTTTGTCGTTGTTGTTAGCTTGTTTAGTTGTATCCACCATGTACACGTCGTATGAAGAAGTGGCCGTCCAACATCCAGTGAATGGCGGGTTTTGGCCTTGCTCCCCGTCGGCATCGTCGTCCATACCGTCGATGTCTTCGGAGTCGTAATCAAGCATGTCAGTTAAGTCCTCAACAGTGGCCATGAAGTGGGTGGCGGGTGGGAAGCGAAATTATCCATCATTGGCCTCCAGGTCAAACCGGACATATTCGGCTGTGAGTCCTCCGCCAAGGACAAATTTCTTAATAAATTTAGCACAACACCCAAGGGCGAATGCTGGAAGATGTTTGTGGCTATAAATTTGATGATCGATAATCGATCAAGTTCGGTGTCCATGGACTCACATGGTTTGGAACTGTTAGCCGGAGACGAGTCCAGAGTTCTGGTGACGCAGATATTGCATGAGGTGGAATCTGTGTGCGGCTCCAACGCTGCTGTCAGGACCCCGACTCAATGCCACATAGATCTAGCATGTAACACCTCATATCACTTTGCGGCCTCACGCATGGTATCCCCACGGGTGTCGCCTTACCTTTTCTCGGGACCGTTTGCGCCTTTTGGCACACGTATATGATAGTGTCGCTAGCATCCATATGATAAGGAGCCCGGGCTGACATGGCTAGTCGTGAACCCAAAGTGGCACAAACTTAAAGGGACAGGCATCCATGACCCAGCATCGAACGTGTCGGTCATCAGCGAGTGAATACAGGCTGTAGCACTGGGCTAGCAGGACTCCGGTGAACCGGGCTGTAGCGGGCTAACAGGACTCCGGTATTCATCGCGTGACATTTCCCCGAAGGGAAAGACACAGGAACGAAGAAGGACACATGCCGGCCAGCCTAAGTGTTCCGGAGCAGTAGCAAGCTACCATGGCTCAGTGGAAGCACTAGGAGACATTTCCCGGTAAGAGAGGCTACTAAGGATAAACAACTAGATAGTCAGATCCCACACATACCAAGCATTTCAATAGAATACACACAATATGCTCGATATGTGCAAATACAACATGGCATCACAACATGACTCTACAACTCAACTATTTTATTCAATAGGCTCCGAGGAGCGAGATATTACAAACATGGGTATCACGACCCAAAATTCAGAGCATACAAGTCAAAGCACAAGCGGAAGCTAACATGTCTGAGTACATGCATCTAAAAATGAAAAAGGCTGAGAAGCCTGACTATCTACCAGATCCTGCCGAGGGCACAAGATCGTAGCTGAGGTAACAAGCTAAACGTCGAAGACCACATGGAACTACTAGCGAGACTGACGTCTCTCTACAAAAACATAAAATAGGCAAACGTGAGTACAAATGTACCCAGCAAGACTTACATTAGAACTAACTACATATGCATCATTATCAACAAAGGGATGGTGGGGGTTTAACTGTAGCAAGCCAGCTTTGACTCGGTGGCTATCCTGAACTATGACTGCAAGTAACTCTTTTGAGGTGGCGCACACGAGTCCACATATTCACCAACCAATACACCACTATGGATCCGCTCCCGTCTCCCTACGAGAACGCCATCCATAGCACTCACGCTTATCTTGCGCATTTTAAAGTATCCACTTTCACTTGTCTATGAACTATACAGGCAACCCAGAAGTCCTTTTCCGCGGACACGGCTATTCGAATAGATGATGTTAACCCTGCAGGGGTGTACTTCTTCATACATGTTTCCACCACTTAGCGTCTACACACGACATGTGCTCGGCAGACTTCAAGCGAAAGCCGACGTGGGTGTAGACCACGACCTACGTAAACACTCAAGTCTCTAGTCTAGGTTTATCGCCTATTCGGGTTCCATCCATGAGGAGATCCGGCCGGAGTTTCGCTCACAGCCCCAAACGATGTGTGCAGGGTTCCCGAGACACCAAACAGGCGCCCGGTACACCGTGCCACGTGCCTACCGCATCACAGGCCACCCCTCCGGTCAGCACTGCGCACGGCCTCCAGCATACTACAAACACCAGAAACTACTTGCAACTCCTGGACAGAGGACAAGGGTGATTAAGAAGTCGAGCGGGGCCATATTTCAGGGCCCAATGCATGGTATTAGCTGAATCATGGATCACAAACACAGAACTCAGTTCCTAAGGATGGCTTCAATGAGACAACCCACCATGTACTCCTACATGGTCTCTCACCGCTACCTTTACCAAATCGTGTTCACACACTTAGCTCGCACACAATAGGACATGTTCACACACCTCTGATTCATCCCCGATGAATCAGACCTGACTCAACTCTAAGCAATAGCAGGCATGACAAACAAGCATGAATGAGTAGGCACATTAGGGCTCAAACAACTCCTACTCATGCTAGTGGGTTTCATCTATTTACTATGGCAATGACAGGTCATGCAGAGGATAAAGGGGTTCAACTACCGCAGCAAGTAACAGTTGAATCGATGTTGTCCTAATGCAGTAAAAGAGAGCAGGAGCGAGAGAGTGGGTTAGTATCGGAATGAACAAGGGGGTTTTGCTTGCCTGGCACTTCTGAAGATAATATAGCTCTTCATCGGTGTCATCGATCTCATCGTCGAACCAACGTCTACCGAGAGGGGACAATCACCGGCAAACAAGGAAGAGCACAATCAATGCAATGCACATTATGATGCATGATCATGACATGGCAACATGCTGGTGTTTTGAGCTAATGCAGCTAGCAACAAAGTGAAATGAAGTTGTTTTGAACTCTAAGTTCAAATTCAAACTCCATATGTGAAATTCAAATGTCATTTATGATTTGTCCTAAACAGTAGGCATAAGTTGTTCTAACATGCATGAAAATGGTACAGATGGATTCCTTGAATTTTTCTGATCATTTTTCATATATAACTTGTTTGATTTGGAGCTACGGTTGAATTACTATGAATTTTAGAAGTTTTAGGCATTTTCTGGAATTTCCTGTATAAAAATAAATCCAGAAATACTTATTGCGTCAGAGGTGAGCGCCAGGTAAGTGCTGTTCTTTTTTATTTATTTCTGTTCTGTTATCCTTTCTATTTTATTTTGCCACTGTTTTCAAACTCAAAATAATTTCTAACAGTGCCAAAAACATTCTGAAATATTTTATGTTACCTCTCTGGACTATTCCGAAAGTACATAAAACATTTCAAAGCATTTGAAAATATATTCATTATATATTATGAATATATCCCCAAATTCAAATAGATTATTGATTTAAATTCAGAGACCAAATAATTCCTTAAAAATGTTCCAAAATTTTGGTTTGATATATAACTCTTGCCAAAATTCACAAAACTATTTTTAGGGCATTTTGGATTCACAGAATGCAATTTAAAGGGTGCTTGCCCTTCTTTTAATTAGATTTCTGAGGTTTCAACAATCCTCAATTCAAGTTTCATTAGAATTTAAACATGATGCTCACATGACCAACTAGTCTAGGTCATACCGGAACTAGGGATGTGACAACTCACCCCCACTAAACAAGAATCTCGTCCCGAGATTCAAGACGCGAGGTAAGAAGACAAGGGGACACTAAGTAACATAAACTTCATGATCCAACTGCTTTCTCGAGGTTGTTGATTGTCCGACTCAAATTGAACTTGATGTCTTGCCTTCGAAATCTCCATCCAACATGACGATGACAGGAGGAAACCCTACGGAATCGATCTTCTCAAAGATCGAACAACTCGGGATCAACTCACGAAAGGAAACATGGCAACATCTCTCGAGCTGAGACACGAAGCAAACATCTAGAGAGATGGAGTGGAACAGATGGCGAGGGTTCACTAGGTAGACAACAATCCCGCCTTAAGAAGGTGGTGTACGGATGTCCACGTAACGAGGAGTTGAGTTGCCATGATACCATAACGAGACATCTTAGGGGTGGTGACTCGTAGATATATCTCCTTAAGTGGCAAAAAGAATTACCTTTGATTCAGAGATCATTGAAACTCTCTATACCAGCCTAAGGCAATACACAATCAATTATTTGAAGGAGTCCGAAAGAATGACATTCTCGGACTAGAATGGATGATGTGGATTACCTTGTTGAAGACAACGCAATGGATGATTTTGCGTATCATCGGAAATGGATGGGACCCATGGTAGGACCACTTTTGAGGATGATCCTGAACAAAAGTTACTGAGAAGGGTAATCCAGAGTAGGGTGGCACGATAGCAGTGCAAGATAGGAACAAAATGCAAATGATGGGAATGATTCTAGTAACTGGGGAGAAGCTCAGCAGTAGAATAATTCCACTGTTGGAATGGTTATAGCATAACCGAGGAAAACTGGGAACAATCTCGGTTAGTAACTATGATAGCACCTAATGCTTGTGCGTGCTCTCAAGAACTTGAGCATTTCCACAATCATCAAGGTTTTATCAAAATCCGTGTCAAGGGTGCTGACAACACAACATACTACCATGATGAATAGCGATGGACGATGCAGATGCAAAGGAAGATAACCTTCTCAGAATTCACCTTAGCGGGGCCAAGGGAACAAAATCTGGATGATCGACCAAGAGATATTTAGCACTCCGCTTCTAATGTTCTCCTTGATGTGCTAGCGTATCCGAATCATAGATATGATCTGATATCTAGAACATCAAGTAAAGGTCAGACTTCGGGAGCAATAGAATCCATAAGGAACAGTTACGGAGGTAAATCATACGAAATCCTTATGGGGAGGTGGCCAACTTCTCCAATCAAGATACTACAATATTAGGTCTTCCGGCGGGGTGTGTTAGCCACGACATTCACTTTACCGGTTATCGAGAGACCGATATTATAGTTCTTGGGAAATGTTCCAACCAGCATATCTGCCTAAGATTCAGATCTGGCTGGTGTCAGAATATTCCAGACTCATCATGTCTGAAAGGAAGGATTGCAACACAAATCAACGAGATGACGTTGCAAGATTCTCAGGAAATGAACTTCGATAGCAAACTCCAAAACATGAGCTGGTTCTGCTACAACATGTGAACATGTTGTCCAAGACAAGCATGACCACAAAGTAGTCTTATACTAAAACACTACCGAGTTCAGGAGGGGGAACCATCATCAAGGATATCGAAGTCTTGTACAAATCCGTCTGGTACCTTCGGGGCTAGCACTTAGAACTTATTAACCTTGAACAAATCAATCAGTGGCTTGGTGTGCTAGTGACACATATAGAATGGAGGTTGCAAGTCTCCGAACCACAGAATACTTCGCACGTATGCATGAATGATTTGGGGTGATTCCAAAGGAAACAACATTGACTTTCTCGAGTCCATGGCGGCAACTTGCATCAAATGCACATGAACTAGAGGAAGTCACTTCTTACATCCGAACATATGCTTCATGAGCTAGCATGAACAAATGCTTTCAAAAGTTTCCAACACTAGCTTAATGTTCATCAAAATTACGGAGAAGACAAGGATGTTGTCAATGGGCTCAACAACAATTCATCCCGATTCCCATGGAGATGGAATTTCATAACTATGTGAACAAGGTTCTAGTATTGGTCAGACCCAAAAGATTTAATGGTGTATGCTCGAGGAAGATTCACGAGTAAGACAACATTACAAACATCATTGGATCTGATTTGATTTGAGGATAGCCCATATTCAAATCAAAGTTTTAGCAAGACAATAGCTCCAACAACTGGTCTCGAGGATCATTCGATGGAGATACCATCCTTCTTCAACACACACACACAAAAAGATATCCCTTAAATGAACTAAGCCAGGCAAGCTTTTAACTTCCAACTCTCCAAGTTGTTATTTGGCTTAACCAACTAGCTCAGGGTAACCAACACGAATTCTTGGAGAAAGGGTGGTTTACAAGAATAAACCATCTTGATCACGAACTCAACATAGCGGTCAGGTGACAACCTGGTAATACTTCCGAGAAGATGTTCGAAAAATCACGAACCACTGATATGTTACTAAGCTCGAGAACAATCTTGCTTTTCAGGGCAAGACGATATGATCAAAAGAGCGAGTGATTGATACAATCCTAACTCATTGATCAAAGGGTGCACCGGAAATAAGGATTAGGTAGCACGATCAATCTTAGAATGATGATTCCATAACCAACACACTAAGAATGAGATTTTCATCCATTAACCACTAGGCAACATGGTTGCTAGGGGTATTGATTTTACACATCATGATTCACTTGTCGGTGTTCCGGTTACAGTAACACGAAACCGAGGAATGAATAATGATGATAAGGAGTATCACTGTATCAAGAGTTCATAGGATGGTGTGCAATTCCCATGACATTCTTGATATAAAGATGGTAATACTCCAAGGTAGAACATAGCAAAAGCAAGATTAGCAATTTGATGTGCGGAGTACGACTGCTTTGATCCATTCCTGGAAATGGACAAGGTACTAGAGTTTGTTTCTCCTAGTCATTCCGGAATAGAATGGCTTGACGGACCACAAGAGTAATAGGAATGCACGCATACTCTTGACTATCAAATGATAGACGAGGGTCAGAAGACAACCAAGAGGGACAACTCAAAGAACATAAAATTTTCTGAGTTGTGGATGCATAGATTAGTATGTCGAACCAAGTTCAACATGTTTCTTCTGGATAACCCATGCAGAGAGGTAGGACTGGCAGAGTCACGATTTATGAATGGAGAACTCCTCAAGAGTACTCTGATTGTGAACTTTTGGTTCAAATAACTTCTGCCTGAATGGTTCATGGTATTTGGAAGAAGGAAATACCATGGACCTCGAGGACTATCGCAAGGTTACTAATAACCTAAAGGAACTAGCAAACACTATCAACATGAATTAAGTAGAGTGAATCTCGGGTTCAAGAACCCAGGAATAGAATACCTACTACTAAGTGGCATCACGGGATGCTTTCGAGAATAAAGGCCAGAATCACCACACTGGGACACAAATCATGGCTAGATTACTAGATGATCCCCTAGGACACCTAGGGTCATAATAATAATTCCAACATATATGTCAAGGCAATAAATTACCTCTACGCCCCGGTTAGTGTGCTTATTCTGACCATAAGGACATCGGGAATGGAAAGAAAGGATTTGCAAATGCATCAGACTATTCAGAAACCTGGGATGACTCGGACAGAATAACGGCTGTAAATACTCAAAAAGTTTGGAGACATACTACAAAATGGTGGCATAACCACTCAGACGCACAATATCAAGGTTTTGAGATCAACAATTAACATACGGAAGTAGTAGGAACTGAACTGAGACTTAAATCCAACAATCTTATAAGTCTACTGATTAGTAACACGTGATCCTGATAGAAAGAAGAGATAGCCTAGTTCCTTAACCCCGTAGGAAACATAAGATGACTCGGATCAGAGGGCATGAGGTATAAGGAGTAAAAAGAGCCTTACGTTCCATCCCACAATCAATTCCCCTACATATAACTAAAGCATTTCTAGACTCAACTTCGACCGGTTTGGCTTGGTAATCCTACAGGCAGTCAGGCTCTGATACCAACGCTGTCAGGACCCTGACTCAATGCCACATAGATCTAGCATGTAACACCTCATATCACTTTGCGGCCTCACGCACGGTATCCCCACGGGTGTCGCCTTACCTTTTCCCGGGACCGTTTGCGCCTTTTAGCACACGTATATGATAGTGTCGCTAGCATCCATATGATAAGGAGCCCGGGCTGACATGGCTAGTCGTGAACCCAAAGTGGCATAAACTTACAGGGACGGGCATCCATGACCCAGCATCGAACGTGTCGGTCATCAGTGAGTGAATCCAGGCTATAGCACTGGGCTAGCAGGACTCCGGTGAACCGGGCTGTAGCGGGCTAACAGGACTCCGGTATTCATCGCGTGACATTTACTCGAAGGGACAGACACGGGAACGAAGAAGGACACATGCCGGCCAGCCTAAGTGTTCCGGAGCAGTAGCAAGCTAGCATGGCTCAGTGGAAGCACTAGGAGACATTTCCCGGTAAGAGAGGCTACTAAGGATAAACAACTAGATAGTCAGATCCCACACATACCAAGCATTTCAATAGCATACACACAATATGCTCGATATGTGCAAATACAACATGGCATCACAACATGACTCTACAACTCAAGTATTTTAGTCAATAGGCTCCGGGGAGCGATATATTACAAACATGGGTCTCACGACCCAACATTCAGAGCATACAAGTCAAAGCACAAGCGGAAGCTAACATGTCTGAGTACATGCATCTAAAAATGAAAAAGGCTGAGAAGCCTGACTATCTACCAGATCCTGCCGAGGGCACAAGATCGTAGCTGAGGTAACAAGCTAAACGTCGAAGACCACGTGGAACTACTAGCGAGACTGACGTCTCTCTGCAAAAACATAAAATAGGCAAACGTGAGTACAAATGTACCCAGCAAGACTTACATCAGAACTAACTACATATGCATCATTATCAACAAAGGGATGGTGGGGGTTTAACTGCAGCAAGCCAGCTTTGACTCGGTGGCTATCCTGAACTATGACTGCAAGTAACTCTTTTGAGGTGGCGCACACGAGTCCACATATTCACCAACCAATATACCACTATGGATCCGCTCCCGTCTCCCTACGAGAATGCCATCCATAGCACTGACGCTTATCTTGCGCATTTTAAAGTATCCACTTTCACTTGTCTATGAACTATACAGGCAACCCAGAAGTCCTTTTCCGCGGACACGGCTATTCGAATAGATGATGTTAACCCTGCAGGGGTGTACTTCTTCATACATGTTTCCACCACTTAGCGTCTGCACACGACATGTGCTCGGCATACTTCAAGCGAAAGCCGACGTGGGTGTAGACCACGACCTACCTAAACACTCAAGTCTCTAGTCCAGGTTTATCGCCTATTCGGGTTCCATCCATGAGGAGATCCGGCCAGAGTTACGCTCACAGCCCCAAACGATGTGTGCAGGGTTCCCGAGACACCAAACGGGTGCCAGGTACACCGTGCCACGTGTCTACCGCATCACAGCCCACCCCTCTGGTCAGCACTGCGCACGGCCTCCAGCATACTACAAACACCAGAAACTACTTGCAACTCCTGGACAGAGGACAAGGGTGATTAAGAAGTCGAGCGGGGCCATATTTCAGGGCCCAATGCATGGTAGTAGCTGAATCATGGATCACAAACACAGAACTCAGTTCCTAAGGACAACTTCAATGAGACAACCCACCATGTACTCCTACATGGCCTCTCACCGCTACCTTTACCAAATCATGTTCACACACTTAGCTCGCACACAATAGGACATGTTCACACACCTCTGATTCATCCTCGATGAATCGGACCTGACTCAACTCTAAGCAATAGCAGGCATGACAAACAAGCATGAATGAGTAGGCACATCAGGGCTCAAACAACTCCTACTCATGCTAGTGGGTTTCATCTATTTACTGTGGCAATGACAGGTCATGCAGAGGATAAAGGGGTTCAACTACCGCAGGAAGTAACAGTTGAATCGATGTTGTCCTAATGCAGTAAAAGAGAGCAGGAGCGAGAGAGTGGGTTAGTATCGGAATGAACAAGGGGGTTTTGCTTGCCTGGCACTTCTGAAGATAATATAGCTCTTCATCGGTGTCATCGATCTCGTTGTCGAACCAACGTCTACCGAGAGGGGACAATCACCGGCAAACAAGGAAGAGCACAATCAATGCAATGCACATTATGATGCATGATCATGACATGGCAACATGTTGGTGTTTTGAGCTAATGCAGCTAGCAACAAAGTTAAATGAAGTTGGTTTGAACTCTAAGTTCAAATTCAAACTCCATATGTGAAATTCAAATGCCATTTATGATTTGTCCTAAACAGTAGGCATAAGTTGTTCTAACATGCATGAAAATGGTACAGATGGATTCCTTGAATTTTTCTGATCATTTTTCATATATAACTTGTTTGATTTGGAGCTACGGTTGAATTACTATGAATTTTAGAAGTTTTAGGCATTTTCTGGAATTTCCTGTATAAAAATAAATCCAGAAATACTTATTGCGTCAGCATTGCGTCACTATGACATCAGCAGGTCAACAGACGCTGCTGCTGGTCAAACCTGACCAGTGGGGTCCACTGGTCAGTGACTGGGGCTGGTTAGTGCCAATGACAGGTGGGTCCGGTCAATGCCTACGTCAGCGAAGTCAACATGACATGTGGGGCCATTTAACAGCCACGTCAGCGCGGTCAAGGCTGACGTGTGGGTCCCACTGGGTTAACCTAAACTAACAGGAAAATTAATCTAAGCTAAACAGGCGCATGGGCCCACGTGTCAGTGGCTTAAGGGGTTGATTAGGGGGGTCATTAGCTGGCAGGGTTAGCGCTAATGATGGCCACGTCGGCAGTCCCCGGAGCCTGGCCGGCGGCGACCAAAACGACAGCGGCGCGGCTCGGATTTGAGCTTCGGGCGGTGGTTTGGCGCGCTGAGCGCATCGGGGAGGAGCTCTTCCACTTGCGCATCTAATGGACCAGATGGGTGGTCACGGGGCAGCCGGAATCTCGCCGGCGACGACCTTTGGCGGCGACCACGGTTCGGCGGGGAGGGGAGAAGGAGCTACGGTGCACGGCAGGGGCCGGTGTTGGACGCGTTCGGCTGCTGGGAGCTCGGTGAGCACGGAGACACGCTCAAAAACGGGCGGGGGCGACTGTGGCCACGGCAACGACATGGCACGGCGGCGGCAAGCTCGGCCGTGGTCGGAGGACGGGGCTAGGGGACGGGAATGGAGGGGCGAGCAAGGGGGGAAAGGAGCAGGAGCTCACAGGGATGCAGCAGGGTAGGTCAGTGGGCTCGGGGACGTCCTGTCGGCGGCGAATCGACGTCGGCGGCGACCGGCTCTCGAGAAGGAAGAAGATGAGGCAACCGTCGATGCAGGCCGTCCCAGCGCTCGGGGCCAGGGTGGGGCGAAGCGGCGGACGATGGCGGGGCTTCGGGGCATGTAGGAGAGGCGAGGGGGAGGCGGTGGCCACGGTGGAGCTCGTCGGTGGCAGCGGCTCCGTTCTCGTGAGCTCAGGGAAGAGAGCCAGGGGTGGAGAGAGGGAGCAGCGAGAGAGAAAGAGGAGCGAGGGGACACGGGGCGTCGTCATGGCGTCGCTAGAGGGCTCGGGGAGGAAGCAGGAGGTGGCCAGGGGCGAGCGCGCGCGCGGGCGACACGCCTCTGTCCTTCTGGCGAGGGCTGGGCCAGCAGGAGCTGGGCCGGTGGGCTGAGAGGTGAGCGCCAGGTAAGTGCTGTTCTTTTTTATTTATTTCTGTTCTGTTATCCTTTTTATTTTATTTTTCCACTGTTTTCAAACTCAAAATAATTTCTAACAGTGCCAAAAACATTCTGAAATATTTTATGTTACCTCTCTGGACTATTCCAAAAGTACATAAAACATTTCAAAGCATTTGAAAATATATTCATTATATAATATGAATATATCCCCAAATTCAAATAGATTATTGATTTAAATTCAGAGACCAAATAATTCCTTAAAAATGTTCCAAAATTTTGGTTTGATATATAACTCTTGCCAAAATTCACAAAACTATTTTTAGGGCATTTTGGATTCACAGAATGCAATTTAAAGGGTGCTTGCCCTTCTTTTAATTAGATTTCTGAGGTTTCAACAATCCTCAATTCAAGTTTCATTAGAATTTAAACATGATGCTCACATGACCAACTAGTCTAGGTCATACCGGAACTAGGGATGTGACAGCTGCAGAGTCTGCGGCCTCCGTGGCGGGGTTGAGCTTCCCGTCCCCGGCTGGCGCGACCTGCTCCAAATCTGAGGCCTGGGAAGTTACGGGAACTATCTCCTGGATGTGGTCCGATGATAGATTCAAGTCATGTTCATCAGGGTGACAGGGAGCGATCGCCATGGTCTCGAATCCAGCTAAGATCAAGTCTCCACGGATGTCCGTGACATAATTCAAGCTTCCAAATCAGACCTGGTGGCCAGGGGCGTAGCTATCGATCTGCTCCAGATGGCCAAGCGAGTTGGCCCGCAGTGAAGCTGCTAAATACGAAGATTTGTCCTGGGAGAAAGGTCTCTCCTTGACCGGCATCGTTGTTGACAATTTAAGGGGCCATCAAACCTTTTAAGGGACGACAGAGTGGAACTCTCAATGAAAGCAACAATGTCGGTGTCAAAACCGGCGGATCTCGGGTAGGGGGTCCCGAACTGTGCGTCTAAGGTCGATGGTAACAGGAGGCAGGGGACACAATGTTTACCCAAGTTCGGGCCCTCTCTATGGAGGTAATACCCTACTTCCTACTTGATTGATCTTGATGAATATGAGTATTACAAGAGTTGATCTACCACGAGACCGTAATGGCTAAAACCCTAGGAGTCTAGCCTGTATGACTATGATAATGAGTATTCAGTCCTATAGACCTAACCCTCCGGTTTATATAGACACCGGAGGGATCTAGGGTTACACAAAGTCGGTTACAGAGAAGGGAATCTTCATATTTGATCGCCAAGCTTGCCTTCCATGCCAAGGAAAGTCCCAGCCGGACACGGGTGCAATCTTCAGTCTTTGTATCTTCACAGCCCATCAGTCTAGCCCATGGCTAACAGGCCGGACGCCCGAGGACCCCTTAGTCCAGGACTCCCTCAGTAGGTGCGCCCCCACTCTCGTGGGCCCCTCGTAGCTCCACCGACCTACTTCTTTCACCTATATATACTCTTATACCCTGAAAACATCCAGGAGAACCACAAAACGCTTTTCCACCGCCGCAACCTTCTGTACCCGTGAGATCCCATCTTGGGGCCTTTTTCGGCGCTCCGTCAGAGGGGGAATCGATCACGGAGGGCTTCTACATCAACACCATAGCCTCTCCGATGATGTGTGAGTAGTTTACCATAGACCTTCGGGTCCATAGTTATTAGCTAGATGGCTTCTTCTCTCTCTTTGGATCTCAATACAATGTTCTCCTCGATTCTCTTGGAGATCTATTCAATGTAATACTTTTTGCGGTGTGTTTGTCGAGATCCGATGAATTGTGGTTTTATGATCAAGATTATCTATGAACAATATTTTATTATTCTCTGAATTCTTATATGCATGATTTAATATCTTTGCAAGTCTCTTCGAATTATCAGTTTGGTTTGGCCTACTAGATTGATCTTTCTTGTAATGGGAGAAGTCCTTAGCTTTGGGTTCAATCTTGCGGTGCCCTTTCCCGGTGATAGCAGGGGCAGCAAGGCACGTACTGTATTGTTGCCATCGAGGATGAAAAGATGGGGTTTATATCATATTGCTTGAGTTTATCCCTCTACATCATGTCATCTTGCCTAATGCGTTACTCTGTTCTTATGAACTTAATACTCTAGATGCATGCTAGATATCAGTTGAGGTGTGGAGTAATAGTAGTAAATGCAGAATCATTTCGGTCTACTTGTCGCAGACGTGATGCCTATGTTCACGATCATGCCTAGGTATTCTCATAACTATGCACATTCATATCAAAATCTTGACAGTAATTTGTTCACCCACCGTAAAATATGCTATCTTGAGGGAAGCCACTAGTGAAACCTATGGCCCCCGGGTCTCTTTTCCATCATATAAGTTTCTGATCTATTTTATTTTGCAATCTTTACTTTCCAATCTATACCATAAAAATACCAAAAATATTTATCTTATTATCTCTACCAGATCTCACTTTGCAAGTGGTCGTGAAGGGATTGACAACCCCTTTATCGCATTGGTTGCAAGGTTCTTAATTGTTTGTGCAGGTACGAGGGATTTGCGTGTAGTCTCCTACTCGATTGATACCGTGGTTCTCAAAAACTGAGGGAAATACTTATGCTACTTTGCTGCATCACCCTTTCCTCTTCAAGGGAAAACCAACGCATGCTCAAGAGGTAGCAAGAAGGATTTCTGGCGCCGTTGCCGGGGAGATCTACACACTAGTCAAGACATACCAAGTACCCATCACAAACTCTTCTCCCTCGCATTACATTATTTTCCCTTTACCTGTCGTTTTCCTCACCCCCACTTCTAAAACGATTTTCGAAAACGTTTGCTTTCCCTCATTTTCCTCTTATTTGTTTAAGTTTGCCTTTCTATCGCCATGGCTGAACCAAAAGGGGCTAAGGGTTTTCTCCCGGGTTTTAATACTTTGGATAGTCCCTCTGTCCTTTCTAAGCTCATAAATAATGATGCTATGGAAAGACCTACCGGAGTTATCAATGAGAGTTTGAATAATTTTGATGAAGCTGACTCCGGAATTTTTCGTTATTTGCTTGATGAATCTTTGAAAGATGCTTGGGGTAGGCTATTAAGGATCCGGGCCAGCTATGTGCCCCAATATCAAAGTCAGATATACTTAAAAAGTTTTTATGTTGGCTTACCTTCTTCTTTCAAGAAAGTGTTGGATTCTATTTTTGAAGAAGGTTTTCTTGAGGGGGATGCCATCGACACCTATGAAAAGATGAAAGCTATATTTGGGCACCCCATGAATGAAAAGGTTGAATCCACCTCTCTTTTGTGTTTTTATCAGAATGAAATTATCAAAGAGATGAAGGCTAGCTTAGATGCAAATTTTCGTAGTGTGCTTAATCTTTATTCTGGCAACATGCTTTCACAAAATAGAAACATAAGTGCTTTAGATAAGAAATTCTCTCTTATTCACCAAAAGGGTGAAGATGGCAATACCTAGATCTATTCTTGCTTTTATGCCTAGCTAGGGGCGTTAAACGATAGCGCTTGTTGGGAGGCAACCCAATTTTATTTTTGTTCCTTGATTTTTGTTCCTGTTTAGTAATAAATAATTCATCTAGCCTCTGGTTAGATGTGGTTTTGTGTTTCAATTAGTGTTTGTTCCAAGTAGAACCTTTAGGATAACCTACAGTGATAGTTAATTTGATCTTGCTGAAAAACAGAAACTTTTGCGCGCACGAAAATAGTTTTCATAAATCACCAAAATGTTATTTTCAGTTGATTATTTTTTTAGAATATTAATAGACAAATATCTTAGGAATTCCTAATTTCTCAGGATTTTTGGAGTAACAGTAGTATTCGAAAGTTACATATTTCTACAGACTGTTCTGTTTTTGACAGATTCTGTTTTTCGTGTGTTGTTTGCTTATTTTGATGAATCTATGAGTAGTATCGGGGGTTATGAACCATAGAGAAGTTGGAATACAGTAGGTTTAATACCAATATAAATAAAGAATGAGTTCATTATAGTACCTTAAATTGGTGGTTTGTTTTCTTATACTAATGGAGCTCACGAGATTTTCTGTTAAGTTTTGTGTTGTGAAGCTTTCAAGTTTTTGGGTAAAGATTTGATGGATTTTGGAATAAGGAGTGGCAAGAGCCTAAGCTTGGGGATGCCCAAGGCACCCCAAGGTAAAATTCAAGGACAACCAAAAGCCTAAGCTTGGGGATTCCCTGGAAGGCATCCCCTCTTTCGTCTTCATCTATCGGCAACTTTACTTGAGGCTATATTTTTATTCACCACATGATATGTGTTTTGCTTGGAGCGTCTTGTATGATTTGAGTCTTTGCTTTTTAGTTTACCACAATCATCCTTGCTGTACACACCATTTTGAGAGACACACATGAATCGGAATTTATTAGAATACTCTATGTGCTTCACTTATATCTTTTGAGCTAGATAATTTTGCTCTAGTGCTTCACTTATATCTTTTAGAGCGCGGTGGCTCTTTTATTTTATATAAATTATTGATCTCTCATGCTTCACTAATATTATTTTGAGAGTCTTTTAGAACAACATGGTAATTTGCTTTGGTTATAAAACTAGTCCTAATATGATGGGCATCCAAGATGGGTATATTAAAAACTTTCATATAAAGTGCATTGAATACTATGAGAAGTTTTATGCTTGATGATTGTTTTGAGATATGAGGATGGTGATATTAGAGTCATGCTAGTATAGTATTTGTGAATTTTGGGAATACTTGTGTTAAAGTTTGTGATTCTTGTAGCATGCATGTGTGGTGAACCGTTATGTGATGAAGTTGGAGCATGATTTATTTATTGATTGTCTTCCTGTCGGAGTAATGGGCCATGGGTAGGCTAACCCGAGCCCCTGAACCTTTCAAGACACCGGGGTAGGCTGCGCCCCTCAAGACCCCAGGACGAAGAGCCGCCTTCTAAGAGTCGGCGGCAAGGCAGCCGACTGCCCACTCGCGGCCGAGTCCCGAGGACGACTTCAAGATGAGCCGACTCCTAACTGGCAACTCCCAGAGAAGCCAGCTATGAGGAGTCGACCCGCGACTCCAACAACCCCATGTCCTCATAAAGGGGGACGTGACGGGGAGTGGCCACAGTAAGGACCGCTCCCGCCCCTTTCCAAGGGCAGGCGTGGCCACAATGCACCGTACCCGCGGAGATCTCTGGCCGGCGTAGCATTGTCGCCATGCCGGCCCTGACGTCAGCCCCAGTGGACGGAGTCCTGTACCCACGACGGCCTGTCTGTATGACCCAAAGATGGCGGGTCCCACCAGTCAGCGGGAGTCCAGAAGACGGCGAGAGCGCCACTAGTCGGACCTGTTGGGAGTCGGCCCCCGAGAGTCGGCTAGCCCCCCCCCCCACGGGCCCCGCATGCCATTAACCAGACAAGACAGGGAGTGGCAACAGTGATCGCCCGTCAGGCGGCAGTACTGTTGCCACGACCCCACGACCAATCCGCGTCATTAGAAGCACGACTACAGTAATCCGCAGCCGGCAAGACCTGCCGCGGCGGACACGGCCTGTCTGCCCGTACCGAGCCAGTCAGCGGGGCCCACCAGTCGGCGGGCCCCGGTAGTCGGCGGAGAAGACGGCGACCAAAGAGACTGACGGCTGGGCCTTGCGCCCAGCCGGATTACCATTGTACCCCTGGGAGGTAGGCCTATATAAACCCCCTAGGGCACCCATGCAAAGGGTTCGAAACCATTAGCATTAGAGCAGACCATATAGGAAGGAGAGAGCTAGCCTTGCTTTCCCCTACCTCCAGGAAACAGCTCAAGGAACAACCTCATACACACTTTGCCATAGTGATCATGCGGAGACCCCGCAGAGCAGCAGTAGGGGTGTTATCTCCATGGAGAGCCCTGAAGCTGGGTAAGATTCACCGGCGTGCATGTCTTCGCCTTATCCCGTTTCCAGGCACCGGCAATGTTCTACTCGCCCCCACCATGATAAGCCATCCCTTGGCATATGTCGCACCCAACCCCCGACATTTGGCGCCCACCGTGGGGCCTGGTGCACCATCGTCCGGAGACCTGCTCTGGACGGGAACCCTTTTCCTCCCTGGCGAGCGCAGCCAGCCCGACACGCTAGACGGAGTCTGCGTCGACGCACTGCACGGCGCTGAGATCGCCTGCGCAGCCAGCTGCCTCGCCGAACTTGTCGGCGAGGTTCGCCTCTCCGACGAGCCTGCATCCGACGCAGGCACAGGCGGCCCCAAGAGCCTCCTCGCGGGCCTCCTTGATCAACTCCGCGTCGCCGGCGAGCTTGCCGTGGACTTGGAGTCCGTAGGCTCCACCGACCCGATGTTGGTCGACTCCGACACTGCGTCGCTCGACGCGTTCCCCACTAACGTGGTGGTCTACGACGAGCCGCTCCCTCGCGCGGAGAGCAGCGGAAGCACCGTCATAGAGGTGCTCGTCATCGGTCATGGCGAGCACTCCGGCGGAGGAGCTCATGACCCACTTGACGCGGGGCTGCAAGACCTGACCGCTCCCATTCCGGAAGACGCTGACGCCGAGACGCTGGAGGCGCACCACCTTCAGCTCGTCGAAGGCGCGAAGAAGCTGGCAAGCATGAGACGCTTGTCAGGAGCCTACCAGCGTGAGATGGATCGCGCTGTGGGTGGCTCGCCAGCCCCAACTGGGCCCAGCTGCCTAGGCGCGGTCCAGCAGCACGGCGTGGCCATCGCCAACCTGTTCGGGGCAAATCGCCCTGTATACGCCACGCCTGCGGAGAACATCCGAGCCGCCCAAGCAGAGGCGGACGAGCTGGACAACTTCGAGGGCGAAGAGCGTCGCCTGATGACGGAGGGAGTCCAGCGGCTCCTCGACGCGGCTGCCGTGCAGAACGAGGCCGGCTGCCGCACAGAGGCACCGCAACGGCAAAACGACGACCTGCTTCCACGCCGAGACCAAGGCGTGACGTCTCGGACGCCGACTGAAGGCGCCCGCGAAAGAAAAGACTAGGATCCGGCTGCCAGCTGCAGTCGAACTCGCATCACCATAGAGCGTGACCAAGACGGCCGCCCAAGAGCAGTGGAACAACGGGACGACTGTCCGCCTCCTCCTCCTCGCAAGGAAAGGCGAATCTCCCCACCACCTGTCGACCACCCGACTCTCGGCGACCGCCTTGGCCGCCAAGAGGGAGTCAGAGAAAACGACGCCCGCCATCGGATCGACCGACTTCACCGATCCCTGGCACTGGAAGAGGAAGACGAGTTGGGTCCGCCCTGTTTCGGACCCCGCATCCGAGATGAGCCCTTTCCCAAAGGGTTCACGCTCCCCCGAGATACGCCCAAGTACACCGGCTCCGTGAAGCCGGAAGACTGGCTGGTTGACTACTCCACGGCCGTCAACATAGCGAACGGCAACAAGCGTGTTGCCGTAAAATGTGTTCCGCTCATGCTCCAGGGCAAGGCCTGGACATGGTTGAACAGCCTGAAGCCCCGCAGCATCAACAGCTGGCTCGACTTCACCGATGCCTTCGTCCGCAACTTCACAAGCATGTACAAGCGACCTCCCAAGCCTCGCCAGCTTTCCTTGTGCGTGCAAGGCCCCAACGAGTCAACTCGCGACTACCTCACGCGTTGGGCCGAGCTTCGGAACTCCTGCGAGGGCGTGCACGAGGTCCAGGCTATCGAGTACTTCACCGCCGGGTGCAGAGAAGGCACCCTCCTCAAGCACAAGCTCCTCTGCGACGAGCCAGAAACCCTCGACGAGCTGCTGATCATAGCAGACAAGTATGCCACAGCCGACTCCTCCATGAAGGCGGAGATTCAAGTTAGTGCGACTGGCAAAGTGGCCCCTCAGGCTCCGAGAACTCCGGCTGGAGAAGCCAGTCGGTGACAACATCAGAACGACCACAAGCGCAAGGCCCCACAGCCGGCTTCCAGTAGCCGGCAGGTGGCGACAGTCGAAGACCAGCAGCCGGAGGGACAGCCTCCACCCAAGCGACAGAAAGGCGGCAAGCCCAACTGGTTGCCGGCTTTCTCTTACGAGTAGCCTCTTGATGGTCCCTGCAAGTTCCATAGCGGCACGAAGCCGTCAAACCACACCACTCAGAAGTGCCACTGGCTCACCAGGATCGCCAAGGGAGACGGCCTCCTATCTCCCCCGCCTGCTGGGCAGCCGCCTCCGCCTCCACCCCAGCAGCCGGCTGTCAGGCCAGTCGGCGCAGTACAAGATGAGTACCCAGAAGAGCACGGAGCCTATGTGGTGTTCACTAGCGTCGCTGATGATCGACACAGCAGGCGGCTGCAGCAGCAAGAGGTGAATGCAGTAGCATCAGAGACACCAGAGTTCATGCACTGGTCCGAGAAGCCTATCAGCTGGAGTAGAGCTGATCACCCAGAGGTGATGCCGAGTCCGGGCTCCTACGCCCTGGTCTTGGATGCCACCTTTGCCACAGATAGACGGGCCGCTCGCTTCTCGCGAGTGCTGATAGACGGAGGCAGCAGCATCAACATCCTGTACAAGGATACCATGGAGAAGTTAGGAATCAAGCAAAGACAGCTTCAGAACAGCCGAACTGTGTTCCACGGCATTGTTCCTGGCCTTTCCTGCTCACCAATCGGTAAGATCCTGATAGATGTCCTCTTCGGAGACAAAAGATCACTTCCGCCAAGAGCCAGTTTGGTTTGAAGTGGTGGACCTCGAAAGCCCGTACCATGCGTTGCTTGGCCGACCTGCTCTGGCCAAGTTCATGGCGGTTCCCCACTATGCCTACCTCAATATGAAGATGCCGAGTTCCAAGGGGATTCTGACCATAGCCGGCGACTACAGAAAGTCGTCCGCTTGTGCGGCTGAAAGCAGTCGGCTAGTCGAGTCCCTGGTAATCGCAGCTGAGAAGCGGCTCCTCGATCGGGTTGTGGCGATGGCCGGCAAGCAGCCGGAGATGTCCCCCAACCCCAAGGAGTCGGAGGCTGAGGGTTCGTTCAAGCCGACCAAAGAGACGAAAAAGATACCTTGGACCCGGAGCACCCAGAGAGGTACGCTGTCATAGGTACAAACCTCGACAGCAAATAGGAAGGCGAGCTCGTCGATTTCCTCCGTGAGAATCGGGACATCTTCGCATGGTCCCCTAAAGACATGCCAGGTGTACTGACAGAATTCGCCGAGCACAAGTTACATGTCCGATCTGATGTCAAACCAGTCAGGTAGCCCTTGCGTCGCGTATCAGAAGAGAAGAGAAGAGTTGTTGGAGAAGAGATAGCCCGACTCCTAGTAGTCGGCTTCTTTATGGAAGTGTTCTTTCTAGAATGGCTAGCAAAACCGGTCCTGGTGCTAAAGAAGAACAAGCAGTGGCGAATGTGTATTGACTACACAAGCCTCAACAAAGCTTGCCCCAAGGACCCATTTGCTCTGCCGAGAATTGATCAGGTGATAGACTCCATAGCCGGATGCGAGCTGTTGAGATTCTTAGATGCATATTCAGGATATCACCAGATCAAGCTGAACCCGACTGACAGAATGAAGACCGCCTTCATCACCCCGTTTGGAGCCTTCTGCTACCTGACCATGACGTTTGGCTTGAGGAATGCCGGCGCCACCCTTCAGCGTTGCATGCAGAAGTGCCCCTGAAGCAACTCGGCAAAAACGCCCACGTTTACATGGACGATGTGGTGGTGAAGACAGAAAAGCGTGGAACACTGCTGGAAGACCTCAAGGAGACCTTTGAGAACCTGCGCCGATTCCAGATCAAGCTCAACCCTGAGAAGTGCGTCTTCGGAGTACCAGCCGGCCAGCTCCTTGGCTTCCTGGTCTCTAAACGCAGCATAGAGTGCAACCCTGTAAAGATCAAGGCCATTGAGAGGATGGAGGTACCCAACCGACTGCTAGATGTGCAAAAGTTCACTGGCTGCCTGGCGTCCATCAGCCGATTCATCAGTCGGCTGGGTGAGAAAGCTCTCCCCCTATACCATCTCATGAAGAAGACCACTTTTTTTGAGTGGAACCACAAGGCGGACGAAGCTTTTCTCCAGTTGAAGAATATGTTGACTACTCCACCCATGCTGGCGGCTCCGACTCCTAAGGAGCCCATGCTCCTGTACATCGCCGCCACCAGCAGGGTAGTCAGCACAGTCATTGTAGTGGAACACAAGGAGAAAGGCAAGGCACTACCTGTCCAGAGACCGGTATATTACCTGAGCGAAGAGCTGTCGACCTCCAAGAAGAACTACCCCCACTACCAGAAGATGTGCTATGGCGTGCACTTTGCCGCCAAGAAGTTGAAGCCTTACTTTCAAGAGCACCCAATCACTGTGGTTTGCACAACCCCACTAGCCGAGATCATCGGAAGCCGAGATGCTTCTGGCCGAGTGGCCAAATGGGCCATAGAGCTGGCTCCCTACACCATCTACTACCAGCCCCGCACCGCCATCAAGTCGCAAGCACTGGCCGGCTTCCTCGTCGACTGGGCCGAGACCCAGTACCTGCCGCCAGCGCCCGACTCCACCCATTGGCGGATGCATTTAGATGGCTCCAAGATGCGTACCGGCTTGGGAGCCGGTGTTGTCCTCACTTCTCCTAAAGGCGACAAGCTCAAATACGCGCTGCAAATCCACTTCGCCGCCTCCAACAACGTCGCCGAATACGAGGCGCTCATTCATGGGCTCCGGCTTGCCAGAGAACTTGGCATTAGCCGGATCCTGTGTTATGGCGACTCCGACTTAGTGGTCCAGCAGTCGTCTGGCGACTAGGATGCCAAAGATGCAAATATGGCGAGCTACCGCTTCCTCGTGCAGCATCTCAGTGGATATTTCGAGGGGTGCGAGTTCCTTCATGTGCCAAGAAATGACAACGACCAAGCAGACACCCTGGCACGAATCGGCTCTACCCACCAAGCAATACCGTCGGCGTCGCCCTTTAGCGCCTCCTCAAGCCGTCTGTCAAGCCTTCACCAGAATCAGACTCCATCTTTGTGCCGGCTCCTCCCGAAGAAGTCGGATCCAACTCCAGAGCTCCAGCAGTTGGCACAAGAAATTTGGCAGATGACTCCAAAAACGCCGCAGTCGAAGCCGGCCCGGGGACTGCGGCGGCCAGCCCAAAGACTCTAGAACTCGGCCCGGGGGCTACACCTATCGGCCCGGGGACTTCATCAATCCAGCAAGCGGTTGATGGCTCCAGCCCGCCGCCTCCCAGCCTAGCCGCCCTCGTCCAAGTTGCAGTTCTGTCAGTCGAAGAAATAGCAGCACCCTCATGGGCCCAGCCCATCCTCAAGTTCCTGGTGAGCAAAGAGCTGCCGACCGATGAGATCTTGGCTCGGCAAGTACAACACTGAGCAGCAGCCTACACCATAGTCAACAAAGAGCTAGTTAGGCGCAGCGTCACTAGTGTCTACCAGCGCTGTGTCGAGCCAGAGCAAGGCCAAGCAATTCTCAAAGACATCCATCAAGGAGAGTGTGGCCACCATGCGGCCTCAAGAGCACTCGTCACCAAAGCCTTTCGACACGGTTTCTTCTGGCCGACTGCCCTAGAAGAGGCCAAGGAATTGGTCCAAAAATGCAAGGGGTGCCAGAAGTTCCGCTCCAAGCCACATCAATCGGCTTCTGCACTCAAGACTATCCCCATCGCCTGGCCGTTCGCAGTTTGGGGCCTGGACATGGTGGGACCATTCAAGACGGCGCGAGGTGGCCTAACTCACCTACTTGTCGCGGTGGACAAGTTCACCAAGTGGATAGAAGCAAAGCCCATCAAGAAGTTGAATGGTCCGACTGCAGTGACTTTCATCTCCGACATCACAATTCGGTACGACATACCACATAGCATCATCACCGACAACGACACAAATTTTGCCAAGGGCGCCTTGGCCCGTTTCTGGGCGACACAGGGCATCCGACTAGACCTAGCGTCCATTGCCCATCCGCAGTCAAACGGCCAGGTGGAGCGAGCAAACGACCTCATCCTGTCAGGCATCAAGCCTCGACTGTTCGAACTGCTGGAGCATTCGGCCGGCTGTTGGCTTGACGAGTTGCCAGCCATCCTCTGGAGTCTGCGCACGACTCCAAACAAGTCAACCGACTTCACGCCTTTCTTCCTCGTCAACAGTGCTGAAGCCGTCATCCCAACGGACATAGAGTTCGACTCCCCGCGAGTCACCATGTACACCGAGGAGGAAGCAGAAGAAGCACGTCAAGACGGCGTCGATCTGCTGGAAGAGGGCCGGCTGTTGGCACTCAACCGGTCCAGCATCTACCAGTAGAGCCTGCGCCGATACTACAACAGGAAGGTCAGGCCGAGATCTTTCCAAGAGGGCGACCTTGTGCTCCGACTGATCCAGCGAACAGCCGGCCAGCACAAGCTGTCGGCACCTTGGGAAGGCCCTTTCATCATCAGCAAAGTGCTGGGCAACGACTCCTACTACCTGATCGACGCTCAAAAGCCCCGAGCACGCAAGAGGGACGACTTCGGCAAAGAGACGGAACGGCCATGGAATGCAAATCTCCTCCGAAGATTTTACAGTTAAAATGCAGTATGTACCATGCTACCCTTTGTATTAAAGTACCAAGACTTCGGGCCCCCCGAGAAGAAGCTCGGGGACTGCCCTTTTGGTTATCTATATGATAAGAATTATGCCTTCGAGTATGTTACTCTTGTTATGCCGCTTGGCACCGGGTTCGACTAGTCGGCCCGGGGACTTGCCACCTTGCGCTATGAAATGCTTCCTGCAGCCGGACAAGTAGTGTGTGGCGCCCAAACCGTCTCCTGTCAGAAGTTGCAGCTCGCAGAGCGACTGTTTGGTGGGCCGGAGTAAGGAAGAATGGGTGTCCACATGAAAAATGGCTAAGGATTCAAAGCATAAACATAGCTTAAAGCCCGCTTCCAGCCTTCTTTCACAAACCGACTCTTGAGTAGTCGGCTTGCCGCCTTCTATCTGTCAGGACCCCGACTCGATGTCACATCGATCTAGCCTGTAGCACCTCATATCACTTTGCAGCCTCACGCACGGTATCCCCACGGGTGTCGCCTTACCTTTGCCCGGGACCGTTTGCGCCTTTTGGCTCATGTATATGATAGTGTCGCTAGCATCCATATGATAAGGAGCCCGGGCTGACATGACTAGTCGTAAACCCAAAGTGGCACAGACTTACAGGGACAGGCATCCATGACCCAGCATCGAACGTGTCGGTCATCAGCGAGTGAATCCAGGCTGTAGCACTGGGCTAGCAGGACTCCGGTGAACCGGGCTGTAGCGGGCTAACAGGACTCCGGTATTCATCGCGTGACATTTCCCCGAAGGGACAGACACAGGAACGAAGAAGGACACATGCCGGCCAGCCTAAGTGTTCCGGAGCAGTAGCAAGCTACCATGGCTCAGTGGAAACACTAGGAGGCATTTCCCGGTAAGAGAGGCTACTAAAGATAAACAACTAGATGGTCAGATCCCACACATACCAAGCATTTCAACAACATACACACAATATGCTCGATATGTGCAAATACAACATGGCATCACAACATGACTCTACAAATCAAGTATTTTAATCAATAGGCTCCGAGGAGCGAGATATTACAAACATGGGTCTCATGACCCAACAATCAGAGCATACAAGTCAAAGCACAAGCGGAAGCTATCATGTCTGGGTACAGACATCTATAAATGAAAAAGGCTGAGAAGCCTGTCTATCTATCAGATCCTGCCGAGGGCACAAGATCGTAGCTGAGGTAACAAGCTAAACGTCGAAGTCCATGCGAAACTACTAGTGAGACCGAAGTCTCTCTGCAAAAACATAAAATAGGCAAACGTGAGTACAAATGTACCGAGCAAGACTTACATCAGAACTAACTACATATGCATCATTATCAACAAAGGGGTGGTGGGGTTTAACTGCAGCAAGCCAGCTTTGACTCGGTGGCTATCCTAAACTACGACTGCAAGCGACTCTTTTGAGGTGGCGCACACGAGTCCACATATTCACCATATCAATACACCACTATGGATCCGCTCCCGTCTCCCTACGAGAACGCCATCCATAGCACTCACGCTTATCTTGCGTATTTTAGAGTATCCACTTTCACTTGTCTATGAACTGATATAAGCAACCCAGAAGTCCTTTTCCGCGGACACGGCTATTCGAATAGATGATGTTAACCCTGCAGGGGTGTACTTCTTCACACACGCTCTCACCACTTACCGCCGTTTACACGACATGTACTCGGCAACCTTCAAGCGGAAGCCCAACGTGGGTGTCGGCCACGGCCTGCCTAAACACTCGAGTCTCTAGTCCAGGTTTATCGCCTATTCGGGTTCCATCCATGAGGAGATCCGGCCGGAGTTTCGCTCACAGCCCCAAACGATGTGAACAGGGTTCCCGAGACACCAAACGGGCGCCCGGTACACCGTGCCACGTGCCTACCGCATCACAGCCCACCCCTACGGTCAGCGTTGCCCACGGCCTCCAGCATACTACAAACACCAGAAACTACTTGCAACTCCTGGACAGAGGACAAGGGTGATCAAGAAGCCGAGAGGGTCCATTGGTTTCGGGCCCAATGCGTGGTAGTAGCTGAATCATGGATCACAAACACAGAACTCAGTTCCTGAGGACGGCTGCAATGAGACAACCCACCATGTACTCCTACATGGCCTCTCACCGCTACCTTTACCAAATCGTGTTCACACACTTAGCTCACACACAGTAGGACATGTTCACACACCTCTGATTCATCCCCGATGAATCAGACCTGACTCAACTCTAAGCAGTAGCAGGCATGACAAACAAACATGAATGAGTAGGCACAACAGGGCTCAAACAACTCCTACTCATGCTAGTGGGTTTCATCTATTTACTGTGGAATGACAGGTCATGCAAAGGATAAAGGGGTTCAGCTACCGCAGCAAGTAACAGATGAATCGATGTTGTCCTAATGCGGTAAAAGAGAGCAGGAGTGAGAGAGTGGGATTTTATCGGAATGAACAAGGGGGTTTTGCTTGCCTGGCACTTCTGAAGATAACATTGAGTCTTCATCAGTGTCAACGATCACATCATCGGTATCACGTCTATCGAGAGGGGACAAATACCGGCAACACAGAAAGGAACACAATCAATGCAATGCACAATATGATGCATGCTATGACATGGCAATATGAATGTGTTTTGAGCTAATGTAACTAGCAACAAGTTAAATGGGGTTGGTTTGAACACAAGATTCAAATTCAAACTCCATATGTGGTTATTTAAATGTCATTCACTTCATTTGCTCTAAACAGTAGTGATAATTTGTTCTAACATGCATGAAAATGGTACAGATGGATTCCTTGAATTTTTCTGATAATTTTTCATATATATATTATTTAATTTGGAGTTACGGTTAATTTTCTATGATTTATTGAAGTTTAGGGCATTTTCTGAAATTTCCTGAATATTTAGAATTAGAATAATTCCAGAAAATGAATTATGGCGTCAGCACCACGTCACTGTGACGTCAGCAGTCAACTGGGCTGGCTCGGGTCAAACCTGACGTGTGGGGGCCACACGTCAGTGACACAGTGCTGGCTGGAGTCACAGACATGTGGGGCCGGTCAAAGGCCACGTCAGCGAGGTCAACGCCGACGCGTGGGGCCACTGCAATTAGATTAAACTTAATCTATTTTAGTTAGCCGGTTAGTTAGGCCGTTGGGCCCGGCTGTCAGTGGCTCTGGGGGGTTAGTTAGTGGGGTCATTAGCGCTAATGACGACGCCACGTCAGATACGCCGGCGATGAGTCGCCGGTGACCACAGAACACGGCGGGGCACGCCGGACTTGCGCTAGAGGCATCAGTTTGGCGCGCTGAGGGCACCAGGGGATGGCCCTTGCTCCCGCGCATCCAGAGGACCGAGTGGGAGGTCGTGGGGTCGACGGAGCTCGTCGGAACGGAGCTCGCGGCGGCGCCGGAGTTCGGTGAGTGCGGGGCTGGCGCTGTGGTGCACGGGAGGGCGAGTTAGGATAGGCGTTAGACTCCTGGTGGCTTCCTGAGTGCGGTGACACGCTCTGAGACGAGCTCAAGCGGCTGTAGTGACGGCGGTGACGAGGTCAGCGGCGGCCGGAGTTCGGCCGCGGCGGAGCTATGGCCTAGAGCTCGCAAACGCGAGGGGAGAGAGAGGGGTTCTGCACGGAGGCTCACCGCGGAGCTGTAGGGAGGGTTAGTGGGCTCGGGGGCGGCCGGAGTGCAGCGAATCGACGGCGACGACCTCCGGTGGCCGAGGAGGGGAACGGCGACGTGGGCGGCGATGCAGGGCGTCCGGGGCCTCGTGGCTTGGTGGAGAGGAAGAGGGGGTCGAGGCGGAGCCTCTGGGCTAGTCGGGGGAGCGAGGGAGGCCCGGTGGCCATGGCTACGGCGAGCGGCGCTCTCAGGTGCGTTCGGTGACGAGAGGGAGGGAGAACAGAGGAGGAGGAGGGGGTCCAGAGAGAGAGAGGCGGTCGAGGGGGGTCGAGGCCGTCTCCGTGGCGTCGCGAGGGGGTCGGGGAGGCTGCCACGGCGAAGCAGGAGGTGGCCGGCGCTCTTCGGGCGCGCGCCACGCCTCGCCTCTGCCTACTGGCAGAGGAAGAAGAGGACAAGGGGGGGAAGGAGGTGGGCTGGGCCGCGCTGGGCCGGTCCTGTTGGGCTGCACGGGTAAGTGGCCAGGTAAAACTCTTCTCTCTCTTTCTATTTCTGTTTTTATTTATTGTTTTCTATTTTTGTCTGTTTTGTTTTAGTTTAGTAAAATACTAAACCATTTTAATAAATTCTGTAGTTTATTATGTGGCTTACTAAAATATATACAAAGCCACTCACAAACTTCCAGAATTATTTGGAGTCATATTTAATATATATTAAATATAAATCCAAAGAAAATAGTTATTGGATTAATTCAAATGGCCAAAATAAATATCTCTGTGACTCCAAAAATATTGGTTTAAATTTTACCTCTCACCAATATTTCCATGGAATAACAGGAACATTTTCTTGGACTCATTTGATGAAATTTAAATGTTGGTTATTTTTAGAGGTCTTCTGAGGCTTTGAAAATTCCTCAATTCAATTTCATTTGAATTTAAACATGATGCTCACATGAGGTCTAGCCTAGTGCATTACCAGAAGCTAGGGATGTGACAACTCACCCCCACTAAACAAGAATCTCGTCTCGAGATTCAAGCGTGGGGTAAGATGAAGGGGAAACGCAAACTGATATAATCTTCACGATCCAGGTTGCACTTCAATTGAATGTTGATTCGTTCACCATCGTTGTCTCGAAGTCTTGCTCTGGGAAATCCTGCCAACATGACATGGAGAGAAGAAGGAGACTCTAGAAGGGTCGATCTTCTCGAAGATCGAACAACTTAGGATCAACTCATGGTTTGAGACATGGAAATATCTCTCAAGCTGAGAGACGAAGCACACCTTTAGAGGAATGGAGTGGAACAGATGACGAAGGTTCACTAGGTAGACAACGATTCCATACCTAAAAAAGGTGGTAAACGATTATCAATGTAGCGAGGAGTTGAGTTGCCATGATACCACAACGAGGCACCTTAGGGACGGTGACTCGTAGAAATATCCCCTTAAGTGGCAAAAAGAATTACCTTTGATACAAAGATCAATGAAACTCTTTAGGCCAGCCTAAGGCAATTCTCGAGCGATCGTTTGTAGGGGGTCGGTAGAATGGCATACCCGGACTTGGATGATGTGGATTACCTTGTTGAAGACAACGTAATGGATGAATTTGCTTATCACCGGAAATGGATGAGACCCATGGTAGAATGGTACATTGGTGGTGCAAGCTGGGAACAAAATGCAAATGCTGGAAATGATTCTGGTAACTGGGGAAGAACCCAACAATAAAGAGTGAATTCACTGTTTGAAAGGTCATAGCATTGCCGAGGAAACTGAGAGCATCCCAATTAGTGTCGATGATAACACGTAGCGCTTGTGCGTGCTCTCAAGAACTTGAGCATTTCCATATTCATCAAGGTTTTACCAACATCCATGTCAAGGGTCCGGCAACACAACTTGCTACCATGATGAATGATGATGGAGGATGTAGATGTAAAGAAAGATAACACCTTCTCAGATTTCACCCTTGGCGGGGCCAAGGAAATAAAATCTGGATGATCGACCGAGAGACATTTAGCACTCCGCTTCTAATGTTCTCCTTGATGTGCTAGTGTAACCCATTCATAGATATGGTTTGATAACTAGAACATCAAGTAAAAGGTCGGACTTCGGGAGCAATAGAATCCATAAGGAATAACTGCGGAGGTAAATCCTGCGAAATCCTTATGGGGAGGTGGCCAACTTCTTTGATCAAGATACTACAGTAATAGGTCTTTCGGCTGGGTGGTGCTGGCCACGACATCCACCTTACCGGTTATCGAGGGACCAATATTATAGTTCTTGGGAAATGTTCCAACCATCATATCTGCCTGAGATTCAGATCTGGTTGGTGTCAGGATAATCCAGACTCATCGAGTCTAGGAAGAAAAATGAGAGTTTGCAACACAAATCGACGAGATGACGTTGCGGGTTTCTCGGGAGATGAACTACGATAGCAAGCTCCAAAACATGAGCTGCTTCTGCTACAAACATGTGAACATGTTGTCCAAGACAAGCATGACCACAAAGTAGTCTTATAATAAAACACTACCGAGTTCAGGAAGGGAACCATCAACGAGGATATCAAAATCCTTGCATAAGGTATACTCTTAAGAAGGAACTTCTTCTCCTTGAACAAATCAATCAGTGGCTTGGTGTGCTAGGGATACATATAGATTGAAGGTTGCAAGTCTTCAAACCACAGAATTCTTCGCACATATGCATGACTGACTTGGGATGATCCCAGAGGAAGCAAAACTAACTTTCTCAAATTCACGGCGGCAACTTTCACCAAATGCACGTGTATAAGAGGAAGTCACTCCTTTCATCAAACAAATGCTTCAAAAGTTTCCAACACTAACTTAATGTTCAACAAAATCATGGAGGAGATAAGGATGTTGTCAATGGGCTCAACAACAATTCATCTGGGTTTCCTTTTAAAAGGAATTCCATAGTTAAGTGAACAAGTGATAGCATTGGTCAGACCCAAAAGATATAATGGTGTATGCTCGAGGGATCAACCATGAGTAAGACAACATTACGAATATCGTTGGTTCTGGTCTGATTGGATGATAACCCATACTCAATCAAAGGATTGATAAGACAATAGGTCCAGCAACTGATCACAGGGACCAATCGATGAAGATATCATCTTTCTTCAACACACACTACACAATAATATCCCTTTGGAACGAACTAAGTCAGGCAAGCTTTTATCTTCCAACCCTCCAAGTTGTCGTTTAGCTTATCCAACTAGCTCAGGGTATCCAACACGGATTCTAGGAGAAGGGGTGGTTTACAGGAATAAACCAACTTGATCACGAACTCAACATAGCGGTCAGGTGACGACCTGGTGATACTTCCGAGAAGATATTCAGAAAATCATGAACCACCGGTATGTTACTAAGCTCGAGAACAATCTCGCTTTTGAGGGCAAGACGATATGATCAAATGAGTGAGGACTTGACAAGATCCTAACTCATCAATCGAAGGGTGCACCGAAATAAGGACTAGGTAGCACGATCAGTCTTAGAAGGATGATTCAAAATCCAACATGCTAAGAATGAAATTATTGTCCTTTAACTACCAAGCAACGAGGTTGCTAGGAGTATTGATTTCACACACCACGATTCACTTGTCGGCATTCCAGTTACAATAACACAGAAACCAAGAAATTATCAATGATGATCAGAAGTATTACTGCGTCAAGAATTCATAAGATGGTGTGCAATTCCCATGATATTCCTGATATAAAGATGGTAATACTTCAAGGTAGAACAGACCAGAAGCTGGATTAGCATTTTGATCTGCGGAATACAATTGCTTTGACCCAATCCTAGATATGGATGAGGTACTGGAGTTTGTTTCTCCTAGTCATTCTGCGATGGAATGGCTTGACGGACCACAAGAGTAATAGGCATCGATAAACGAATGCACGCATACTCTTGACTATCAATTGATAGACGAGGGTCAGAATGCAACTAAAGAGAACAACTCAAAGGAACATATAACTTTCTGAGTTGTGAATGCATGGATTAGCATGTCGAATGAAGTTCAACATATTTCTTCCGGATAACCCATGCAGAAAGGTAGAACTAGCAGAGTCACGATTTATGAATGGAGAACTCCTCAAGAGTACTCTAATTGTGATCTTTTGATCCAATAAACATCTGCCATAAGCGGTTCATAGTATTTGGAAGAAGGGAATACCACGGACCTCGAGGACTATCGCAAAGTTACTAATATCCTAAAGGAACTAGCAAACACTATCAACATGAGGTAAGTAGAGTGAATCTCGGGTTCAAAACCCAGGAGTAGAATGCCTACTAACTAAATGGCATCACAGGATGCTTTCGATAATAAAGGCCAGAGTCATCACACTGGAATCACAAAACATTGCTAGATTACTAGGTGACTCCCTAAACACCTAGGGCCATAACAGTAACTCCAACATAATGTCAAGGCAATAGAATACCTCAACTCATAATTAGTGTGATTGAGCTGGCATAAAGGAGCATCGAAACCAGAGGAAAAAAGATTTTGCAAATGCATCAGACTATTTAGAAACCTGGAATGACTCGGACAGCATAACGGCTGTAAATGCTCAGAAAAGATTTGAGACATTCACAAAAATGGTAGCATAACCACTCAGAAGCACAATATCAAGGTTTCGAGATCAACAATTAACATACAGAGGTAGAAACTGAACTGAGGCTTAATCCAACAATCTTATAAGTCTACGGATTAGTAACACGTGATCCTGATAGAAAGAAAAGATAGCCTAGTTCTTAATCCCCGTAGAAGAGAAGATGATGACTCAGATCAGAAGGCCATGAGGTATAAGGAGTAAAAAGAGCCTTACGTTCCATCCCACAATCAATTCCCTTATATAACTAAAGAATTTCTAGACTCAACTTCGACGAGTTTGGCTTGGTAATCCTACAGGCAGTCAAGCTCTGATACCAACGCTGTCAGGACCCCGACTCGATGTCACATCGATCTAGCCTGTAGCACCTCATATCACTTTGCGGCCTCACGCACGGTATCCCCACGGGTGTCGCCTTACCTTTGCCCGGGACCGTTTGCGCCTTTTGGCTCACGTATATGATAGTGTCGCTAGCATCCATATGATAAGGAGCCCGGGCTGACATGACTAGTCGTAAACCCAAAGTGGCACAGACTTACAGGGACAGGCATCCATGACCTAGCATCGAACGTGTCGGTCATCAGCGAGTGAATCCAGGCTGTAGCACTGGGCTAGCAGGACTCCGGTGAACCGGGCTGTAGCGGGCTAACAGGACTCCGGTATTCATCGCGTGACATTTCCCCGAAGGGACAGACACAGGAACGAAGAAGGACACATGCCGGCCAGCCTAAGTGTTCCGGAGCAGTAGCAAGCTACCATGGCTCAGTGGAAACACTAGGAGGCATTTCCCGGTAAGAGAGGCTACTAAAGATAAACAACTAGATGGTCAGATCCCACACATACCAAGCATTTCAACAACATACACACAATATGCTCGATATGTGCAAATACAACATGGCATCACAACATGACTCTACAAATCAAGTATTTTAATCAATAGGCTCCGAGGAGCGAGATATTACAAACATGGGTCTCATGACCCAACAATCAGAGCATACAAGTCAAAGCACAAGCGAAAGCTATCATGTCTGGGTACAGACATCTATAAATGAAAAAGGCTGAGAAGCCTGTCTATCTATCAGATCCTGCCGAGGGCACAAGATCGTAGCTGAGGTAACAAGCTAAACGTCGAAGTCCACGCGAAACTACTAGTGAGACCGAAGTCTCTCTGCAAAAACATAAAATAGGCAAACGTGAGTACAAATGTACCCAGCAAGACTTACATCAGAACTAACTACATATGCATCATTATCAACAAAGGGGTGGTGGGATTTAACTGCAGCAAGCCAGCTTTGACTCGGTGGCTATCCTAAACTACGACTGCAAGCGACTCTTTTGAGGTGGCGCACACGAGTCCTCATATTCACCATATCAATACACCACTATGGATCCGCTCCCGTCTCCCTACGAGAACGCCATCCATAGCACTCACGCTTATCTTGCGTATTTTAGAGTATCCACTTTCACTTGTCTATGAACTGATATAAGCAACCCAGAAGTCCTTTTCCGCGGACACGGTTATTCGAATAGATGATGTTAACCCTGCAGGGGTGTACTTCTTCACACACGCTCTCACCACTTACCGCCGTTTACACGACATGTACTCGGCAACCTTCAAGCGGAAGCCCAACGTGGGTGTCGGCCACGGCCTACCTAAACAATCAAGTCTCTAGTCCAGGTTTATCGCCTATTCGGGTTCCATCCATGAGGAGATCCGGCCGGAGTTTCGCTCACAGCCCCAAACGATGTGAACAGGGTTCCGTGACACCAAACGGGCGCCCGGTTTACCCGGCCACGTGCCTACCGCATCACAGCCCACCCCTACGGTCAGCGCTGCGCACGGCCTCCAGCATACTACAAACACCAGAAACTACTTGCAACTCCTGGACAGAGGACAAGGGTGATCAAGAAGCCGAGAGGGTCCATTGGTTTCGGGCCCAATGCGTGGTAGTAGCTGAATCATGGATCATAAACACAGAACTCAGTTCCTGAGGACGGCTGCAATGAGACAACCCACCATGTACTCCTACATGGCCTCTCACCGCTACCTTTACCAAATCGTGTTCACACACTTAGCTCACACACAGTAGGACATGTTCACACACCTCTGATTCATCCCCGATGAATCAGACCTGACTCAACTCTAAGCAGTAGCAGGCATGACAAACAAACATGAATGAGTAGGCACAATAGGGCTCAAACAACTCCTACTCATGCTAGTGGGTTTCATCTATTTACTGTGGAATGACAGGTCATGCAAAGGATAAAGGGGTTCAGCTACCGCAGCAAGTAACAGATGAATCGATGTTGTCCTAATGCAGTAAAAGAGAGCAGGAGCGAGAGAGTGGGATTTTATCGGAATGAACAAGGGGGTTTTGCTTGCCTGGCACTTCTGAAGATAACATTGAGTCTTCATCAGTGTCAACGATCACATCATCGGTATCACGTCTATCGAGAGGGGACAAATACCGGCAACACAGAAAGGAACACAATCAATGCAATGCACAATATGATGCATGCTATGACATGGCAATATGAATGTGTTTTGAGCTAATGTAACTAGCAACAAGTTAAATGGGGTTGGTTTGAATACAAGATTCAAATTCAAACTCCATATGTGGTTATTTAAATGTCATTCACTTCATTTGCTCTAAACAGTAGTGCTAATTTGTTCTAACATGCATGAAAATGGTACAGATGGATTCCTTGAATTTTTCTGATAATTTTTCATATATATATTATTTAATTTGGAGTTACGGTTAATTTTCTATGATTTATTGAAGTTTAGGGCATTTTCTGAAATTTCCTGAATATTTAGAATTAGAATAATTCCAGAAAATGAATTATGGCGTCAGCACCACGTCACTGTGACGTCAGCAGTCAACTGGGCTGGCTCGGGTCAAACCTGACGTGTGGGGGCCACACGTCAGTGACACAGTGCTGGCTGGAGTCACAGACATGTGGGGCCGGTCAAAGGCCACGTCAGCGAGGTCAACGCCGACGCATGGGGCCACTGCAATTAGATTAAACTTAATCTATTTTAGTTAGCCGGTTAGTTAGGCCGTGGGGCCCGGCTGTCAGTGGCTCTGGGGGGTTAGTTAGTGGGGTCATTAGCGCTAATGACGACGCCACGTCAGATACGCCGGCGATGAGTCGCCGGTGACCACAGAACACGGCGGGGCACGCCGGACTTGCGCTAGAGGCGTCAGTTTGGCACGCTGAGGGCACCAGGGGATGGCCCTTGCTCCCGCGCATCCAGAGGACCGAGTGGGAGGTCGTGGGGTCGACAGAGCTCGTCGGAACGGAGCTCGCGGCGGCGCCGGAGTTCGGTGAGTGCGGGGCTGGCGCTGTGGTGCACGGGAGGGCGGGTTAGGATAGGCGTTAGACTCTTGGTGGCTTCCTGAGTGCGGTGACACGCTCCGAGACGAGCTCAAGCGGCTGTAGTGACGGTGGTGACGAGGTCAGCGGCGGCCGGAGTTCGGCCGCGGCGGAGCTATGGCCTAGAGCTCGCAAACGCGAGGGGAGAGAGAGGGGTTCTGCACGGAGGCTCACCGCGGAGCTGTAGGGAGGGTTAGTGGGCTCGGGGGCGGCCGGAGTGCAGCGAATCGACGGCGACGACCTCCGGTGGCCGAGGAGGGGAACGGCGACGTGGGCGGTGATGCAGGGCGTCCGGGGCCTCGTGGCTTGGTGGAGAGGAAGAGGGGGTCGAGGCGGAGCCTCTGGGCTAGTCGGGGGAGCGAGGGAGGCCCGGTGGCCATGGCTACGGCGAGCGGCGCTCTCAGGTGCGTTCGGTGACGAGAGGGAGGGAGAACAGAGGAGGAGGAGGGGGTCCAGAGAGAGAGAGGCGGTCGAGGGGGGTCGAGGCCGTCTCCGTGGCGTCGCGAGGGGGTCGGGGAGGCTGCCACGGCGAAGCAGGAGGTGGCCGGCGCTCTTCAGGCGCGCGCCACGCCTCGCCTCTGCCTACTGGCAGAGGAAGAAGAGGACAAGGGGGGGAAGGAGGTGGGCTGGGCCGCGCTGGGCCGGTCCTGTTGGGCTGCACGGGTAAGTGGCCAGGTAAAACTCTTCTCTCTCTTTCTATTTCTGTTTTTATTTATTGTTTTCTATTTTGTTCTGTTTTGTTTTAGTTTAGTAAAATACTAAACCATTTTAATAAATTCTGTAGTTTATTATGTGGCTTACTAAAATATATACAAAGCCACTCACAAACTTCCAGAATTATTTGGAGTCATATTTAATATATATAAAATATAAATCCAAAGAAAATAGTTATTGGATTAATTCAAATGGCCAAAATAAATATCTCTGTGACTCCAAAAATATTGGTTTAAATTTTACCTCTCACCAATATTTCCATGGAATAACAGGAACATTTTCTTGGACTCATTTGATGAAATTTAAATGTTGGTTATTTTTAGAGGTCTTCTGAGGCTTTGAAAATTCCTCAATTCAATTGGATTTGAATTTAAACATGATGCTCACATGAGGTCTAGCCTAGTGCATTACCAGAAGCTAGGGATGTGACACTATCCGACTTGCTAAAAAACTCTAAAACGGCTAAGTACTTGCCTTCCCAAAAGTAGCCAAGCATTTGATCCAGCGGCAGTCTGCAGAGCGCTATCCGACTGGCAAGACGGCGACTAAGGGAGGCGGCAAAGGAAAAAGCCAAAGGAGCAATGAGCAAGAAAAGATAGAATTCGGATAAATATTGACATAACATAGGCCCTTGGCCGAATCTTCGAGCAGAAGTTCAAAATACACCCCGCGGGTGGAATTGTGCGAATTAACAAGTTCTTCAAAGACTACTAAAGCAGATAAAACAATGACAAGGCGGCAGCCTAGGAAGCGGCAGACGGGTTTGGAGGGTCGGAGGAGACGGCGGTGTCAGGCGTTGGGGCGGCCGGCTAGGCAGTCTCGGCTTGATCACCTCCGACGGCAGTCGGCTCGGTCGGGCGCTGCTCGTTGCTGGAGGCACGGTCGAGCTGAGCCTGGCTGTCCGCTCCATCTTCTGGCGCCTCCGTCTCGCCTTCGTCCTCCGCCTCGCCTTCCTCCTCGACGCTGGAGCCGATCACCTCCGCCGAGTCCTCGCCGTAGTCTAGGTTCATCCCAAACCACTCCGGCGGTGCCTCCTCGCCGTCCTCAGCCCGCTCGGGGACGAAGATGCTGGTGTCGGTGTACTCGGCGATTGCCGCGACACGCTTGACGAGGGCGTCTTCTGTGGCTGCCAGCTCCGGCTGGGCCTCTGACCGGAGTGTGGCCAGCCGGTCTAGGTCCAGCCCCGGATACCATGCCTTGACGAATTCCAAGGCTCGGCGCGCTCCAGCCCGGGCCGAGGAACCCTTCCAGGCCTCAAGACGGCCAGCCACGACCTCTAGCCAGTCGGCAGTCCGATTGGGGGTGCGCGGAGCCTAAATGTCTGGCCACAGGGCAGCGATCGCCCGGGCGCCGACACGTTGAAGCCGGCACAGCATCCGGTGGGCGGGCCGCAGACGAGCCTCAATGCTCAGAATCTGCTCGTCAAGGGTGCGGAGGGCGTCGGCAGCGACCTTCGCGCCTTCTGCCCTCCGCTTCTCATGATCAGCCTTAATGGCTTGATTGGCGGCCTGCGAGTGGCTGGGGAAGAAGTCTACTGAGGTGAAAGAATGAAGAACAAGTCAAAAAACCAGGAGTCGGCCCGACCTACAATCGGTAACTCAAAGAAGAAAAGTAAAGAAGCTCACCGTCGACGATGTCCTCGATCTCGTGGAAGCCGGAGGCCAGCAATGCCTCCTTGTCAGTCCAGGAGGAGCGCTCGCTTGTGAACTCGGCCAGGAGGGCAGTCTCCTTCTCTTCCGCCTCCTCCCGCGCCTTCTTGAGCAGCTCCTTCTGCTCCGCCAACTGTGCAGCCAGCAGGTCGCGCTCTGTGGCGAGCTTGCTGCACTCCTCCCCCTTGGCACGTAAGGCGGTGTTGGCTTCGCCCAGCTGCTGCTGAAGAGTGGCGTTGGCCTCTGAAGAAAAAGAAGAAAGAGGATGTTAAGTCATCAACAAAGAAGGTCGCCGGGAAGATCCGACCCGACTGCTCAGCAGTCGGCCCGAATCTCAGGGACTACAGCCCGCGGGTGCGCCAACGCGCCCCTGCGAAGAAGAAAGAAGACTCACTCCGGCTCTCCGACAAGTCGGCAGTCCGCTTGCCCAGCTCTTCAACGTTGCGGTTGAAGGAGGTGACGCGGAGGTTGTGATAATCCTATGATAAGTATTTTAGACAAAAGTAAGTACTTGGTGTTGGGGAACGTTGCAGAAAATTAAAATTTTTCCTACGGTTTCACCAAGATCCATCTATGAGTTCATCTAAGCAATGAGTCAAGGGAGTGAGTTTGCATCTACATACCACTTGTAGATCGGGTGCGGAAGCGTTCAAGGGAAGGGTGATGATGGAGTCGTACTCGCCATGATTCGGATCACCGATGACCAAGTGCCGAACGGACAGCACCTCCGCGTTCAACACACATACGGGACGGACGACGTCTCCTCCGTCTTGATCCAGCAAGGAGGAAGGAGAGGTTGAGGAAGATAGCTCCAACGGCAGCACGACGGCGTGGTGGTGTTGGTGCAGCAGTACTCCGACAGGGCTTCGCCAAGCACGTAATGGAGGAGGAGAGGTGTTGGGGAGGGGAGGGGCTGTGCCTTGGGATGTGTGCAGCAGCCCTCCCCTCACCCCTCTATTTATAGGGGAAGGGGAAAGGGGGGCCGACCCCTCTAGATGGGATCTAGAGGGGGGGGCGGCGGCCAGGGAGGGGGGACTTGCCCCCCAAGCAAGGGGGGCGCCCCCTCTAGGGTTTCCCCCCCAACCCTAGGCGCATGGGCCCAAGGTGGGGGGCGCACCCAGCCCTCCAGGGGCTGGTTCCCTGCCCCTTGCGGCCCATGTGGCCCTCCGAGAGGGGTGGCCCCTCCCGGTGGACCCCCGGAACCTCTCCGGTGGTCCCGGTACAATACCGATATGCCCCCAAAACTTTCCGGTGTCCGCATGACAACTTCCCATATATAAATCTTCACCTTCGGACCATTCCGAAACTCCTCGTGACGTTCGGGATCTCATCTGGGACTCCGAACAACATTCGATAATCACATGCAAGTCTTCATAATAACCCTAGCGGCACTGAACCTTAAGTGTGTAGACCCTACGGGTTCAGGAGACATGCAGACATGACCGAGACGACTCTCCGGTCAATAACCAACAGCGGGATCTGGATACCCATGTTGGCTCCCACATGTTCCACGATGATTTCATTGGTTGAACCACGATGTCGAGGATTCGATCAAACCCCGTATACAATTCCCTTTGTCAATCGGTACGTTACTTGCCCGAGACTCGATCGTCGGTATCCCAATACCTTGTTCAGTCTCGTTGCCGGCAAGTCACTTTACTCGTACCGTAATGCATGATCCCGTGACCAACCACTTGGTCACCTTGAGCTCATTATGATGATGCATTACCGAGTGGGCCCAGAGATACCTCTCCGTCATACGGAGTGACAAATCCCAGTCTCGATCCATTTCAACCCAACAGACACTTTCGAAGATACTTGTAGTGCACCTTTATAGCCACCCAGTTACGTTGTGACGTTTGATACACCCAAAGCACTCCTACGGTGTCACATCCCTAGTTCTGGCCTGTCCTATGCTTGCTTCCATCTGGGCATCATGTTTAAATTTCTGAAACTTGAACTGAGGAATTTTGGAAGCCTCAAACCTTAAATAAAAGAAGGGCAGAAACCCAAAGAAATCTCATTCATTGCTCCAAAATGTTCTTCTTAAATGTTTGATAATTTTTGGTAAGGATTCTGGTCCCAACCAAAATATTGAACATTTTTAAGGAATTATTTTTGGGACTTTGGATTTAATTCATTAGCTATTTGAATTTGAGTTATATTCATATAATTAGAATATAATTTCAAATACCCCTGAAATATTTTATAAGCTTTTGGAAAAGTCCATCTAGCAATATAAAATATTCAGAGGAGTTTTTGGCATTGTTTGAATTATTTTAAATTCAAAACAGTGGCAAAATAAATTAAATAAAACAAAACAGAAGAAAAAAATAAAACAGAGCAGAAAGCCACCTGGGCCACTTACCTGGCCCAGCTCCATCTGGCCGGCCCAGCCCACCTCCTCCCCCTTGTCCTCTTCCTCCTCTGCCAGGAGGACGAACAGAGGCGAGGCGTGGCGCGCGCCCGAGAGGCCTCGGCCACCTCCTGCTTCCCGGCCACCTCCTGCTTTCCCCGGCCTCCCTAGCAACGCCACGACGAGGCCTCGTGTCCCCTCGCTCCTCTTCCTCCCCCGCTGCATCCCCTCTCTCCTCTGTTCCCTCTCTCTCGCCCGGACCGAACGGAGCCGCCGCCACCGACGAGCTCCCTCGCGGCCACCGCCACCCCCCTCTCCTCCCCGACGCGCTCCTGAGCTCCGCAGTGCCTCCCTCGACCTCCCCGTCGGCTCACGCGACCGGAGAAGCCCCGAAGCGCCGTCCCGACGCTTTTCCCCACCTCGGCCACCGAGGACCGCCGCTGTCGATTCGCCGCCTCCGACGCCACCCCGAGCTCCCCGAGGCCACCGTCGCAACCCGTGTGAGCTCCTCTTCCATTTCCCCTCCTCCCCGCGCTCGTTCCCGCACGCTAGCCGCCCGTCTCACCGGGGCCGTGAGCTCCTCGCCGCCGGCGATGACGCGGACAAGGGCGGAGCCACCGGAGCTAGCTACCGAGCACGGCAACGTGCTCCACACCTCACCAGGAACCTAACACACACACTAGCTTCCCCTCCCATGCCCCCTAACGCCAACCCCGACCTCGCCCGAACTCCGGCCGCCGCCACAACCTCGCCTCCGGCGAACTCCGTCCACCCCCGCACCTCCCGTTGGTTCCCCTAGATGCGCGCGGGCACGGGCTATCCTCTGGTGCCCCTGGCGCGTCGATCCGTCGTCTCTGGCGCAACTCCGGCGAGCCACCGCCGCTCTGATCGTCGCCGTCGTCCAACCGCCGGCGCATCTGACGTGAACCGTCATTAGCGGCTAATCCCCCCCC
>NC_041393.1:174658003-174727363 GCF_002162155.2 Triticum dicoccoides | reverse complement strand
GCACCTCCCGTTGGTTCCCCTAGATGCGCGCGGGCACGGGCTATCCTCTGGTGCCCCTGGCGCGTCGATCCGTCGTCTCTGGCGCAACTCCGGCGAGCCACCGCCGCTCTGATCGTCGCCGTCGTCCAACCGCCGGCGCATCTGACGTGAACCGTCATTAGCAGCTAATTCCCCCCCCCCCATTAACACACTAACAGACACTGACAGCGGGCCCCGTAGCGGGTCAAAGCCCGAGTCAACGCGGGATTAGCCCCTGTGTCGCTGACGTGTGGACCCCGCATGTCAGATTTGACCTTGACCTGGTCGTTGACTCGCTGACGTCATGCTGGCGTCAGGCTGACGCAATTAAATCATTTTCTGGATTTAATTTAATTCTGAAAATTCAGAAAATGCCCTAAACTTCAATAAATCATAGAAAATTAACCGTAACTCCAAATTAAATAATTTATATATGAAAAATTATCAGAAAAATTCAAGGAATCCATCTGTACCATTTCATGCATGTTAGAACAACTTATAGCTGCTGTTTAGCACAAATCATATAAAGGGCATTTAATTAATCACATATGGAGTTTGAATTTGAATATTATATTCAAACCAACTTCATTTAATCTGTTGCTAGTTGCATTAGCTCAAAACACATTCATATTGCCATGTCATGAGCATGCATCATATTGTGCATTGCATTGATTGTGTTCCTTTCTGTGTTGCCGGTATTTGTCCCCTCTCGATAGACGCGATGTCGATGATGTGATCGTTGACACTAATGAAGACTCAATGTTATCTTCAGAAGTGCCAGGCAAGTAAAACCCCCTTGTTCATTCCGATACAATCCCACTCTCTCGCTCCTGCTCTCTTTTACTGCATTAGGACAACAACGATTCATCTGTTACCTGCTGCGGTAGCTGAACCCCTTTATCCTTTGCATGACCTGTCATTGCCACAGTAAATAGATGAAACCCACTAGCATGAGTAGGAGTTGTTTGAGCCCTGTTGTGCCTACTCATTCTTGCTTGTTTGTCATGCCTGCTACTGCTTAGAGTTGAGTCAGGTCTGATTCATCGGGGATGAATCAGAGGCGTGTGAACCTGTCCTACTGTGTGTGAGCTAAGTGTGTGAACACGATTAGTAAAGGTAGCGGTGAGAGGCCATGTAGGAGTACATGGTGGGTTGTCTCATTGCAGCCGTCCTCAGGAACTGAGTTCTGTGTTTGTGATCCATGATTCAGCTACTACCATGGATTGGGCCCGAAACCAATGGACCCTCTCGGCTTCTTAATCACCCTTGTCCTCTGTCCAGGAGTTGCAAGTAGTTTCTGGTGTTTGTAGTATGCTGGAGGCCGTGCGCAGCGCTGACCGTAGGGGTGGGCTGTGATGCGGTAGGCACGTGGCCGGGTAAACCGGGCGCCCGTTTGGTGTCACGGAACCCTGTTCACATCGTTTGGGGCTGTGAGCAAAACTCCGGCCGGATCTCCTCATGGATGGAACCCGAATAGGCGATAAACCTGGACTAGAGACTTGAGTGTTTAGGTAGGCCATGGCCGACACCCACGTTGGGCTTCTGCTTGAAGGTTGCCGAGTACATGTCGTGTAAACGGCGGTAAGTGGTGAGAGCGTGTGTGAAGAAGTACACCCCTGCAGGGTTAACATCATCTATTCGAATAGCCGTGTCCGCGGAAAAGGACTTCTGGGTTGCTTATATCAGTTCATAGACAAGTGAAAGTGGATACTCTAAAATACGCAAGATAAGCGTGAGTGCTATGGACGGCGTTCTCGTAGGGAGACGAGAGCGGATCCATAGTGGTGTATTGATATGGTGAATATGTGGACTCGTGTGCACCACCTCAAAAGAGTTACATTGCAGTCGTAGTTCAGGATAGCCACCGAGTCAAAGCTGGCTTGCTGCAGTTAAACCCCACCATCCCCTTTGTTGATAATGATGCATATGTAGTTAGTTCTGATGTAAGTCTTGCTGGGTACATTTGTACTCACGTTTGCCTATTTTATGTTTTTGCAGAGAGACTTTAGTCTCACTAGTAGTTCCACGTGGACTTCGACGTTTAGCTTGTTACCTCAGCTACGATCTTGTGCCCCGGCAGGATCTGGTAGATAGTCAGGCTTCTCAGCCTTTTCCAGTTATAGATGTCTGTACCCAAACATGATAGCTTCCGCTTGTGCTTTGACTTGTATGCTCTGATTGTTGGGTCATAAGACCCATGTTTGTAATATCTCGCTCCTCGGAGCCTATTGAATAAATTACTTGAGTCGTAGAGTCATGTTGTGATGCCATGTTGTATTTGCACATATCGAGCATATTGTGTGTATGTTATTGAAATGCTTGGTATGTGTGGGATCTGACCATCTAGTTGTTTATCTTTAGTAGCCTCTCTTACGGGGAAATGTCTCCTAGTGTTTCCACCGAGCCATGGTAGCTTGCTACTGCTCCGGAACACTTAGGCTGGCCGGCATGTGTCCTTCTTCGTTCCTGTGTCTGTCCCTTCGGGGAAATGTCACGCGATGAATACCGGAGTCCTATTAGCCCGCTACAGCCCGGTTCACCGGAGTCCTGCTAGCCCAGTGCTACAGCCTGGATTCACTCGCTGATGACCGACACGTTCGATGCTGGGTCATGGATGCATGTCCCTGTAAGTCTGTGCCACTTTGGGTTTACGACTAGCCATGTCAGCCCGGGCTCCTTATCATATGGATGCTAGCGACACTGTCATATACGTGTGCCAAAAGGCGCAAACGGTCCCGGGCAAAGGTAAGGCGACACCCGTGGGAATACCGTGCGTGAGGCCGCAAAGTGATATGAGGTGTTACATGCTAGATCGATGTGGCATTGAGTTGGGGTCCTGACAGCGTTGGTATCAGAGCTTGACTGCCTGTAGGATTACCAAGCCAAACTGGTCGAAGTTGAGTCTAGAAATTCTTTAGTTATATAAGGGAATTGATTGTGGGATGGAACGTAAGGCTCTTTTTACTCCTTATACCTCATGCCCATCTGATCTGAGTCAACCTCTTCTCTTCTACGGGGATTAAGAACTAGGCTATTTATTCTTTCTATTAGGATCACGTGTTACTAATCAGTGGACTTATAAGATTGTTGGACTTAAGCCTCGTTTCAGTTCCTAGTACTTCCGTATGTTAATTGTTGATCTCGAAACCTTGATATTGTGCTTCTGAGTGGTTATGCCACCATTTTTGTGAATGTCTCAAGTCTTTTCTGAGCATTTACAGCCGTTATGTTGTCCAAGTCATTCCAGGTTTCTAAATAGTCTGATGCATCTACAAAATCCTTTCCCTCTGGTTTCGATGTTCCTTTGTGCCAGCTCAATCACACTAATTGTTGAGTTGAGGTATTCTATGGCCTTGACATTATGTTGGAGTTACTATTATGACCCTAGGTGTCTTAGGGGATCAACTAGTAATTTAGCCATGATTTGTGTTCCCAGTGTGATGATTCTGGCCTTTATTCTCAAAAGCATCCTGTGATGCCATTTAGTTAGTAGGTATTCTACTCCTTGGGCTTGAACCCGAGATTCACTCTACTTACTTCATGTTGATAGTGTTTGCTAGTTCCTTCAGGATATTAGTAACTTTGCGATAGTCCTCGAGGTCCGTGGTATTTTCTTCTTCCAAATACTATGAACCGCTTATGGCAGATGTTTATTGGATCAAAAGATCACAATTAGAGTACTCTTGAGGAGTTCTCCATTCATAAATCGTGACTCTGCCAGTTCTACCTTTCTGCATGGGTTATCCGGAAGAAATATGTTGAACTTGGTTCGACATACTAATCTATGCATCCACAACTCAGAAAATTATATGTTCCTTTGAGTTGTCCCTCTTTAGTTGTCTTCTGGCCCTCGTCTATCAATTGATAGTCAAGATTATGTGTGCATTCGTGTTATCGATGCCTATTACTCTTGTGGTCCGTCAAGCCATTCTATCGCGGAATGACTAGGAGAAACAAACTCCAGTACCTCTTCCATATCCAGGATTGGGTCAAAGAAGTTGTGCTCCGGAGATCAAATTGCTAATCCAGCTTTTGCTCTGTTCTACCTTGGAGTATTACCCCCTTTATGTCAGGATTTTCATGAGGACTGCACCGGCTCTTGTGAATTCTTGATGTAGTGATACTTCTCGCCATCATTATTCATCCCTCGGTTCCATGTGGTCGCAACCGGAATGCCGACAAGTGAAGCGTGATGTGTGAAATCAATACACCTAGCAACCTTGTTGCTTGGTAGTTAAATGGACAATATTCTCATTCTTAGCATGTTGGTTTTTGAATCATCCTTCTAAGACTTATCGTGCTACCTAGTTCTTATTTCGGTGCACCCTTCGATTGATGAGTTAGGATCTTGTCAAGTCCTCACTCATTTGATCATATCGTCTTGCCCTCAAAAGCGAGATTGTTCTCGAGCTTAGTAACATATCGGTGGTTCGTGATTTTCCGAATATCTTCTCGGAAGTATTACCAGGTTGTTCCCTGACTGTTATGTTGAGCTCGTGATCAAGTTGGTTTCTTATGAACCACCTTCTCTCCAAGAATCGGTGTTAGATATCCCTGAGCTAGTTGGTTAAGCTAGACAACAACTTGGAGAGTTGGAAGATAAAAGCCTGCCTGACTTAGTTCGTTCCAAAGGGATATTCTTGTGTAGTGTGTGTTGAAGAAAGATGATATCTTCATCGATTGGTCCTTGTGATCAGTTGCTGGACCTATTGTCTTATCAACCCTTGATTGAGTATGGGCTATCGTCAAATCAAATCAGAACCAACGATATTCGTAATGTTGTCTTACTCGTGGTTGATCCCTCAAGCATACACCATTATATCTTTGGTCTGACCAATGCTATCACCGTGTTCACTTAACTATGGAATTCCTTTTAAAAGGAAACCTAGATGAATTGTTGTTGAGCCCATTGACAACATCCTTATCTCCTCCATAATTTTGTTGAACATTAAGCTAGTGTTGTAAACTTTTGAAAGCATTTGTTCATGCTAGCTCATGAAGCATATGTTTGGATGAAGGTAGTGACTTCCTTTAATTCATGTGCATCTGATGCAAGTTGCCGCCGTGGATTCGAGAAAGTCAATGTTGTTTTCTTTGGAATCATTCCAAATCAGTCATGCACACGTGTGAAGAATTCTGTGGTTTGAAGACTTGCAACCTTCAATCTATATGTGTCCCTAGCACACCAAGCCACTGATTGAATTGTTCAAGGAGAAGAAGTTCCTTCTTAAGAGTATACCTTATGCAAGGACTTCGATATCCTCGATGATGGTTCCCCTCCTGAACTCGGTAGTGTTTTATTATAAGACTACTTTGTGGTCATGCTTGTCTGGGACAACGTGTTCACATGTTTGTAGCAGAACCAGCTCATGTTTTGGAGCTTACTATCGTAGTTCATTTCCCGAGAATCTCGCAACGTCATCTCGTCGATTTGTGTTGCAAACTTTCATTTTTCTTCCTAGACTCGATGAGCCTGGAATATTCCGACACCAACCAGATCTGAATCTCAGGCAGATATGATGGTTGGAACATTTCCCCAAGAACTATAATATTGGTCTCTCGATAACCGGTAAGGTGGATGTCGTGGCCAACACACCCATCCGGTAGACCTATTATTATAGTATCTTATTTGATGAAATTGGCCACCTCCCCATAAGGATTTCGTAGGATTTACCTCCCTAGTTGTTCCTTATGGATTCTTGTGCTCCCGAAGTCCGACCTTTACTTGATGTTCTAGATACCAGACCATTTCTATGAATGGGTTACACTAGCACATCAAGGAGAACATTAGAAGCGGAGTGCTAAATGTCTCCCGGTCGATCATCCAGATTTTATTTCCTTGGCCCCGCCAAGGGTGAAATCTGAGAAGGTGTTATCTTCCTTTGCATCTGCATCGTCCATCATCATTCATCATGGTAGCAAGTTGTGTTGCCAGGATCCTTGACACGGATGTTGGTAAAACCTTGATGATTGTGGAAATGCTCAAGTTCTTGAGAGCACGCACAAGCGCTACGTGTTACCATCAGCTCTAACTGGGATTCCTCTCAGTTTCCTCGGCAATGCTATGACCTTTTCAACCAGTGAATTAACTCTCTAGTGTTGGGTTCTCCCCAGTTACTAGAATCATTCCCAGCATTTGCATTTTGTTCCCACCTTGCACCGCCATTGTGCCATTCTACCATGGGTCTCTTCCATTTCCGGTGATAAGCAAAATCATCCACTGCGTTGTCTTCAACAAGGTAATCCACATCATCCAAGTCCGAGTATGGCATTCTACCGACCCCCGCCAATCGATTGCTATGATTTGCCTTAGGCTGATATAGAGAGTCTCAATGATCTCTATATCAAAGGTAATTATTTTTGCCATTTAAGGAAATAATCTACGAATCACCCTCCTCCAAGATGTTTCATCGTGGTATCATGGCAACTCAACTCCTCGCTACGTTGACAATCGTTTACCACCTTCTTGGGTGTGGAATTGTTGTCTACCTAGTGAACCTTCGTCATCCGTTTCTTTCCACCCCTCTTGATGTGTATCTCGTGTCTCAACCCGAGAGATGGTTCTATGTCTCATTCCGTGAGTTAATTCTGAGTTGTTCGATCTTCGAGGAGATCGACCCTTCTAGAGTCTCCTTCTCTCCAGGTCATGTTGGCAGGATTTCTCAGAGCAAGACTTCAAGACAATAATGGTGAATGAATCAACGTTCAATTGAAGTGCACCCTGGATCGTGAAGATTATACTAGTTGCATTTACCCTTCACCTTACCCTACGCTTGAATCTCGAGATGAGATTCTTGTTTAGTGGGGGTGAGCTGTCACATCCCTAGTTCTGGCCTGTCCTATGCTTGCTTCCATCTGGGCATCATGTTTAAATTTCTAAAACTTGAACTGAGGAATTTTGGAAGCCTCAAACCTTAAATAAAAGAAGGGCAGAAACCCAAAGAAATCTCATTCATTGCTCCAAAATGTTCTTCTTAAATGTTTGATAATTTTTGGTAAGGGTTCTGGTCCCAACCAAAATATTGAACATTTTTAAGGAATTATTTTTGGGACTTTGGATTTAATTCATTAGCTATTTGAATTTGAGTTATATTCATATAATTAGAATATAATTTCAAATACCCCTGAAATATTTTATAAGCTTTTGGAAAAGTCCATCTAGCAATATAAAATATTCAGAGGAGTTTTTGGCATTGTTTGAATTATTTTAAATTCAAAACAGTGGCAAAATAAATTAAATAAAACAAAACAGAAGAAAAAAATAAAACAGAGCAGAAAGCCACCTGGGCCACTTACCTGGCGCCACTTACCTGGCCCAGCTCCATCTGGCCGGCCCAGCCCACCTCCTCCCCCTTGTCCTCTTCCTCCTCTGCCAGGAGGACGAATAGAGGCGAGGCGTGGCGCGCGCTCGAGAGGCCTCGGCCACCTCCTGCTTCCCGGCCACCTCCTGCTTCCCCCGGCCTCCCTAGCAACGCCACGACGAGGCCTCGTGTCCCCTCGCTCCTCTTCCTCCCCCGCTGCATCCCCTCTCTCCTCTGTTCCCTCTCTCTCGCCCGGACCGAACGGAGCCGCCGCCACCGATGAGCTCCCTCGCGGCCACCGCCACCCCCCTCTCCTCCCCGACGCGCTCCTGAGCTCCACAGTGCCTCCCTCGACCTCCCCGTCGGCTCACGCGACCGGAGAAGCCCCGAAGCGCCGTCCCGACGCTTTTCCCCTCCTCGGCCACCGAGGACCGCCGCTGTCGATTCGCCGCCTCCGACGCCACCCCGAGCTCCCCGAGGCCACCGTCGCAACCCCTGTGAGCTCCTCTTCCATTTCCCCTCCTCCCCGCGCTCGTTCCCGCACGCTAGCCACCCGTCTCACCGGGGCCGTGAGCTCCTCGCCGCCGGCGATGACGCGGACAAGGCCGGCGGAGCTAGCTACCGAGCACGGCAACGTGCTCCACACCTCACCAGGAACCTAACACACACACTAGCTTCCCCTCCCATGCCCCCTAACGCCAACCCCGACCTTGCCCGAACTCCGGCCGCCGCCACAACCTCGCCTCCGGCGAACTCCGTCCACCCCCGCACCTCCCGTTGGTTCCCCTAGATGCGCGCGGGCACGGGCTATCCTCTGGTGCCCCTGGCGCGTCGATCCGTCGTCTCTGGCGCAACTCCGGCGAGCCACCGCCGCTCTGATCGTCGCCGTTGTCCAACCGCCGGCGCATCTGACGTGAACCGTCATTAGCAGCTAATTCCCCCCCATTAACACACTAACAGACACTGACAGCGGGCCCCGTAGCGGGTCAAAGCCCGAGTCAACGCGGGATTAGCCCCTGTGTCGCTGACGTGTGGACCCCGCATGTCAGATTTGACCTGGACCTGGTCGTTGACTCGCTGACGTCATGCTGGCGTCAGGCTGACGCAATTAAATCATTTTCTGGATTTAATTTAATTCTGAAAATTCAGAAAATGCCCTAAACTTCAATAAATCATAGAAAATTAACCGTAACTCCAAATTAAATAATTTATAGATGAAAAATTATCAGAAAAATTCAAGGAATCCATTTGTACCATTTTCATGCATGTTAGAACATCTTATAGCTGCTGTTTAGCACAAATCATATAAAGGGCATTTAATTAATCACATATGGAGTTTGAATTTGAATATTATATTCAAACCAACTTCATTTAATCTGTTGCTAGTTGCATAGCTCAAAACACATTCATATTGCCATGTCATGAGCATGCATCATATTGTGCATTGCATTGATTGTGTTCCTTTCTGTGTTGCCGGTATTTGTCCCCTCTCGATAGACGCGATGCCGATGATGTGATCGTTGACACTAATGAAGACTCAATGTTATCTTCAGAAGTGCCAGGCAAGCAAAACCCCCTTGTTCATTCCGATACAATCCCACTCTCTCGCTCCTGCTCTCTTTTACTGCATTAGGACAACAACGATTCATCTGTTACCTGCTGCGGTAGCTGAACCCCTTTATCCTTTGCATGACCTGTCATTGCCACAGTAAATAGATGAAACCCACTAGCATGAGTAGGAGTTGTTTGAGCCCTGTTGTGCCTACTCATTCTTGCTTGTTTGTCATGCCTGCTACTGCTTAGAGTTGAGTCAGGTCTGATTCATCGGGGATGAATCAGAGGCGTGTGAACCTGTCCTACTGTGTGTGAGCTAAGTGTGTGAACACGATTGGTAAAGGTAGTGGTGAGAGGCCATGTAGGAGTACATGGTGGGTTGTCTCATTGCAGCCGTCCTCAGGAACTGAGTTCTGTGTTTGTGATCCATGATTCAGCTACTACCATGCATTGGGCCCGAAACCAATGGACCCTCTCGGCTTCTTAATCACCCTTGTCCTCTGTCCAGGAGTTGCAAGTAGTTTCTGGTGTTTGTAGTATGCTGGAGGCCGTGCACAGCGCTGACCGTAGGGGTGGGCTGTGATGCGGTAGGCACGTGGCCGGGTAAACCGGGCGCCCGTTTGGTGTCACGGAACCCTGTTCACATCGTTTGGGGCTGTGAGCGAAACTCCGGCCGGATCTCCTCATGGATGGAACCCGAATAGGCGATAAACCTGGACTAGAGACTTGAGTGTTTAGGTAGGCCGTGGCCGACACCCACGTTGGGCTTCCGCTTGAAGGTTGCCGAGTACATGTCGTGTAAACGGCGGTAAGTGGTGAGAGCGTGTGTGAAGAAGTACACCCCTGCAGGGTTAACATCATCTATTCGAATAGCCGTGTCCGCGGAAAAGGACTTCTGGGTTGCTTATATCAGTTCATAGACAAGTGAAAGTGGATACTCTAAAATACGCAAGATAAGCGTGAGTGCTATGGACGGCGTTCTCGTAGGGAGACGAGAGCGGATCCATAGGGGTGTATTGATATGGTGAATATGTGGACTCGTATGCGCCACCTCAAAAGAGTTACATTGCAGTCGTAGTTCAGGATAGCCACCGAGTCAAAGCTGGCTTGCTGCAGTTAAACCCCACCATCCCCTTTGTTGATAATGATGCATATGTAGTTAGTTCTGATGTAAGTCTTGCTGGGTACATCTGTACTCACGTTTGCCTATTTTATGTTTTTGCAGAGAGACTTCAGTCTCACTAGTAGTTCCACGTGGACTTCGACGTTTAGCTTGTTACCTCAACTACGATCTTGTGCCCCGGCAGGATCTGGTAGATAGTCAGGCTTCTCAGCCTTTTCCAGTTATAGATGTCTGTACCCAGAAATGATAGCTTCCGCTTGTGCTTTGACTTGTATGCTCTGATTGTTGGGTCATAAGACCCATGTTTGTAATATCTCGCTCCTCGGAGCCTATTGAATAAATTACTTGAGTCGTAGAGTCATGTTGTGATGCCATGTTGTATTTGCACATATCGAGCATATTGTGTGTATGTTATTGAAATGCTTGGTATGTGTGGGATCTGACCATCTAGTTGTTTATCTTTAGTAGCCTCTCTTACGGGGAAATGTCTCCTAGTGTTTCCACCGAGCCATGGTAGCTTGCTACTGCTCCGGAACACTTAGGCTGGCCGGCATGTGTCCTTCTTCGTTCCTGTGTCTGTCCCTTCGGGGAAATGTCACGCGATGAATACCGGAGTCCTGTTAGCCCGCTACAGCCCGGTTCACCGGAGTCCTGCTAGCCCAGTGCTACAGCCTGGATTCACTCGCTGATGACCGACACGTTCGATGCTGGGTCATGGATGCCTGTCCCTGTAAGTCTGTGCCACTTTGGGTTTACGACTAGCCATGTCAGCCCGGGCTCCTTATCATATGGATGCTAGCGACACTTTCATATACGTGTGCCAAAAGGCGCAAACGGTCCCGGGCAAAGGTAAGGCGACACCCGTGGGAATACCGTGCGTCAGGCCGCAAAGTGATATAAGGTGTTACATGCTAGATCGATGTGGCATTGAGTCGGGGTCCTGACATACGGTATCCGAGAGTTACATGATCTCATGGTCTAAGGAAAAGATACTTGACATTGAAAAGCTCTAGCAAAACGAACTACACGATCTTGTGCTATGCTTAGGATTGGGTCTTGTCCATCACATCACTCTCCTAATGATGTGATCCCGTTATCAATGACATCTAATGTCCATAGCCAGGAAACCATGACTATCTGTTGATCAACGAGCTAGTCAACTAGAGGGTCACTAGGGACATATTGTGGTCTATGTATTCACACGTGTATTACGATTTCCGGAAAATACAGTTATAGCATGAATAAAGACAATTATCACGAACAAGGAAATATAATAATAATCCTTTTATTGTTGCCTCTAGGGCATATTTCCAACAGTCTCCCACTTGCACTAGAGTCAATAATCTAGTTACATTGTGATGAATCGAACACCCATAGAGTTCTGGTGTTGATCATGTTTTGCTCGCGAGAGAGGTTTAGTCAACGGATCTGCTACATTCAGATCCATATGTACTTTGCAAATATCTATGTCTCCATCTTGAACATTTTCACGGATGGAGTTGAAGTGACGCTTGATGTGCCTGGTCTTCTTGTGAAACCTGGGCTCCTTGGCAAGGGCAATAGCTCCAGTGTTGTCACAGAAGAGTTTGATCGGCCCCGATGCATTGGGTATGACTCCTAGGTCGGTGATGAACTCCTTCACCCAAATTGCTTCATGCGCTGCCTCCGAGGATGCCACGTACTTCGCTTCACATGTAGATCCCGCCACGATGCTCTGCTTGCAGCTGCACCAGCTTACTGCTCCACCATTCAACATATACACGTATCCGGTTTGTGACTTAGAGTCATCCAGATCTGTGTCGAAGCTAGCGTCGACGTAACCCTTTACGACGAGCTCTTCGTCACCTCCATAAACGAGAAACATGTCCTTTGTCCTTTTCAGGTACTTCAGGATATTCTTGACTGCTGTCCAGTGTTCCTTGCCGGGATTACTTTGGTACCTTCCTACCAAACTTACGGCAAGGTTTACATCAGGTCTGGTACACAGCATGGCATACATAATAGATCCTATGGCTGACGCATAGGGGATGACACTCATCTCTTATTTATCTTTTGTCGTGGTTGGGGATTGAGCAGAGCTGAATCTCACACCTTGCAACACAGGCAAGAACCTTTTCTTGGACTGATCCATTTTGAACTTCTTCAAAATCTTATCAAGGTATGTGCTTTGTGAAAACCTATGAGGCGTCTCGATCTATCTCTATAGATCTTGACGCCTAATATATAAGCAGCTTCTCCAAGGTCCTTCATTGAAAAACACTTGTTCAAGTAGGCCTTAATGCTGTCCAGAAGTTCTATATCATTTCCCATCAAGAGTATGTCATCTACATATACTATGAGAAATGCTACAGAGCTCCCACTCACTTTCTTGTAAATGCAGGCTTCTCCATAAGTCTGCATAAACCCAAACGCTTTGATCATCTCATCAAAGCGAATGTTCCAACTCCGAGATGCTTGCACCAGCCCATAAATGGATCGCTGGAGCTTGCATACTTTGTTAGCATTGTTAGGATCGACAAAACCTTCCGGCTGCATCATATACAGCTCTTCCTTAAGATGTCCGTTAAGGAATGCCGTTTTGACGTCCATCTGCCATATCTCATAATCATAGTATGCGGCAATTGCTAACATGATTCGGACGGACTTCAGCTTCGCTACGGGAGAGAATGTCTCGTCGTAGTCAATCCCTCGAACTTGTCGATAACCCTTAGCGACAAGTCGAGCTTTATAGATGGTAACATTTCCATCCACGTCCGTCTTCTTCTTAAAGATCCATTTGTTTTCTATCGCTCGCCGATCATCGGGCAAGTCTGTCAAAGTCCATACTTTGTTTTCATACATGGATTCTATCTCGGATTTCATGGCTTCAAGCCATTTGTTGGAATCTGGGCCCGCCATCGCTTCTTCATAGTTCGAAGGTTCACCGTTGTCTAACAACATGATTTCCAGGACAGGGTTGGCGTACCACTCTGGTGCGGAACGTGTCCTTATGGACCTACGAAGTTCAGTAGCAACTTGATCTGAAGTACCTTGATCATCATCATTATTTTCCTCTTCAGTTGGTGTAGGCATCACAGGAACATTTTCCTGAGTTGCACTACTTTCTCGTTCGAGAGGTAGTACTTCATCGAGTTCTACTTTCCTCCCACTTACTTCTTTCGAGAGAAACTCTTTTTCCAGAAAGCATCCGTTCTTGGCAACAAAGATCTTGCCCTTGGATCTTAAGTAGAAGGTATACCAAACGGTTTCCTTAGGGTATCCTATGAAGACGCATTTTTCCGACTTGGGTTCGAGCTTTTCAGGTTCAAGTTTCTTGACATAAGCATCGCATCCCCAAACTTTTAGAAACGACAGCTTAGGTTTCTTCCCAAACCATAATTCATACGGTGTCGTCTCAACGGATTTAGACGGTGCCCTATTTAAAGTGAATGTAGCTGTCTCTAGAGCGTATCCCCAAAATGATAGCGGTAAATCGGTAAGAGACATCATAGACCGCACCATATCCAATAGAGTGTGATTACGACGTTCGGACACACCGTTACGCTGAGGTGTTCCAGGTGGCGTGAGTTGTGAAACGATTCCACATTTCCTTAAGTGTGTACCAAATTCGTGACTTAAATATTCTCCTCCACGATCTGATCGTAGAAACTTTATCTTTCGGTCACGTTGATTCTCTACTTCATTCTGAAATTGTTTGAACTTTTCAAAGGTCTCAGACTTGTGTTTCATTAAGTAGACATACCCATATCTACTCAAGTCATCAGTGAGAGTGAGAACATAACGATATCCTCTGCGAGCCTCAGCGCTCATTGGACCGCACACATCGGTATGTATGATTTCCAACAAGTTTGTTGCTCGCTCCATTGTTCCGGAGAATGGAGTCTTGGTCATTTTGCCCATGAGGCATGGTTCGCATGTGTCAAATGATTCATAATCGAGAGACTCTAAAAGTCCATCAGCATGGAGCTTCTTCATGCGCTTGACACCAATGTGACCAAGGCGGCAGTGCCACAAGTATGTGGGACAATCGTTATGAACTTTACATCTTTTGGTATTCACACTATGAATATGTGTAATATTACGCTCGAGATTCATTAAGAATAAACCATTGACCATCGGAGCATGACCAGAAAACATATCTCTCATATAAATAGAACAACCATTATTCTCGGATTTAAATGAGTAGCCATCTCGTATTAAACGAGATCCTAATACAATGTTCATGCTCAAACTTGGCACTAAATAACAATTATTGAGGTTTAAAACTTATCCCGTAGGTAAATGTAGAGGTAGCGTGACGACGGCGATCACATCGACCCTGGAACCATTCCCGACGTGCATCGTCACCTCGTCCTTCGCCAGTCTCCGTTTATTCCGCAGCTCCTACTGTGAGTTACAAATATGAGCAACGGCACCGGTATCAAATACCCAGGAGTTACTACGAGTACTGGTAAGGTACACATCAATTACATGTATATCAAATATACCTTTGGTGTTGTCGGCCTTCTTATCCGCTAAGTATTTGGGGCAGTTCCACTTCCAATGACCCTTCCCCTTGCAATAAAAGCACTCAGTCTCAGGCTTGGGTCCATTCTTTGACTTCTTCCCGGTAACTGGCTTACCGGGCGCGGGAACATCCTTGCCGTCTTTCTTGAAGTTCTTCTTGCCCTTGCCCTTCTTTAACTTAATGGTCTTATTGACCATCAACACTTGATGTTCTTTCTTGATTTCAACCTCTGCTGATTTCAGCATCGAAAATACTTCAGGAATGGTCTTCACCATCCCTTGCATATTGTAGTTCATCACAAAGCTCTTGTATCTTGGAGGGAGCGACTGGAGGATTCTGTCAATGACCGCCTCGTCAGGGAGGTTAATGTTCAGCTGGGTCAAGCGGTTGTGCAACCCAGACATTTTGAGTATATGCTCACTGACAGAACCATTTTCCTCCATCTTACAACTATAGAACTTGTCGGAGACTTCATATCTCTCGACCCGGGCATGAGCTTGGAAAACTAGTTTCAGCTCCTCGAACATCTCATATGCTCCATGTTGCTCAAAACGCTTTTGGAGCCCCGATTCTAAGCTGTAAAGCATGCCGCACTGAACGAGGGAGTAATCATCAGCGCGAGACTGCCAAGCGTTCATAACGTCTTGGTTCTCTGGGACGGGAGCGTCACCTAGCGGTCCTTCTAGGACATATTGTTTCCTGGCAGCTATGAGGATGATCCTCAGGTTCCGGACCCAGTCCGTATAGTTTCTGCCATCATCTTTCAGCTTGGTTTTCTCTAGGAACGCGTTGAAGTTCATGTTGACATGAGCGTTGGCCATTTGATCTACAAGACATATTTGCAAAGGTTTTAGACTAAGTTCATGATAGTTAAGTTCATCTAATCAAATTATTTCAATGAACTCCCACTCAGATTAGACATCCCTCTAGTCATCTAAGTGTTACACGATCCGAGTCGACTAGGCCGTGTCCGATCATCACGTGAGACGGACTAGTCATCGTCGGTGAACATCTTCATGTTGATCGTATCTTCCACACGACTCGTGTTCGACCTTTCGGTCTCTGTGTTCCGAGGCCATGTCTGTACATGCTAGGCTCGTCAAGTTAACCCTAAGTGTTTTGCATGTGTAAAACTGTCTTACACCCGTTGTATGTGAACGTAAGGATCTATCACACCCGGTCATCACGTGGTGCTTCGAAATGACAAACTTTAGCAACGATGCATAGTTAGGGGAGAACACTTCTTGAAATTGTTGTAAGGGATCATCTTATTTACTACCGTCGTTCTAAGTAAACAAGATGCATAAGCATAATAAACATCACATGCAATTATATAGTAGTGACATGATATGGCCAATATCATATAGCTCCATTGATCTCCATCTTCGGAGCTCCATGATCATCTTGTCACCGGCATGACACCATGATCTCCATCATCATGATCTCCATCATCGTGTCTTCATGAAGTTGTCACGCCAATGACTACTACTTCTATGGCTAACACGTTTAGCAATAAAGTAAAGTAATTTACATGGCATTCTTCAATGACACACAGGTCATACAAAAAATAAAGACAACTCCTATGGCTCCTGCCGGTTGTCATACTCATCGACATGCAAGTCGTGATTACTATTACAAGAACATGATCTCATACATCACAATATATCATTCATCATTCATCACAACTTCTGGCCATATCACATCACATGACAATTGCTGCAAAAACAAGTTAGACGTCCTCTAATTGTTGTTGCATCTTTTACGTGGCTGCAATTGGGTTCTAGCAAGAACGTTTTCTTACCTACGAATAACCACAATGTGATTTTGTCAACTTCTATTTACCCTTCATAAGGACCCTTTTCATCGAATCCGCTCCAACTAAAGTGGGAGAGACAGACACCCGCTAACCACCTTATGCAACTAGTGCATGTCTGTCGGTGGAACCGGTCTCACGTAAGCGTACGTGTAAGGTTGGTCCGGGCCGCTTCATCCCACAATACCGCTCAAGAAAGAAAAGACTAGTAGTGGCAAGCAAGTTGACAAGATCCACGCCCACAACAAAATTGTGTTCTACTCGTGCAATAGAGAACTACGCATAGACCTAGCTCATGATGCCACTGTTGGGGAACGTTGCAGAAAATTAAAATTTTTCCTACGGTTTCACCAAGATCCATCTATGAGTTCATCTAAGCAACGAGTCAAGGGAGTGAGTTTGCATCTACATACCAATTGTAGATCGGGTGCGGAAGCGTTCAAGGGAAGGGTGATGATGGAGTCGTACTCGCCGTGATTCGGATCACCGATGACCAAGTGCTGAATGGACAGCACCTCCGCGTTCAACACCCGTACGGGACGGACGATGTCTCCTACGTCTTGATCCAGCAAGGAGGAAGGAGAGGTTGAGGAAGATAGCTCCAACGGCAGCACGACGGCGTGGTGGTGTTGGTGCAGCAGTACTCCGACAGGGCTTCGCCAAGCACGTAACGGAGGAGGAAAGGTGTTGGGAAGGGGAGGGGCTGCGCCTTGGGATGTGTGCAGCAGCCCTCCCCTCACCCCTCTATTTATAGGGGAAGGGGCAAGGGGGGCTGACCCCTCTAGATGGGATCTAGAGGGGGGGGGCGGCGGCCAGGGAGGGGGGACTTGCCCCCCAAGCAAGGGGGGCGCCCCCTCTAGGGTTTCCCCCCAACCCTAGGCGCATGGGCCCAAGGTGGGGGGCGCACCCAGCCCTCCAAGGGCTGGTTCCCTGCCCCTTGCGGCCCATGTGGCCCTCCGAGAGGGGTGGCCCCTCCCGGTGGACCCCCGGAACCTCTCCGATGGCCCCGGTACAATACCGATATGCCCCCGAAACTTTCCGGTGTCCGCATGACAACTTCCCATATATAAATCTTCACCTCCGGACCATTCCGGAACTCCTCGTGACGTCCGGGATCTCATCCGGGACTCCGAACAATATTCGGTAATCACATACAAGTCTTCCTAATAACCCTAGCGGCACCGAACCTTAAGTGTGTAGACCCTACGGGTTCGGGAGACATGCAGACATGACCGAGATGACTCTCCGGTCAATAACCAACAGCAGGATCTGGATACCCATGTTGGATCCCACATGTTCCACGATGATTTCATCGGTTGAACCACGATGTCGAGGATTCGATCAAACCCCGTATACAATTCCCTTTGTCAATCGGTACGTTACTTGCCCGAGACTCGATCGTCGGTATCCCAATACCTTGTTCAGTCTCGTTGCCGGCAAGTCACTTTACTCGTACCGTAATGCATGATCCCGTGACAACCACTTGGTCACCTTGAGCTCATTATGATGATGCATTACCGAGTGGGCCCAGAGATACCTCTCCGTCATACGGAGTGACAAATCCCAGTCTCGATCTGTGTCAACCCAACAGACACTTTCGAAGATACCTGTAGTGCACCTTTATAGTCACCCAGTTACGTTGTGACGTTTGATACACCCAAAGCACTCCTACGGTATCCGGGAGTTACACGATCTCATGGTCTAAGGAAAAGATACTTGACATTGAAAAGCTCTAGCAAAACAAACTACACGATCTTGTGCTATGCTTAGGATTGGGTTTTGTCCATCACATCATTCTCCTAATGATGTGATCCCGTTATCAATGACATCTAATGTCCATAGCCAGGAAACCATGACTATCTGTTGATCAACGAGCTAGTCAACTAGAGGCTCACTAGGGACATATTGTGGTCTATGTATTCACACGTGTATTACGATTTCCGGATAATACAGTTATAGCATGAATAAAGACAATTATCACGAACAAGGAAATATAATAATAATCCTTTTATTATTGCCTCTAGGGCATATTTCCAACACTTGGAACTCGCCAAAGGAAGTTCTGAGCCGCCTGCTCAGCAGCCGGCCCAAAACTCAGGGACTACACCCAGTGGGTGTGCTGGCGCGCCCCCACAGAGAAGAACAAGAAAAACAAAGACAAAAGAGAAAGCATACCTGGACGGCTACCCGCGACGCCAGATGCGCATTGGTGCAGTTCTAGATAGCGTCGCCCTCGGCTCGCAGCTTCGTCCGGACGTCCAGAAGCGCCTGGTTCAGCGGGCCCGTGCCGCCTCCTCGCACCCACCCAATGGGCGCGGCGCTCGTCGCTTCGGCATCGGGGATTGTCGAGCTGGCGGTGCCGGTCTCCAAGGGGCGTGGCGCCAAAGTCGCCTTCTCAAGGCGGCGCGCACTGGCGAGCTGACTTGAAGAAGCAGCCTCGCCACGGCCTCGTCCTCAGTCGGCGGCACCAGCGGGTCCACCGGCTGTTTGCCTTGCACACTCCCAGACGGCGGCGGAGGCGGCGGTGGTGGCACGACCACGTCCGGCATGGAGGCCTCGCCGCCTTCCATCTCCATGATGGGGTTCTCGCTGCCGGCTTCCCGAGTCTGCTCCGTGAACTCCGGAGGCGGCGGTGCAGAGTTCAGTGGGATGACGAGCACCGCCGATTGGCGGTGCGCGGCCTCCTCAGCTTGCCTCTTTGCCGCGACGGCGGCCTCGGCCTCCTCCAGTTTTTTCTGGGCGGAAGCCTCTGCCTTCTCGGCCTCCGCCTTCTCCAGGCGGGCGGCCTCTTCCTCCTCGCGCTTCTCTTGCGCGTTCTGCTCCATCGCCTCCCGGAGGTCGGCGGCGGGGTCAATTCGCCGAGTACTGGCAGGCGTCTCTGCCGACCTCATGATGGAGGCAGCGGCGACCCTCTCAAGAGTGAGGGGAGCCCTGGAGCGGGGGAAGCATGAAAAGGACTAAGACAAGATCAACAAATAAAAAATAAAGGCAAGAGCTAGAGGCACTTACGCAGAGACCAGCGGCGGCTTCTTCACTTCCCTACGGAAGCGGTTGGCTTTCGTGGCCGCCTCTTCACGCTTGGTCGCGGCGGCCGCTCCCTTGAACTTCTTCGACTGGCCACCAAGCGTACTCGGCCCGGCTCGGTGCTTCTTCGTGCTGCCTTGACCATCCAAGACGGCGGAGGAACTCGCGCTCGGCTGGCCGACCTTTGGCTGGTGGCGCGGGGCGACTTCCCCCTCGGCGTCGTCATCAGGCCAGTCGGCAAAGGTGGCCGAGGGCCTGAAGCCGCCTACTTCTCCTCCTCCTCCTTCGGCGTCGGCCTCCATCGCCGCCGCCCCCAAGTCAGGGTCGTCGACGTCGCTCTCCGCTCGGTCGGGGATGAACTGATGGGCCGGTCCCGTGGTGCCGGCCAAAGGCTGGACGAGGGGGTTCTGATTCAAAAACTAAAGAGATCAGAAGTCGGATTCAGCTGCAAAAGAAAACAGAAGAAGAAGAGAGACGACATACAACAGGCGGGGGGTTGGCGCGTGAGTACGGTTCCTTGCCGAACCGCCAATCTGCCGTGAGACCACAGTTCACGATGTAGTTCACCGTGTCCGCCACCTCCGCGTGGGGCATGTCCTTGGAGCACATCTGACTCGGGTCCCGGTGGCCGCTCATCTGGCAGATCAGATGAGGTCGGCCTTGGAGTGGGAGGACTCGGCACGCCACGAAGGCGGCCAGCAGGTCGGCCCCGGTCAAGCCCTCGGACTGCGTCAGCACTCGGAGTCGCGCGAAGGCAGCGGCGCCAGCAGGAGACAACGTCCTGGCTCGGTGGGACCAGCTGGGGAGCCTTCCAGCCGGTGCGCCGGCTTTGTAAGCCGGCAGGTTGACCCAGTCGCCTTCTGGGGCGACGTTCTTCACATAAAAGTAGGACCGCTGCCACATCTTCACCGACTTAATCAGCGCGATGGTGGGAAACGGTTTGTCGGCCCCCGATCTCCGCATCGTGATGAATTGCACCGCACTGGGCTGGCACGCCGGCGACGTGTGTGCCGAGCTTGGACTGGAAGAACTCCCCCCATAGCTCGATGGTGGGGAGAACACCGAGGAAGCCTTCGCACAGGGTGGCGGAAGGCAGCCAGCAGCACCACCGTGTTCGGAGTAAGGTGGTGCGGCTGGAGCCCGTGGAACTCCAAGAAGGAACGGAAGAAACCGCTCACCGACATCCCTAGGCCACGCATAAGGTGCGAGCGGAATATGACCCGCTCGCCCTCCTCTGGCGCCGGTGATACTTCCCTCACCGGCACGGCGATGGCCCGCACTAGGTCCTTGCCGGGGAGACGACGTGTCTTGCAAAGGAAATCAATGTGGTCGTTGTCAACCTCGGAGCCGTCCCACACGCCGGAGCGCACGGCAGGAGGCGCGGCGGCGGACCAAGAGCTCATCGCTGCGGGCGTGGCGTGGTTCGGCGCAGCGGCGGCGAGAGGAAGAAGAAGCAAGAGGGAGCGAAAGGGAGTAGGGAGAGTGGGTGTGCGTGCTTCGTCGCCCCCCTGCCTCCGCCTACTTATAGGCTCATGGGCTGAGAAGCCGATGGGGCGGTCGTGAGATTAACTGCGCCCAGGACCCCACGACCCCCACAATTTACCACACGAAGTTACTGCGCGCAGTTACGACGTGGGAACCCCAACCGTCCGCACGTCCACAACGGATCCGTTCACATGCCGAGGTGCGGTAGTGGCGGGCCCCACCTGTAGGCCTGTCCCGTCGCGCGCGTGGGTGGGCAGACTGGCCCCGCCATGTGGCGCCACACGATGGGTCCGCAATGGGCGGCAACCTGGAAGCTTATCAGGCATGCTGCCTGGATCCCGCTGCGATGTTCAAACTCTTTGAGGGCAAGTCGACCTTCTGCGAGTCCGGCTCTAGCTAGTCGGCCCGAAGGAAGACGGCGAGTGTCGGTGTCAAAACCGGCGGATCTTGGGTAGGGGGTCCCAAACTGTGCGATTAGGCGGATGGTAACAGGAGACAAGGGACATGATGTTTTTACCCAGGTTCGGGCCCTCTCGATGGAGGTAATACCCTACTCCTGCTTGATTAATATTGATGATATGGGTAGTACAAGAGTAGATCTACCACGAGATCAGAGAGGCTAAACCCTAGAAGCTAGCCTATGGTATGATTGTTGTTCGTCCTACGGACTAAAACCCTTCGGTTTATATAGACACCGAATAGGGTTAGGGTTACACAGAGTCGGTTACAATGGTAGGAAATCTACATATCCGTATCGCCAAGCTTGCCTTCCATGCCAAGGAAAGTCCTATCCGGACACGGGACGAAGTCTTCAATCTTGTATCTTCATAGTCCAGGAGTCCGGCCAAAGACGATAGTTCGGCCATCCAGACACCCCCTAGTCTAGGACTCCCTCAGTAGCCCCCGAACGAGGCTTCAATGATGATAAGTCCGGCGCGTTGATTGTTTTCGGCATTGCAAGGCGGGTTCTCCTCCGAATCCTGTGTTGAATAGTGTCCGGCTTTTCTGCGAGTATCGTGCTCCTCGGCTTCCGTTCCCAATAATGGCCATCTTCCACGTGTTGAATGAATGTGAAAAGTCAGGGCGTCTTTACATTTACCCCCCTTGCTGTGCAAATGAGCTGTCCATAAAAGAGACGGGGATCCAGATCCGGATCACACCATCCTCCCTCCGCGAGCCTTCATCAGAGCGCCTTTGACAAAAATCCACTCCACCATGGACAGTCGACGCGACTCCTCCTCTCGCGCTCCCAGCCCTCAGCCCGGAGATAGGGGGAGATGCTCAGTCCTGCACAACGAATTGGTGTTGCTCCAAACCAAGGGATTCCTTCCCCCGGCCTTCACGATTTCGGTTCGTTCCGGACTCGCCACCTACAAGGGCGGGAAGCAGGCGGAGAGCGTCCCTGATCCCTCTAAGGGAGAGCGGGTGTGCTTCGTCTCCTATTTAGTGAGAGGACTGGGATTCCCAATCCATCCGTTTGTCCAGGGGCTTCTGGAGTTCTACGGCCTCTAGCTGCACAACCTTACACCCGCCTCCATCCTACATATCGCAGGCTTCGTGGCCCTTTGCGAGCTGTTTCTAGGCACCGAGGCCCATTTCGCTCTGTGGAAGAGATTGTTCTGCCTTGTGCCCCATTCTCACGAAGGGTCAATATATCAAGTGGGCGGAGCTGAGTTATGGCGCATCGCTGGGACCGGATATTTATCCGGCACCCCAAAGAAGGCATCCGAGCACTGGCTCTCGGAGTGGTTTTACATGGAGGACGTCCCATTGCTGGATCCTATTCGGATTGGCCTTCCGGAGTTCAACAACGCTCCTCTGAGGAAGCGCCTAAGCTGGCGCCCGCGGAGCCCCTAGAGGGAAAGCGACTGGAACGTCCTTTACTTGATGAGCCGAATAAGATTGCTGGCTCATGCCGGATTGACCATGATTGGAGTCGTGGAAATCTGTATTATGAGAGGGGTGCAGCCGCTCCAATATAGGGGCCACCCCATGTGGGGTTTCAACAGGGAGGATGATGCCACCCGCCATGGCCGCAAAGGGCCGGGATCGGTCACCGAACTGGTGAAGATCTTGTCCGCCATGTACAAAGGGGAAGAGGAGGATTTTCTCCGTGTCAGTCCACTGAACAGGTTTTCTATGAATAATCCTCGAAGCTGGGTAAGCGAACATCTTCGCGGACTGTCCGATCCATATTCCCGAGGTTAAAAATCCCATTTTATCGTTTCTTCGCAGGAACTGCGCCGGGCTGTAGAGAAGATACACAACCCGCCTCCACAACCTGAGGATCCGGAACGGTCCCTCGATCCGACCTCCGAAGAGGACCCGGATATAAAGGTGGAGCTGATCGACTGGGTGTTCCATCAGCTTAGCATCGACAATGCTTTGGTCACCATTACGGCCGACTACCCCGGATTATTTCCGGCCTCCCAGGTAACCGTGACTGAAGTCCGGATTATATGACCCACCCATGGCTATTTCTAATCACCGCGTATTGATGGTGTTTCGCAGGGGGTGCCTTCAGAAAGGGTAGCCGAGCCTGCCGCGGCCGTCCGACAAGGGGCAGCTCGGTCCAGCAGGCGGAAAAGAAGTGCGATACGAATCGAGACGTCGACGCAACGGTATGGTGTGCCATCGTGTTTTAAGGAAAGAATCCTAGAGGGCGTACTAACGATTGTGATCCTTTCAGGAAAAATAGCGCTCGCTGGACTGAGTCCGGAGAGGTTGTTAATCGGACGTCTGCCAGCCAGGCTCAAAAGCCGGGTCCGGAAGGGGGTACGAACACGAGGCGTGTGCCAGATGCTCCTCCAACGGAGGATGCCGACAGGCTGTCCGCCACCAAGTCAGAGGTGGAGAGTGCCATGAATCATAGGCGCCGCTTGACTATTCTGCGTGACGCATGTTTTTCCCAAGAGGCGTTGGACGCTTTTAATTCGGGAGAAGCGCACCTCCGTGCTGCTCAAGATGGTCTAGCCAGAGCCACAGAGCAGTATGTGAAAGACATACGGGTAAGAAATTTTGACAGTTATGTATGCCGATAGCCCCCGAGACTTAAAATAGTTAGAATAACTAATTTAAGGATCATTTGGAATGCAGGTTCTTACCGAAAAGAATACCCGTCTGTCCCAAGAGCTTGAAGAGTGCAATGCCCAACTTGAGGCCGCACTAGCCAAAACCGGGGAAGCCACAAAGACTCCCTCTGGTAATACGCGCTTTTCGAGAAGAAAAGTAGTTTTGCGGAGTTCGGCGTATGCCTGAATCTGACATTAACATTGCAGATGGTGCCAGGGTGGATCCGGACAAGCAACAGCTCCTGCGCCAGCTGAAGGCCGGCGAGAGTGTGCTGACGAGGGTGCGGCAGGAGAAAAATAGCCTCCAAGATGCCAATACCCAGCTGGGTGAGGAACTAAAGGATGTTCATGGCCAGTTGTCTAACTCCGTTAAGGAGAATCGACGGCTTCGTCGCGGCATTTTCAGTAAGTGCTTGAACGAACTTTGAAAGAGTTCGGCGAGGAAGTCGATTAACATAAACATGTATGTAGGTATGCTCACAGGCCTTGTGGCCATCTGTCTCCCTGCCCGAAGGCGTTGGGGAGCTTGCGGAGCGACTCCAAGGAGCACGGCGGCGCTTCCGACTATGGAAGATATCGGCCTGCCGTCAAGGCGCCAGGGAGGCCTGGACCATGGTGAAGACGCGGTACACGAAGGCTGACCCAAACCACATGGCCGAGGTCGGACCTGTGGGGCCCGATGGGAAGGAGATCCCTGTAAGCTTAGTGTACGGCCAAGTAGAGTTGTCTGCAAAGTATTCCCAGCAAGACTGTAAATTAGACAACCTGTTAGATGGCATTGAGGAGGAATACAATCAGTCGAGTTGACTATGTAATTGAATATGACATATGAAATGCCTTCTAGCCGGATTGTAGATCGTTTGTCATAGCGGACCTTTTCGCTTAGACCTCGGGACCCAATAGTCCCGAGTGTGTTCGAATACCCTCACGGTTATGTAAGAACCGGGGCATGCATGGAGACAAGGCGTAGGGGTCATTGTTGCTGTATCAGACAAGTGCCCAACTAGATATGTTATATTACATGGATAGTAAGAAACATCTTCCAGGGAGAATAGTTCCGTTAAGGGTTCCTTTCCCTGGGGTGCATGCCCTAAAGTGCATGTCCAGACTGCTAAGAAAGCAGAAAATCATCTGGGGGCAGATGGATAAATATTTAAAAAAATCATCCTTCAATTCACCGAACGAATATTCCCGTAAGAACGCTAGCTTTCGGCTTCACCCAGTCTGAGGTACACATCCGGTTGACCCGGCAGTAACAATCGCAGAGGTGCTCCCTTTACCACCTAGGCAAACAATCGGGAACGTAGAGGTAAGCACAGGAGCGAGACAACCCAGCTTGGCCAAAACTTAAGTCATATCGATGCATATAATGGTGAGTAAAAGGTACATGTGGAAGTTTGACACATGTGTTGGGCATAAAGCCCTTATAAATAAGCTTCTTGTAAAGAAGCCCCCAGGTATAATGAGCTCGGGTAGCGCGCCAAGTATGTGCAAACAAAGCGCCAACGAGCATCTAGCGGCTTCAAGAAGAAGGAGGAGGAAGGAAAGGGATAAAAGACAGCAAAAATAAAAAATGTGGACGGAGGAAGGAGACGAACTCGGAGTCCGGCGCTTAGGCGTAGAATCTGCGTAGACGGGCTGCGTTCCATGGGTTCGGCTCGAGTCGGTTATCCGATGTGTTCCGCAGACGGTATGCTCTGCCGGTCAGGACCTGGTCGATGATGAAGGGACCTTCCCATTTGGGCTTGAGTTTGTCCTTTTTCTTGTCCGGCAGGCGTAGAACTAGTTCGCCAACGTTGTAAGCCTTGGCCCGTACTTCCCTGCTTTGATATCTTCAAGCCTGTTGTTGATAAAATGCGGAACAAGCTTTTGCCACGTCGCGTTCCTCCTCCAATGCGTCCAAGCTGTCCTGCTGATCGAGCTCGGCTTCTCTTTCTTCATACATGCGCACGCGAGGTGAGTCATGAATTATGTCGCAGGGCAAGACTGCCTCTGCGTCGTACATCATAAAAAATGGTGTGAATCCGGTGGTACGATTCGGCGTGGTCCGCAGCCCCCAGAGTACGGAGTCGAGCTCCTCAACCCAGTGCGTGTTAGATTCCTTGAGGGACCGCACTAGTCTGGGTTTAATGCCGCTCATGATTAGACCGTTTGCTCACTCGACTTGACCGTTGGTTTGAGGGTGATAGATGGAGGCATAATCGAGTTTGATGCCCATGTTTTTGCACCATAGTTTGACCTCATCGGCCGTGAAGTTGGTGCCGTTATCAGTGATGATACTATGGGGGACGCCGTAACAGTGCACTACCCCTAATATGAAGTCTATCACCGGTCCGGATTCGGCTGTTTTAACAGGCTTGGCCTCTATCCATTTGGTGAATTTATCCACCATGACCAATAGGTATTTTTGCTTGTGGGTTCCTCCCTTAAGGGGTCCAACCATGTCGAGCCCTCAGACCGCGAACGGCCAGGTGATGGGTCTAGTTTTGAGGGCGGTGGGTGGCATGTGGCTTTGATTAGCAAAGAGCTGGCAACCGACACATCGTTGGACTAAATCCTGTGCATCTGCCCGGGCCGTCGGCCAATAAAATCCTGTACGGAAGGCCTTGCCTACAAGGGCCCGGGCTGCGGCATGGTGCCCACCTAGTCCGGCATGAATTTCAGCCAGGAGGTTTCGCCCTTCCTCTTCGGAGATACACCTTTGGAGGACTCCTGTTGTGCTTTTCTTATAAAGCTCTCCCTTATGGAATTTATAGGCTTTGGATCGCCGTACTATGCAGCGAGCCTCATTTTGGTCTTCGAGGAGTTCCTGCCTAGTTATGTAGGCTAGGAATGGCTCCGTCCATGGGGCAATAATCGCCATTATTTCATGGGCGGAGGGTGTTATTTCGTTGGCAGAGCCTCCGATTGCGTCAGAGTGTTCGGTGTCAGGCAGTGCGGTTGGGTCCGAATTGTTGTTTCCAGACTCCCCTTCGCATAGTACGGATGGCTTGAACAGCCGCTCCAGGAAGATGTTGGGAGGGACGGCATCGCGTTTTGCGCCGATGCGTGCCAATACGTCCGCCGCCTGGTTATTATCCCGGGCTATATGATGAAATTCGAGCCCTTCGAACCGTGTTGACATTTTTAGGACCGCGTTGCGGTATGCTGCCATTTTCAGATCTTTGGCATCAAAATCTCTGTTAATTTGGGATATCGCGAGGTTCGAATCCCCGCGCACTTCTAGGCGTTTAATGCCCATGGAGACTGCCATCCGGAGGCCGTGTAGAAGGGCCTCGTACTCGGCTGCGTTGTTGGAGTCCGTATACATTATCTGAAGGACGTATTGGACTGTGTCCCTGGTTGGGGACGTCGGGACGATGCCAGCCCCCAGGCCGGCCAACATTTTGGAGCCGTCAAAGTGCATGATCCAATTGGAGTATGCGCCATTCTCTTTAGGGAGTTCGGCTTTGGTCCACTCGGCAACGAAGTCGGCCAAAACCTGAGACTTAATAGCTCGTCGTGGCTTATAGGTTATGTCAAATGGAAGGAGCTCTATGGACCATCTGGCAATCCGGCCCGTCGCGTCGCGGTTGTTTATAATGTCGTTAAGGGGTACTTCGGAGGCTACCGTTATTGAACACTCTTGAAAGTAGTGTCGCAGCTTCCGGGATGCCATGAACACCGCGTATGCTATCTTTTAATAATGTGGGTACCGGGACTTGCATGGAGTTAGGACAGTGGACACATAGTAAACTGGTTTTTGGAGGGGGAACCTGTGTCCGTCCGTTTCTCGTTTGACGACAACTTGATGTGTTGCGGCGATATATAATAGCATTGGTTCGCCCATATTGGGCGCGGCCAGGACCGGATTTGTTGCCAATATGGCTTTTATCTCTTCGAGTCCGGCCGTGGCGGCATCTGTCCACTCGAAGTGTTCGGTGCGCCGGAGAAGGCGGTAAAGGGGTAACGCCTTTTCTCCCAAACGGGAAATAAAGCGGCTTAGAGCCGCTACACATCCAGTCAATTTTTGTATTTGTTTGAGGTCTTTTGGAATATCCAATTGTGATAGAGCTCGGATCTTGGCTGGGTTTGCTTCAATTCCTCTACCGGACACAATGAAGCCCAAGAGCTTTTCGGCTGGAACACCGAAGACGCATTTTTCCGGATTGAGCTTAATGTCGTATTTTCGTAGATTGTTGAATGTGAGTCTCAAGTCATCTACTAGAGTTTAGACATTCTTGGATTTGACGACCACGTCATCTACATACGCCTCCACTGTTTTGCCGATCTGGTTTGCCAGACATGTCTGAATCATGCGCTGATATGTTGCGCAGACATTTTTGAGCCCGAAGGGCATTGTGTTGAAGCAGAATGGGACGTATGGAGTGATGAATGCCGTGGCGTCTTGGTCTAGCTCCGCCATCTTAATTTGGTGGTAGCCAGAGTATGCATCGAGGAAGCACAATCAATCGTGTCCTGCTATGGTGTCGATGATTTGGTCAATGCGAGGGAGGGGGAAGGGATCCTTTGGGCAAGCCTTATTAAGGTCTTTGAAATCGACACATAGGCGCCAGGATTTGTCCTTCTTTGGCACCATCACCAAATTTGCTAGCCAGTCCGGATGTTTTATGTCTCTGATGAATCCGATTTCCAAAAGTTTGGCTAGCTCCTCTCCCATGGCCTGTCTCTTGGGTTCGGAAAAACGCCGAAGAGCCTGTTTTACTGGCTTGAATCCTTTTAGGATATTTAGGCTATGCTCGGCCAGCCGACGTGGGATTCCTGGCATGTCTGAAGGGTACCAGGAAAAAATGTCCCAGTTTTCTCGTAGGAATTCTCGTAGTGCGGCGTCTACACCAGGGTTTAATTGTGCCCCAATGGAGGACGTCTTTGCAGGGTCCGTTGGGTGGACTTGGAATTTGACTATTTCATCCGCTGGTTTGAAAGAGGTGGACTTGGATCTTTTATCAAGTATCACATCGTTCCTGTTCACCGTGGAGCGCATCGCAGTGAGTTCCTCGGCCGCTAGGGCTTCGGATAGTGCCTCAAGGGCTAGTGCGGCTGTCTTGTTTTCGGCGCGGAGTGCTATGTTCGGATCACTAGCGAGAGTGATGATTCCGTTAGGTTCGGGCATTTTAGGCTTCATGTACCCATAATGGGGTATAGCTTGAAAAATTATGAATGCCTCTCGCCCTAATATAGCGTGATATCCGCTGCTGAACGGGGCCACTTGAAATGTGACCTCCTCGGACCTGTAATTGTCCGGTGAGCCGAACACTACGTCCAATGTGATTTTTCCTGTGCAGCATGCTTCCCGGCTAGGGATTATTCCTCTGAAGGTTGTGCTGCTTCGCTCAATGCGGTTCCAGTCTATTTCCATTTTTTCGGAGTGTTTCCTCATAGATGAGGTTTAATCCGCTGCCGCCATCCATGAGTACCTTAGTAAGGCAAAAGCCGTCCACTATTGGACTAAGGACCAATGCGCTGGTGCTCGGGCTGTTCGGAATTTAGGTTCGTCACTGGCATTAAAGGTAATAGCCGTGTCACTCCATGGATTTATTATTGCTACTTGGTAGACTTCGGCAAGGTTGCGGAGTGTTCGTTTCCGCATGTTATTTGATGCGGAAGTCTCGAAGACTGTTAGTACCGTACTGGTATTGCTAGGCTGGGATTCTGAAGCTAGAAGCTCTTCGCCACTTTTGGCCACCTACCGAAGTATCCAACATGCTCGAAGGCTATGAGTTGGAGTGGCGTTCTCTGTGCTATGAATTTTGCAAGGTCCGTTGAGCCATCCCTCCAGTACGGTTGCATGCCCTTTAGGGGGGTTTTGTTTTCTGGTATTTAACCCAGGTGCTTGGTGATGATGCACCCTTTTATTTCGGACTAGGGCTGTGTTCGGGGCCGGATTATCCCAAAATTTACTTTCGGTTTTCCAAGCACTCTCCATCGCACAGTACTTTTGTACTATGGTCACCAAGTCAGCAAAGCGTGCAATTTCACGACGACTTATGGCGTTTAGGATTCCTTCGTCCGTGCAATTATTGCAGAAAAGTGAGATTGCGTCCTCCTCTCGGCAGTCCTGTATCCTGTCCATAACCAGGAGGAATCTGGCCCAGTAATGATGTACTGTTTCAGCGGGCTCTTGCCGAATTCGGGATAGATCGCTAATGTTTGGGTGGGCGGGTGGGACTAGATCTGGAACCCCGTCCAATCTAAGACTCGGGGGTTTTTGGATGTTATCCAATGAATCCAACCCACTGCCTGACTTTAAGTTCAGGATTTGATCGACATCCGTCCCTCCGCGGGAATCCGGCATGGAGGGGTCGGGAATCCGGACGTAGTTGGTCCTTAACATAGAAGTGGAGTTGCCGCATTGTTCCTCTACCACAGCGACGTGGTGGGTAGCCTGGGGAGAGTTGACCTCTCTCAGATCGATTTTAGGCCCGATCTGATCGTAGTCAGTGGCGACTCCCATGGCGGCGATGCAATCCAAGAGCTCGTTTACAAAGGAGAGCTCGATCGGATCTAGCTGCTCGGCAAGTTCCGAGTTAACACGAAGATTGGTTTCGATGACCCGAGAAGTCATCGTCGGCGCGGCGGCCGAACTGGTGGTCATAAGAAAATCACCTAGCCAAAGAGTCTGGCCAGTGGCCAAGGCTCCCTTGGCGATAGTGTTGTCTTTTAAAGACGAGATGAGGCATCCTTCCCGACGGCGACGGCACAGAGGAACTCTCAATGAAAGCACCAATGTCGGTGTCAAAACCAGCGGATCTCGGGTAGGGGGTCCCGAACTGTGCGTCTAGGCGGATGGTAACAGGAGACAAGGGACACGATGTTTTTACCCCGGTTCGGGCCCTCTCGATGGAGGTAATACCCTTCTCCTGCTTGATTAATATTGATGATATGGGTAGTACAAGAGTAGATCTACCACGAGATCAGAGAGGCTAAACCCTAGAAGTTAGCCTATGGTATGATTGTTGTTCGTCCTACAGACTAAAACCCTTCGGTTTATATAGACACCGAATAGGGTTAGGGTTACACAGAGTCAGTTACAATGGTAGGAAATCTACATATCCGTATCGCCAAGCTTGCCTTCCATGCCAAGGAAAGTCCTATCCGGACACGGGACAAGTCTTCAATCTTGTATCTTCATAGTCCAGGAGTCCGGCCAAAGATGATAGTTTGGCCATCCGGACACCCCCTAGTCCAGGACTCCCTCAGTGAGCAAGGCCCAGATTCAACCACCGGGGGGAAGAAACTGTTGAGGCTCCTCGGCATGTCATCCTTGGTGCCTCACCAGGTTCGGGGACTACTATCGGAGTAATGGGCCATGGGTAGGCTAACCCGAGCCCCTGAACCTTTCGAGACATCGGGGCAGGCTGCGCCCCTCAAGACCCCAGGACGAAGAGCCGCTGTTGGTGTCAAAACTGGTGGATCTCGGGTAGGGGGTCCCGAACTCTGCGTCTAGGCGGATGGTAACAGGAGACAAGGGACACGATGTTTTTACCCAGGTTTGGGCCCTCTCGATGGAGGTAAAACCCTACTCCTGCTTGATTGATATTGATGATATGGGTAGTACAAGAGTGGATCTACCACGAGATCAAAGAGGCTAAACCCTAGAAGCTAGCCTATGGTATGATTGTTGTAATGGTTGTTCGTCGTATGGACTAAAACCCTCCGGTTTATATAGACGCTGGAGAGGGCTAGGGTTACACAGAGTCGGTTACAATGGTAGGAGATCTACATATCCGTATTGCCAAGCTTGCCTTCCACGCCGAGGAAAGTCCCATCCGGACACGGGACGAAGTCTTCAATCTTGTATCTTTATAGTCTTGGAGTCCGGCCGATGATGATAGTTCGGCTATCCGGACACCCCCTAGTCCAGGACTCCCTCAGTAGCCCCTGAACCAGGCTTCAATGACGACGAGTCCGGCGCGCATATTGTCTTCAGCATTGCAAGGCGGGTTCCTCCTTCAAATAATTCATAGAAGATTACGAACACCGGGATAGTGTCCGGCTCTGCAAAATAAATTCCACATACCACCGTAGAGAGAATAATATGTACACAAGTTCAATCTGCTGATGTATTTGGTGGCGTGACGTCACACCACTACCAAGCCTTTACTTGAATCGTTTTTATCATACCACCTCAGCGCGTTTAGCGAAGCGGTTTCCTTGGCACGTCTTGTCGAAGGAGAGATCGTGTTCCCCTTATTCCGGGATTCCCATCAATAGGGACGTGGGTATCCAAACCGTTCCATTGATTGTGGCGCTTGGGAGATAAGCGAGTTTTAGCAGGCCGGTGGTGCCGCATAGTCTTCGTCCGCCCATATATAAGGGGATAAGGATCCACCTTTTTTCCTACGCCTTCTTCCTCCTTTGCTTATCCATCTCCGCGCACTCGAGCTCCAGCGCCCAAGTCCGCACATCTCACCTCAACCTTCTCCAGCCATGTCCGGAGCGGGAGGCAAGTGGATGGCCTCCTCCGTTACGGAGGGGCACATCGAGAAGCTGCGCGGCGCCGGATACCTGTCCAGCGACATTGCGCACCGGCTGCCCGACGAGGGGCAGCTCATCCCCACCCCCAGGCCCCATGAGAGGGTCGTATTTCTTCCCCACTTCCTCCGTGGACTGGGCTTCCCACTTCACCCCTTCGTCCGGGGGCTCATGTACTACTACGGCCTGGACTTCCACGATCTGGCGCCAAACTTCATCCTCAACATCTCGGCGTTTATAGTCGTGTGCGAGGCCTTCCTCTGCATCCAGCCCCACTTCGGCTTGTGGCTAAAGACCTTCAATGTCAAGCCGAAGGTGGTGAAGGGCGTCCAAGTGGAGTGCGGAGGCGCCATGGTGGGCAGAATTCCCAGCATCACTTGGCTTGAGGGTGCCTTCGTGGAATCCATCAAAGGGTGGCAATCGGGGTGATTCTACATCACCGAGCCGCGTGACCCTAAATGGGCAGCGGCCCTCGAGTTCAGATCTGGTATCCCCATGCAGCTCACCTCCTGGAAAGAGAAGGGCTTGCTATGGGGTAGTTCGGAGGAGCTGACCGGACTCCAGTCCTGTCTCCAGACCTTGGTGAACAAGAAGCTTAAGCTTGTCAACGTGATCTAGGTCATGCTCGTCCGCCGGATTCTCCCCTGCCAGCAACGGGCCTTCAATTTGTGGGAGTTTGATCCGGCACACCAGCAGTCCTTGAGCGGGCTCTTCGACATGACGTATGAAGCTGCCTTGAGGGTGCTGTTCAAGGGCGGAGAAGCCCCCGCATCCGCAACTAAAGATCGCGGATTCAGCTCGCAGTGTCCAGCTGGCGAGGTAAGCTACGTTATCCTTTATGGGACATTCGTCTTTCATAGTTTGACTCTATGCGGGATCTAAACTCCCAATGCCTTTAACAGGACTGGCAGAAGACGTCCGGACAGGTTAACTGTCCGGCTCCTCTTCCAGAAGACCCAGTGGACACCCGTTTGACGGGGCTGCTGGTCCCGGCACTTTACATGGTGCCGGAGAAGAAGGCCAAGAAGAAGGCCACGGGAACCCGAAGGAGTTCCCGGCGCCAGGTGGTATCGGACTCATTGTTCGATGACTCCGAGGCGGACTCCTCCCCCGAGGAGGAGGAGAAAGAGGCCTCTCCCCCAGTGGGGGGAGAGAAGAAGAGGAAGGCCTCCCCAACGAGGGCGGCCGAAGGGTCCAAGAAAGGACGGACCCTTCCTCCGGACTGCTCCGCCAACGCCGACGACGGCAACGAGGAGTGGCCCTCAAGGGCCAAGCCCCTGGCAAGATCGTAAGTGTCCGAATTCCTGGATGATTTATAATTTCTCTTTTTGCCACGTGGTGTCCTTCTAATGCCGCATACAACCTGTAGTCCGGCCAAGGACGATCCTCCCGCTTCATCGAGCGGGTCCTTGGGCACGTCGGATATGGATTCCCTTCCGACCGCCTCCACTCCTCGTGACGCTGATGACGCCAAGGTGGGATCCCAGGAGGGGCCCACCAGGAGGAGGAGGCTCTGGAGGTGCCGCAAGGCAACCTCCCGGACTTCGCACCGGACTCCGCACCGGAACCTGCAGTGGTTCCGGAGTCCGGTAAGCGGCCCCTTCGTAAGAAGGGCAAGACTGTGACACCGGCGGCCTCCATCCAACCGGAGGCGCCGGATAACTTGCTGGAGGTGCTCAACGGCGCTTCCATCGAAGAAGAACACCGCACTGTCATGAGTGCGATGATTCAGAAGGTTCAGCTTGCCAAGAGCGGGCTGACCAAAGCCTGCAGCAGCCTTCTAACAGGCTTTGAGGTAAGAATTTTAAGACATGTAATATAATACCGCATAGACAGTAGCCCCTGATGCTCGATTCGGTGTTCGGAAAGAAAAGCCGAAATGAGGATCTTAAAAAGATATACGTAGGAGGTCTAAAAAATATGTCAATATGGGATTGCAGGCTGCACTGCTAACCTCTGCCGCACTGACTGCGGAGGTCGATGCTTTGAAGCAGAACCTCGAGCGGTCCGAGAGCGAGCTCGGCCGTGCCAAGAAGCACCTCGAGGACAAGGAAGGTGAGTAACACCGTATTAAATTTGTACCTTACAGAAAAGGATTTTGGTTGCAAGAGAAATAACAAGGATAACATGGGTACTCCAGGGGCCACGAACGAGGTGGCGACCCTGAAGGAGGCCGTGTCCACGGCCGAACGCAATGCGGCCGCGGAATGAGCCGATCTAGAGAAGCAGGAGGCACGGGTGGCGGAGGTGCAGCAAGAGCTCCAGGCTCTCGTGGAAAAGCATGAGAGTTTGGAGCGCGACTCGAAGACTCGAGAGTCCGAGCTTGCATCAGCTCTTGAGAGTGCCAAAGCCGCTAAGGCTGAAGCCCACAAGGCCCTCCAGGAAATCGAGACGATGAAGAAAATAGCGGCGGGTAAGGCATTTTTCATGCAAAGCAAGCATGTGAATGTGAATTACCTGTTACTTACCCGAATTCGGAGCTCTCCAGGAGCGTTCGCAGATCTACCTCGCAGCGTGTCCGATGCTGCTGCTTTCTACCGGGCTGAGGAGGGGAGCTCGACGAAGAAGGTCTTCTGGTCTTAGTATGCTAAGGTCGTACATCCGGTGCCCCTTAGCGACCAGCTGAAGCAGCTGGTCGAGCTCTACAAGGTAGCCGAACAGGCCATGAAGGGCCTCATAGTTCGGCTGTGGCCCAAGGAGGCCATGCCTGGGAGCTACTTCGGTCTGGTGCGGCGGCTGGTGGATGCGTGTCCCTGGGTGGAAGTCGTCAAGCAGTCCGCCTGCATTGAAGGTGCCCGTCGGGCCCTTGCCCGTGCGGAAGTGCACTGGGGCAGGATGGATGCTGAGAAGCTTCTGACGAACGCGCCGCCGGCGGGCAAGGAGTATCGCACGCCCGAAATGTTTTATAAGAGTGTCCTGAAGGGTGCCCGCATGATTGCGGATGAGTGCTCCAAAGATGTAATATTTGAGTAGAATCGCATTATGTTATCCCGTGCATTGAAAACTGTGTTCATATGTGCTAAGCAACGCGTATTAATTTAAAATATTACCTTCTGTGCGGCCGTTTATCAAATCTGAGAGATGGCAAGTCGTTGGCTTCAGCCCCCATGCCACGAGTGCTGGGGTGTTCGGGATAAACTTGAGCGCTCTTGTTCCCATTGTTGGGTCCATCTATGGAGGCGCTCAACACAACGAACGAGGCAACCGGACTTATAATGCTTGAACACTCTCACTTAGCCATAAAATTCTATAATTTTAAATTTTGGTGAAGCCCCTAGTGTTCGGAAGACCGAGTTCGGGGCGCTATCCATGCCTGGGCCGGACAAAGCCGGTTCCTCGCTCTAAGCGGCATAAGTCTTTAGGGACTCGAAAAGACCTCTCGAACAGCGACCAGCTCTCTCCTTATCATGATGGTCAGTTTTAGCTTTCTCCACTGAGGCGCTCGCCCAGCTCAACCGGGGCGCAATCGCAGTGGTTCTCCCAGTGTTACCTTAGCCGATAAAACGGAACGTAACGTACCAAAACATGGGAGCCGGGCAAACCCAACTATTGACCCAAGACATGATTCGGAGTCGATGCATATAATGCTATAAGTTCGGGGTGCCGCACTTGTGAAAGTGTTCGGACTTGTCACACCATAATGCGGGGAACGTAAGCCCCTGCTGTATTCGGCCGCACCGAAGTGTACGGATGCAAGATGTCATGAATGAACATATATATAAGAAAGAAATGCAATTATAAGCGAAAGGCGATGCATTATTTATTCAAGGAATTCTGCGATGAATGCAGAACGATACAAATAGTGCAGTAAGCAAGGGGTAAGACTATTAAACATGTCCCCCTCCAGGGGTAGGCCGCGGAATGGTGTATGAAAACGGATTTAATGCTCGTAATGGAGACCACCTGAATACTCGTCATAGCCTTTCTTCTCCCCTGGCTGTTGCATCGTGTGTTCGGCAGGTCTACTGCCGGACAGGGCCTCTGGTGAACAGAGTCCTGTGGGTAAGAAAAAAAAGAAAAAGAGCGACACACTTGGGAGCCCTTGGTGTGGTTGAGCCGCACTCTGCGCCTGTCGTGGTCGTGCCCCTCCCCCTATGCCCATGGTATCTCCAGAGCGTAATGATGTACGCGAAGGACTAGTTTTGCAATTATGCAAGGGCTGGGGTTGGGGCCGCATTGCTACGCGTGCTCGGAACGTGCCAGGTGGTCTTGTTGTAGGTTACTCCGGGCGCATTTGGCCGTGTCCGGTCGCTTAACGGCCGGACTCGAAAATTGCCTTAAGAGGCTGCTCTGTACTTCTACCGCGAGAGCCGTTGTGTGTTCCTCCGTTCAGAGGGAGCATTCAGTGTTTCCGTTGACCGTGATGACTCCTCGAGGGCCTGGCATCTCGAGCTAGAGGTATGCGTAATGCGGCACCGCGTTGAACTTTGCAAACGCGATCCGTCCGAGCAGAGCGTGATAGCCGCTTCGGAACGGGACTATGTCAAAGATTAACTCCTCGCTTCGGAAGTTATCCGGGGATCCGAAGACCACTTCCAGTGTGACTGAGCCTATACAATTGGCCTCTACACCTGGTATGACGCCTTTGAAGGTCGTCTTTGTAGGTTTAATCCTTGAGGGGTCTATGCCCATCTTGCGCACTGTGTCCTGATAAAGCAGGTTCAGGCTGCTGCCGCCGTCCATCAGGACTCTGGTGAGGTGAAATCCATCGATGATTGGGTCTAAAACCAATGCGGCGAATCCGCCATGGCGGATACTGGTGGGGTGGTCCCTTCGATCAAAAGTGATCGGGCAAGAGGACCATGGATTGAACTTCGGGGCGACTGGCTCTATCGCATATACGTCCATAAATGGACGCTTCCGCTCCCTCTTGGGTATGTGGGTTGCGTATATCATGTTTACCGTCCGCACTTGTGGGAGGAAACCCTTCTGTCCTCTATTGTTCGGCGGCCGGGTCTCTTCCTCGTCATCGCTATGCAGCCCCTTGTCATTGTTTTTGGTAATTAACTTGCCTGCCTGCTTAAATACCCAACAATCCCTGTTGGTGTGATTAGCTAGCTTTTCAGGGGTGCCATGTATCTGGCAAGAGCGGTCGAGTATTCGGTCCAAATTGGACGGGCCGGGAGTAGTTCTTTTGAATGGCTTTTTCCGTTGACCGGGTTTAGAGCCTCTGAATCCGGTGTTTACTGCCGTATCCTCAGTGTTATCGCCGTTAATGTGGCGTTTGTTTTTGTTTCGACGCGACCTGCCATTGCGGTCCTTGGTATCCGGACTGCCAGAATTTTTGCTGAGGTTGTTACTGCGGGCTAGCCAGCTGTCCTCTCCCGCGCAGAAGCGGGTCATGAGTGATGTGAGGGATGCCATGGATTTAGGCTTTTCCTGTCCTAGGTGCCGGGCCAGCCACTCGTCGCGGATGTTATGTTTGAAGGCTGCGAGGGCCTCTGCATCCCGACAGTTGACGATTTGGTTTTTCTTTGTTAAGAACCATGTCCAGAACTGTCTGGCCGATTCGTCTGGCTGCTGAATTATGTGGCTTAGGTCATCGGCGTATGGTGGTCGCACATATGTGCCCTGGAAGTTGTCAAGGAATGCGGCTTCCAGGTCTTCCCAACACCCAATTGATTCTGCTGCAAGCTGTTAAGCCAATGTCGAGCTGGTCCTTTAAGCTTGAGTGGGAGATATTTGATGGCGTGAAGATCGTCACCGCGGGCCATGTGGATATGAAGGAGATAGTCTTTGATCCAAACCGCGGGGTCTGTTGTGCCATCGTAGAATTCAAAGTTCACGGGTTTAAACCCTTCGGGGATTTTATGCTCCATTACTTCATATGTGAAGCATAGTGGGTGTGCGGCGCCTCTATATTGGGCTATATCACGACGTAGCTCAAACGAGCTTTGTCTACTGTGTTCGGCCCGGCCGGACTTGCTCTGTCCGGTGCGACGGTTGTCGTCGCGTGCCAAGGGGCGCCCACGCGATCCGTAGATCGATCTTGATTGTCTTGCCTTATCCTCCAATATATCTCGCAAGTCCGGAGCGTTCCCCTGTGGCCTTGTGCTTTTCGAGCGATGCCGGGGTACGGTTCTGATGGAGGGCCTAAAGGCCTCTCTGTCGTGGCCACGAGGTGGTCGGTCAGCCGTATTGTGCTCTGGTGATGCAGGTTTATATGCCTCCTCCTCTAATCGGGGGAGCAACTTGCGTTTGGGGTAGGTTTTGGAGAGGCGTTCGAGTTCATACTCTTCGGCCGCAAGGACTTCAGTCCATCTGTCGGCTAGCAGGTCTTGATCAGCTCTAAGTTGTTGCTGCTTTTTCTTTAGGCTGTTCGCCATGTCCATAAGCCTGCGTTTGAAACACTCTTGTTCGACGGGATCCTCGGGCACGACGAATTCGTTGTCGTCGAGGCTTGCCTCGTCTCCGGAGGGAGGAATGTAATTATGATCCTCTACCTCTTCGTCTGCCGCTCTCTCATGAGGGCTGGCTTCTCCGTCCTCCTGTGCTGAATCTTGCTGGAGGGGGTTGTCTTCGGCACTCTCTGGGGTGTTATTATCCCCGGTGCCGGAATCTCCATTCTTGTTGTGGCGGGATTTAGAGCGGTGCCGCTGACGCCGGCGCTTGGGCTGTTTCTTGGAGGAATCTGCCTCCGCTGCTTCTTCGCCATTCCCATCCTTTGGGATGTCCACCATGTATATGTCATATGACGAGGTGGTCTTCCAGTGCCCCGTAGGCGCTGGCTCTTGGTCATCTCCGGCATCGTCGTCCATACCGTCGATGTCTTCGGAGTCGTAGTCTAGCATGTCGGTTAGATCGTCGACAGTGGCTACAAAGTGGGTGGTGGGTGGGCTTTGAATTTCTTCGTTGTCCGCATCCCAACCATCCTGACCGCAATTCGGCCAGGGCTCTCCTGATAGCGAGAGATACTTTAGCGAATTTAGGATGTCACCAAAAGGTGAGTGTTGAAATATGTCCGCGGCGGTGAACTCCATGATCGGCGCCCAATCGGATTCGATTGGAGGGGGTGCAGGAGGTTCGGAGTCCGGCGAGGAGTCCGGCACCTCGGAGTCACGAGCGTCGCAAGGGACAAGGTCAGTATTTGGCTCCATCACCGTAGAGGTTGCAGCCCGTGAGGCGGTGTCTAGCCACCCATCCTCGATCTGCGCGGTCGGCTCCGAATTAAGGATCGGAGCGGACTCATGTGCGGCCTCCAGGGCACTGTCCGGCAGCAGAGCTAGATCATGCCCATCGAGACAGTGCGGCGCGCTCGTCTGTGGCTCGAATCCATCAAAGATCAAGTCTCCACAGATGTCAGTCGTGAAGTTTAGGCTTCCAAATCTGACCTGATGGCCAGGGGCGTAGCTTTCGATCTGCTCCAGATGGCCAAGTGAATTGGCCCGCAGTGCAAAGCCGCCGAACACGAAGATCTGTCCGGGGAGAAAAGTCTCACCCTGGACTGCGTCGTTGTTGATGATCGAAGGAGCCATCAAGCCTATCGGTGACGACAGAGAGGAACTCTCAATGAAAGCACCAATGTCGGTGTCAAAACCGGCGGATCTCGGGTAGGGGGTCCCGAACTGTGCGTCTAGGCGGATGGTAACAGGAGACAAGGGACATGATGTTTTTACCCAGGTTCGGGCCCTCTCGATGGAGGTAAAACCCTACTCCTGCTTGATTGATATTGATGATATGGGTACTACAAGAGTGGATCTACCATGAGATCAAAGAGGCTAAACCCTAGAAGCTAGCCTATGGTATGATTGTTGTAATGGTTGTTCGTCGTATGGACTTAAACCCTCCGGTTTATATAGACACCGGAGAGGGCTAGGGTTACATAGAGTCGGTTACAATGGAAGGAGATCTACATATCCGTATTGCCAAGCTTGCCTTCCATGCCAAGGAAAGTCCCATCCGGACACGGGACGAAGTCTTCAATCTTGTATCTTCATAGTCTTGGAGTCCGGCCGATGATGATAGTTCGGCTATCCGGACACCCCCTAGTCCAGGACTCCCTCAGCCGCCTTCTAAGAGTCGGCAGCAAGGCAGCCGACTACCCACTCGCGGACGAGTCCCGAGGACGACTTCAAGATGAGCCGACTCCTAACTGGCAACTCCCAGAGAAGCCGGCTATGAGGAGTCGGCCCGCGACTCCAACAACCCCATGTCCTCATAAAGGGGGACGGGACGGGGAGTGGCCACAGTAAGGACCGCTCCCGCCCCTTTCCAAGGGCAGGCGTGGCCACAGTGCACCATACCCGCGGAGATCTCCGGCTGGCGCAGCACTGTTGCCATGCCGGCCCTGACGTCAGCCCCAGTGGGCGGAGTCCTGTACCCACGACGGCCTGTCTGTATGACCCAAAGACAGCGGGTCCCACCAGTCAGTGGGAGTCCAGAAGACGGCGAGAGCGCCACTAGTCGGACCCATTGGGAGTCGGCCAGCCCCTCCCATGGGCCCCGCACGCCATTAACCAGACAAGACGGGGAGTGGCAATAGTGATCGCCCGTCAGGCGGTGGTACTGTTGCCACGACCCCACGACCAAGACCGCGTCATTAGAAGCACGGCTACAGTAATCCACAGCCGGCAAGACCCGCCCGCGGTGTACACGGCCTGTCTGCCCGTACCAAGCCAGTCGGCGGGGCCCACCAGTCGGCGGGCCCCGGCAGTCGGCGGAGAAGATGGCGGCCAAAGAGACTGACGGCTGGGCCCTGCGCCCAGCCGGATTACCATTGTACCCCTGGGATGTAGGCCTATATAAACCCCCAGGGCACCCATGCAAAGGGTTCGAAACCATTAGCATTAGAGCAGACCATATAGGAAGGAGAGAGCTAGCCTTGCTTTCCCCTACCTCTAGGAAACAGCTCAAGGAGCAACCTGGTACACACTTTGCCATAGTGATCATGCGGAGACCCCGCAGAGCAGCAGTAGGGGTGTTATCTCCACGGAGAGCCCTGAAGCTGGGTAAGATTCGCCGGCATGCATGTCTTCGCCTTGTCCCGTTTCTAGGCACCGGCGATGTTCTACTCGCCCCCCACCATGATAAGCCATCCCTTGGCATATGTCGCACCCAACCCCCGACGCTTCCTTATGTGTGGTGGTCAGGATTGCGCGATGGTTAACTCCTACCAACCCTTCCCCTAGGAGCATGCGTGTAGTACTTTGTTTTGATGACTTGAAGATTTTTGCAATAAGTATATGAGTTCTTTATGACTAATGTTGAGTCCATGGATTATACGCACTCTCACCCTTCCACCATTGCTAGCCTCTCTAGTACCGTGCAACTTTCGTCGGTACCATAAACCCACCATATACCTTCCTCAAAACAGCCACCATACCTACCTATTATGGCATTTCCATAGCCACGCGGAGATATATTGCCATGCAACTTTCCACCATTCTATTTATTATGACACGCTTCATCATTGTCGAATTGCTTAGCATGATCATGTAGTTGACATCGTATTTGTGGCAAAGCCACCGTTCATAATTTTCATACATGTCACTCTTGATTCATTGCATATCTCGGTACACCGCCGGAGGCATTCACATAGAGTCATATTTTGTTCTAAGTATCAAGTGTAATTCTTGAGTTCTAAGTAAATAAAACTGTGATGATCTTCATTATTATTGCATTGTCCCAGTGAGGAAAGGATGATGGAAGCTATGATTCCCTCACAAGTTGGGATGAGTCACCGGACTTTATGAAAAATAAAAGAGGCCAAAGAAGCCCAAATAAAAATAGAGGCCAAAGAAGCCCACCAAAAAAATGAGAGAAAAAGAGAGAAGGGACAATGTTACTATCCTCTTTCCACACTTGTGCTTCAAAGTAGCACCCTGATCTTGATGTTAGAGAGTCTCTTCTGTTGTCACTTTCATATACTAGTGGGAATTTTTCATTATAGAACTTGGCTTGTATATTCCAATGATGGGCTTCCTCAAAGTGTCCTAGGGTCTTCGTGAGCAAGCAAGTTGGATGCACACCTAGTTAGTTTCCCTTTGAGCTTTCGTACACTTATAGCTCTAGTGCATCCATTGCATGGCAATCCCTACTCACTCACATTGGTATCTATTGATGGGCATCTCCAGCCCATTGATATGCCTAGTTGATGTGAAACTATCTTCTCCTTTTTGTCTTCTCCACAACCACCATATTCTATTCCACCTATAGTGCTATGTCCATGGCTCACGCTCATGTATTGCGTGAAGATTGAAAAAGTTTGAGAATACTAAAGTATGAAACAATTGCTTGGCTGAAACCGGGGTTGTGCATGATTTAAATATTTTGTGTGATGAAGATAGAGCATAGCTAGACTATATGATTTCGTAGGAATAACTTTCTTTAGCCATGTTATTTTGAGAAGACATGATTACTTTGCTAGTATGCTTGAAGTATTGTTATTCTTATGTCAATATTAAACTTTTGTCTTGAATCTTTCGGATCTGAACATTCAAGCCACAATAAAGAAAAATTACATCGAGAAATATGGTAGGTAGCATTCCACATCAAAAATTCTGTTTTTATGATTTACCTACTCGAGGACGAGCAGGAATTAAGCCTTGGGATGCTTGATACGTCTCCAACGTATCTATAATTTTTGATTGTTCCATGCTATTATATTATCTGTTTTGGATGTTTAATGGGCATTATTATGCACTTTTATATTATTTTTGGGACAAACCTATTAAACGGAGGCTCAGTGCAAATTGCTTTTTTTTGCCTATTTCAGTGTTCCGCGGAAAAGGAATATCAAATGGAGTCCAAACGGAATGAAACCTTCGCGAGGATCATTTTTGGAACAAATGCAATCCAGGAGACTTGGAGTGGACGTCAAGGAAGTAATGAGGCGTCCCCGATATAGGGAGGCGCGCCCAGGGGGCAGGTGCGCCCCCACCCTCGCGGGCCCCTCGTAGCTCCACCGACCTACTTCTTTCGCCTATATATACTCTTATACCCTGAATACCCTGAAAACATCCAGGAGCACCACGAAAAACTTTTTCCATCACCACAACCTTCTGTACCCGTGAGTTCCCATCTTGGGGCATTTTCCGGCGCTCCGCCGGAGAGGGAATCGATCACAAAGGGCTTCTACATCAACACCATAGCCTCTCCGATGATGTGTGAGTAGTTTACCACAGACCTTCGGGTCCATAGTTATTAGCTGGATGGCTTATTCTCTCTCTTTGGATCTCAATACAAAGTTCTCCTCGATTCTCTTGGAGATCTATTCGATGTAATACTTTTTGCGGTGTGTTTGTCGAGATCAGATGAATTGTGGGTTTATGATAGAGATTATCTATGAACAATATTTGATTCTTCTCTGAATTCTTATATGCATGATTTAATATCTTTGCAAGTCTCTTCGAATTATCAGTTTGGTTTGGCCTACTAGATTGATCTTTCTTGCAATGGGAGAAGTGCTTAGCCACTACAACAGGACCCCACCTATAGCAACGCATTTATCTGTATCTAGAAGTCCATATATGCGTTGTTATGGTCTTTACCAACGGTTTGGGATGCGTTGCCTTATCCAGTGTTGCTAGCGCATAATACAACGGTTATACTTCCGTTGTAAAAGGAACGTTGCAAGGCTACAACACATAAAACTGACTTTTACAACACTCATATACGTTGGTGGTTAATGTGCAGAAAATCAAATCTCATTGCTTGGCAACAAGGAATTTGCAAGGCTTCAGGTGTTTTACATATAAAATGTGAATAATATTTTATATATTGCCAGCAATTAGATTAATGCTCCACATAATGGTGATAAGAATGTACATCAAGTCAGAAGAAAAAATATACGCATGAGAGGAAGAAATCATATATTGGAAAAAACTGTGAGATTACAATTGTTGATATTACAGGAGGAATAACATCCAAATGTGATTTATAACCTAAATATTCTCTTGACAATGAAACTTAAAACTGAAAGCATCCATCGACATCTCCCTACAACTTAACTAAAACTTAACCGAGGAACATCGTCTAACAGGAACATCCCTTAAACTGAAAACAACCATCATAACAACAAATGAAAACTGCCATCATCGTCATCATCGTGAACCAGAACATCATCATCATCATTGCAGTATACTTGCCGCACACCCATATAAGCGTCCATATATCTTTTGAATCTACAAAGAAAATAACAAAATGAATTGTTAATACACAATGCATTGACATGATCCAAATAGTGTCGGGTTGCCTAGCAAATAAGAGATATTACTTCTTACAAAGGGTCATTACTTCCGGAACATTGGTTGGCCGGCTAGATTTCGACTATTACAAAGAAGCGTTGTGATCAGAAAGTATTCCCTTACAACTCAATATACGACTTCAGGTCACGAAACAAACATAATCATACTTGGAGAAAGATAAGCAGATGTCGTTGTGGCCTAAAAGCAAGACACTAATAACATAGTAGCTACTTAGTTGACTGGTTAAAAGCACAGTACACAGTGCTCATATGCAACAGTGCAAGAAACATAATAGGAAATTCATCAATTTATGAACCATGACAGCAAGAGTTCATGTGGGTAATTCAACACTTTATAAATCAAAGTGGTGAGATGTCAGTGGTCAGTTTAGCAATGTACAAATCAAAAAGGCAAGAGCACCTAAGAAGAACAACTTGCATTTCCATCTTCACAAACAGTTAAGATATGGAGATCGTATACAGTTACCAGAACCATGACTACAAACATTGTCGTATCTTGGACAAATCTACTCGCAGCTCCAGCCGTCCATGATGTTGGCCTCCATCTCGATAGTGCCTGAACGGATGAGTGCGACGCCTCACATTAAATTACACACAACAATAGGTACACCATTGGCGAGATAGGAGTACATAAATAGATGAATAAGAGCAGGAAGGAGGCTGAAAAATGGTTAGAGCTAATGTAAGAAATAAAGGAATAAATAAATAATCACCACAACAGAAATAATCTTAGTCGCAGGTAAAACTCAATGACGTACTATGAATGTAGACACTGGCACATTGAAAACCACCGAATGGCATTGGGTATTTCTTTCTTTGGAAACCTGCGCACAAACAAATAGTGAGCCTGTACTTAACATATGACAAACATGATGATTAACAGTGACCCGCTGCCGGTGTATATGTGTTTATGTGTGCTTGCTGCAAGCTTTAGTATCTTTATGTTTGCACATGAACATGCATAAATCTCAGGTGTAGGTTGCATCTAAGTGGGGTATTGGGATTCAGTTTAATTTTCACTATGATGTACAGCGGTAGTAGATAAGTAGTTTTTTTAGATTAGTAGATAAGTACTTGGTATAGATGAATCCTCTATGTTGAGTTAAACCAAGGGCATATATAATAACTGCATGCTATGAGGGGACAATCACATAACCAAATGACAAAGAAAATGTGAAATAAATATCAAAAAAGAAAATGCGTACTATCGGATGGTGAGTTTTCTAGATGAAGAGGCTAGCAAGACCAAGGAATTTAACTGGGGAGTTGCATAATAGCTTTTCAAACCAAAGGAAGAGAAGGATGTCAGTGTATGGAAATACAATTGGAAAGTAACAGTGTATCACATTTGACGTGTTCATCAAATTGAATGTTTGTTATCCCGTAGCAATGCACGCGTATTTTGCTAGTAATCCAAATTGTGTAGAATAGTAAGTGCATACAACAGAGTATAGTATTTATCAGTATTCTGAATCATATCAACAGCATCAAAGCAACATCATAAAAGAAACAATATGCATTATTAATTCATCTTCTCACTAAAGCAAAGGTGTACGTGCTTCCCCCAACAGGTCCATGTCCTCTAGTATTTGAGCTGGACGTGAAAGCCACCATTAACAAGCTACTACCACAACCTAAAAAACGTGACCATCAGACTCCTGAAAAGTGTGAAATTGCAACAAAAAACTTTGATTAGTAAATCATCAATATAGAGATCTATAAAGACCGGATCCCTCCTGAAATATTATAACTCTTGTAATAGAATACTTAATATGTGATCCGCATATATGAAGTAGTGCTTCTCTACATCAAAAAAATTTAAAAGATTACCGACTAATCTATGAAGGATTGATGAGTTAGCAGCATATAAACTTTTTAAAAAAATTGATGCTCCATTGATTTATTTATCTTGATAAGAAGGCAGACCACAATGTACCTTGTATATTCCAAAGCCAGACCAAGGTCTAAAAATTGTCTTGGTACAAAAGATACCGGCTAAAACACTGCATTAGAGGAACAAAAACATGAGAAAGAACAGGGAGGAAGGGGAACAAGCCTCTAGACTAAAACCTGACTAAATAATGTTCCTCGAGAGCTCTGAGTGGTGCTGAAGAAAGGCCTTGAGAGAGCAATCCTTCGATCTATAGCACCATAGCTGAATCATCTCCGCAATGGCAAGGCGAGAAGCAAAATATGGCACTGACAAATTGTCCAAGACCCAAGCATTTTGCACTTTCCACAGCTGAACCGCACAGGCAGCAAAAAGCACGAACCCGTGTGGACTAACAGATCTTAGTGTCCGTACAAATTCTAGCAAGGAGTGGGATTCTGTTGCCTGCTGCAAGACCTCAAGCTTACTCCACAGAAAGTGAGCTGGAGCGCATCTCAATATGATGTGATCCATAGTTTCTTCAGGCGGACAAGTATCACAATATGGGTGCTCAATATTCTTCCATTGTTTCCGATGCTCCATTGATATCTCATAATTACTAATTTAATAGAATAGCAATCAGTGCATGAATGTAAATCAACGGAGATCGAAAGTCAATCTGCAGACCTATCAGTGTTCGTCAATGAATTGCACAAGGGCCAAACTTTATTAATAGGGATTAGTTGCAACAGAATCGGGGGTGCATACCTAGTCATCTACAGGAGAAGAGAAGAACCGAGGTTAGAGAAAGGGGAAGAGATATAGGATGAAGCCAGGGAAGCGGATTCACTCATGGGTGAGAGGAGGACGACATGGCCACCGGTGCTGGAGCCCACACCCGAAACCCTAGCCATCGGGGGAAGGTCGCGGGTGGGCTTTGGTGGTCGCGAGTGCCGGATCTAGACGCATGGGTGGGCGCCGCGGTGTGAGGGGACCTCAGGATGTGCTTCACGCGATGGCTGGATTCACCGGACGTCGCCTGAATCAGCCACCGCCGGTAGAGCAACGAGGAGCTGCGTCAAGAGAGAGATGGGATGAGAGGGATGGGTGGGTGGGGGATACAACGGATCCGGTAGCCTCTGGAGCTGCGATGTGGGAGGAGGGGAGGGGAGGGCCGGCGGCGAGGTGGGAGGAGGGTGATGAGGCGGTTGGTGGCGGGGATTTGGGAGAGACCAGGGGCATCGGGGGCTCTGTTTCTCACACGTCCCGCTCTCCTTTCCTGTGTTTTTTTCTATATGTCCCACGATAGGGTAAGAGCTGCTAACCTGCAATGGATATCTGCAACCTTTAATTTGTGTATCTATTGTGAATTTTACAACATATAGTTAAAATGTTGTAGAATGTGTGTTGCTTTATAAGGGATATCCTTGTAGTGAGCTTTGGGTTAAATCTTGCGGTGTCCTTTCCCAGTGACTGCAGGGGAAGCAAGGCACGTATTGTATTGTTGCCATCGAGGATAAAAAGATGGGGTTTATATCATATTTCTTGAGTTTATCCCTCTACATCATGTCATCTTGCCTAATGTGTTACTCTGTTCTTATGAACTTAATACTCTAGATGCATGCTGGATGGCGGTCGATGTGTGGAGTAATAGTAGTAGATGCAGAATCGTTTCGGTCTACTTGTCACGGACGTGATGCCTATGTTCATGATCATGCGTAGATATTCTCATAACTATGCGCCTTTCTATCAATTGCTTGACAGTAATTTGTTCACCCACCGTAAAATATGCTATCTCGAGAGAAGCCACTAGTGAAACCTATGGCCCTGATGTCTACTATGCAACCTTCTTCTTGTAGGCATTGTTGGGCCTCCAAGTGCAGAGGTTTATAGGACAGTAGCAAATTTCCCTCAAGTGGATGACCTAAGGTTTATCAATCCGTGGGAGGTGTAGGATGAAGATGGTCTCTCTCAAGCAACCCTGCAACCAAATAACAAAGAGTCTCTTGTGTCCCCAACACACCCAATACAATGGTAAATTGTATAGGTGCACGAGTTCGATGAAGAGATGATGATACAAGTGCAATATGGATGGTAGATATAGGTTTTTGTAATCTGAAAATATAAAAACAGCAAGGTAACTAGTGATAAAAGTGAGCACAAACGATATTGCAATGCGTTGAAACAAGGCCTAGGGTTCATACTTTCACTAGTCCAAGTTCTCTCAACAATAATAACATAATTAGATCATATAACAATCCCTCAACATGCAACAAAGAGTCACTCCAAAGTTACTAATAGCGGAGAACAAACGAAGAGATTATGTTATGGTACGAAACCACCTCAAAGTTATTCTTTTTGATCGATCTATTCAAGAGTCCGTAGTAAAATAACATGAAGCTATTCTTTCCGTTCGATCTATCATAGAGTTCGTACTAGAATAACACCTTAAGACACAAATCAACCAAAACCCTAATGTCACCTAGATACTCCAATGTCACCTGAAGTATCCGTGGGTATGATTATACGATATGCATCACACAATCTCAGATTCATCTATTCAACCAACACAAAGAACTTCAAAGAGTGCCCCAAAGTTTCTACCGGAGAGTCAAGATGAAAACGTGTGCCAACCCCTATGCATAAGTTCACAAACGGAACCCGCATGTTGGTCACCAAAACATACATCAAGTGGATTACGTGAATATCCCATTGCCACCACAGATAAGCACATGCAAGACATACATCAAGTGTTCTCAAATCCTTAAAGACTCATTCCGATAGGATAATTTCAGGGGGAAAACTCAATCCATTACAAGAGAGTAGAGGGGGAGAAACATCATAAGATCCAACTATAATAGCAAAGCTCGCGATACATCAAGATCGTACCACCTCAAGAACACGAGAGAAAGATCAAACACATAGCTACTGGTACATACCCTCGGCCCCGAGGGTGAACTACTCCCTCCTCGTCATGGAGAGCACTGGGATGATGAAGATGGCCACCGGTGAGGGATCCCCCCTCCGGCAGGGTGCCGGAACAGGGTCCCGATTGGTTTTTGGTGGCTACAGATGCTTGCGGCGGCGGAACTCCCGATCTATTCTGCTCCCCGGTGTTTTTAGGGTATATGGATATATATAGGCGAAAGAAGTCAGTAAGGGGAGCCATGAGGGTGGGGGCGCACCCAGGGGTTGAATTCAACTCCAAGTCTCCTGGATCACGTTCATTCCAAAAATCACGCTCCCGAAGGTTTCATTCCGTTTGGACTCCGTTTGATATTCCTTTTCTACGAAACACTGAAACAAGGGAAAAACAGAAACTGGCACTGGGCTCTGGGTTAATAGGTTAGTCCCAAAAATAATATAAAAGTGTATAATAAAGCCCACAAACATCCAAAACAGATAATATAATAGCATGAATACTTCATAAATTATAGATACGTTGGAGACGTATCATCATCCCCAAGCTTAATTCCCGCTCGTCCTCGAGTAGGTAAATGATAAAAGAAATAATTTATGAAGTGCGAATGCTAGCACGTGCACAAGTTTGATCAATGATAATTTCAATCACCTTTTCTAGCATCATTATATGTCATAACAGTAGCTCATATCATAAAGCTTCTCATGATCAAGTAACAAACTAATCACATGTTAAAGTACAGATCATAAACCTTCTTGAAAACTAACAAACCGTGTTATTAGTCATCAAACAATTACAATTCATCTTATTTTCAGGAAGAGTCTATGTCAGAGCTTTGATTTAGCAAACTCCACATACTCAACTATCATTTAGTCTTTCACAATTGCTAACGCTCACGCGATATTTATGGGTTCAAAGTTTTAATCAGACAAAGAGAAAGATAGGGGCTTATAGATTCTCCTCCCAACCTTTTACCTCAAGGGTAATGTCAACAATAATAGTTCATGATGCCTTACATCCAATTGGATATATATATATATCAGAATCTTTCCAACACAATGTGCTTGCCAAAGGATAAAATGTAAAAAGGAAAGGTGAAGATCACCATGACTCTTGCATAAAGTAAAAGATAGGCCCTTCACAGAGGGAAGCAGAGGTTGCCATGCGCTTTTATATTTGGATGCACAAAATCTTAATGCGAGGGAACGTCACTTTATATTGCCACTTGTGATAGGGACCTTTATTATGCAGTCCGCCACTTTTATTGCTTCCATATCACAAGATCGTATAAAGCTTATTTTCTCCACACTAAAAGATCATACAAATTTACAGAGCAATTTTTATTGCATGCATCGATGACAACTTACTTGAAGGATCTTACTCAATCCAAAGGTAGGTATGGTGGAATCTCATGGCAATATTGGTTTAAGGGATGTTTGGACGCACAAGTAGTATCTCTACTTGGTGCGAAGAATTTGGCTAGCATGAGGGGGAAAGGCAAGCTCAATGTGTTGGGCGATCCATGACAATATACTTTATTTCAGATATAAGAAAACATAACCCATTACATTGTCTTCCTTGTCCAACATCAACCTTTTAGCATATCATATTTTAATGAGTGCTCACAATTACAAAAGATGTCCAAGATAGTATATTTATATGTGAAATCTCTCTTTCTTCAATATTCTTTCATCAATTGTTCAAGTGACCAATACAATGTTTGCTAACCTTCAATAAATTTACCACCTCTCCTTCTTATATGTGAAGTCATTACTCCCCATGGGATAATCATATGAAACATATATAATTTCACATTTATTACGTTCAAATCATTCAACCATTTACTCATAGGATATAAGTGAAGCACATGAGTAAATGACAAACTACTCCAAAAAGATATAAGTGAAGATCAATGAGTAGTTAAATAATTATGTAGCTATGTGAAGACTCTCTCTCATTTAAGAATTTCAGATCTTGGTATTTTATTCAAACAGCAAGCAAAGCTAAATAAAATAAAATGACGCTCCAAGCGAAACACATATCATGTGGTGAATAAAAATATAGCTCCAAGTAAAGTTACCGATGAACGAAGACGAAAGAGGGGATGCCATCCGGGGCATCCCCAAGCTTAGGCTCTTGGTTGTCCTTGAATATTACCTTGGGGTGCCTTGGGAATCCCCAAGCTTAGGCTCTTGCCACTCCTTATTCCATAGTCCATCAAATCTTTACCCAAAACTTGAAAACATCACAACACAAAACTTAACAGAAAATCTCGTGAGCTCCGTTAGCGAAAGAAAACAAAACGCCACTTCAAGGTACTGTAATGAACTCATTCTTTATTTGTATTGGTGTTAAATCTACTGTATTCCAACTTCTCTATGGTTTATAAACTATTTTACTAGCCATAGATTCATCAAAATAAGAAAACAACACATAGAAAACAGAATCTGTCAAAAACAGAACAGTCTGTAGTAATCTGGAACTAACGCAAAGTTTTGGAACTAATAACATTCTACCAAAATAGGAAGAACTAGAAAATTTGTTTATTGATCTACTGCAATTGGAATCAGTATTTTATCACGTTCTGGTGATTTTTAACAATTGTTTTCGTGAAGATAAAGTTTCCGGAATTTTCAGCAAGATAAAATAACTATCATCCAAGAAGATCCTATAGGTCGTACTTGGCACAAACAGTAATTAAAACATAAAACCACATCTAACCAGAGGCTAGATGATTTATTTATTACTAAACAGAACCAAAAATAAAGGAACAAAAATAAAATTGGGTTGCCTCCCACCAAGCGCTAACGTTTAATGCCCCTAGCTAGGCATGATGATTTCAATGATGCTCACCTAAAAGATAAGAATTGAAACATAAAGAGAGCATCATGAAGAATATGACTAGCACATGTAAGTCTAACCCACTTCCTATGCATAGGTATTTTGTGAGCAAACAACTTATGGGAACAATAATCAACTAGTATAGGAAGGCAAAACAAGCATAACTTCAAAACTTTAAGCACATAGAGAGGAAACTTGATATTATTGCAATATGTAGAAGTATATGATCCTCTCTCATAATAATTTTCAGTAGCATCATGAATGAATTCAACAATATAACCATCACATAAAGCATTCTTTTCATGATCTACAAGCATAGAATTTTTGCTAATCTCCACATAAGTAAATTTATTCTCATCGATAGTAGTGGGAGCAAACACAACAAAATAACTATCATGTGAAGCATAATCCAATTGAAAATCAAAATCATGATGACAAGTTTCAAGGTTATCTTTGTTCTTTATAGCATACGTGTCATCACAATAATCATCATAGATAGGAGGCATCCTTTCATCATAATAAATTTGCACATCAAAACTTGGGGGACTAAAAATATCATCTTCATCAAACATAGCATCCCCAAGCTTGTGGCTTTGCATATCATTAGCATCATGGATATTCAAGGAATTCATACTAACAACATTTAATCATCCTCATCATTCAAAGATTTAGTGCCAAACATTTTAATGCATTCTTCTTCTAACACTTTGGCACAATTTTCCTGTCCATCATACTCACGAAAGATATTAAAAAGATGAAGCGTATGAGGCAAACTCAATTCCATTTTTTTGTAATTTTCTGTTATAGAAAAAACTAGTGATAAAACAAGAAACAAAAAGATTCGATTGAAAGATCTAAATATATACCTTCAAGCACTCACCTCCCCGGCAACAGCGCCAGAAAAGAGCTTGATGTCTACTACACAACCTTCTTCTTGTAGACGTTGTTGGGCCTCCAAGTGCAGAGGTTTGTAGGACAGTAGCAAATTTCCCTCAAGTGGATGACCTAAGGTTTATCAATCCATGGGAGGCGTAGGATGAAGATGGTCTCTCTCAAGCAACCCTGCAACCAAATAACAAAGAGTCTCTTGTGTCCCCAACACACCCAATACAATGGTAAATTGTATAGGTGCACTAGTTTCACGAAGAGATGGTGATAGAAGTGCAATATGGATGGTAGATATAGGTTTTTATAATCTGAAAATATAAAAACAGCAAGGTAACTAATGATAAAAGTGAGCACAAACGATATTGCAATGCGTTGAAACAAGGCCTAGGGTTCATACTTTCACTAGTGCAAGTTCTCTCAATAATAATAACATAATTAGATCATATAACAATCCCTCAACATGCAACAAAGAGTCACTCCAAAGTTACTAATAGCGGAGAACAAACGAAGAGATTATGGTAGGGTACGAAACCACCTCAAAGTTATTCTTTCTGATCGATCTATTCAAGAGTCCGTAGTAAAATAACATGAAGCTATTCTTTCGGTTCGATCTATCATAGAGTTCGTACTAGAATAACACCTTAAGACACAAATCAACCAAAACCCTAATGTCACCTAGATACTCCAATGTCACCTCAAGTATCCGTGGGTATGATTATACGATATGCATCACACAATCTCAAATTCATCTATTCAACCAACACCTAGAACTTCAAAGAGTGCCCCAAAGTTTCTAACGGAGAGTCAAGATGAAAACGTGTGCCAACCCCTATGCATAAGTTCACAAACGGAACCCGCAAGTTGATCACCAAAACATACATCAAGTGGATCACGTGAATATCCCATTGTCACCATAGATAAGCACATGCAAGACATACATCAAGTGTTCTCAAATCCTTAAGACTCAATCCGATAGGATAATTTCAAGGGGAAAACTCAATCCATTACAAGAGAGTAGAGGGGGAGAAACATCAGAAGATCCAACTATAATAGCAAAGCTCGTGATACATCAAGATCGTACCACCTCAAGAACACGAGAGAGAGATCAAACACATAGCTACTGGTACATACCCTCGGCCCCGAGGGTGAACTACTCCCTCCTCGTCATAGAGAGCACCGGGATGATGAAGATGGCCACCGGTGAGGGATCCCCCCTCCAGCAGGGTGCCGGAATAGGGTCCCGATTGGTTTTTGGTGGCTACAGAGGCTTGCGGCGGCGGAACTCCCAATCTATTATGCTCCCCGATGTTTTTAGGGTATATGGATATATATATATATAGGCGAAAGAAGTCGGTAAGGGGAGCCACGAGGGGCCCACGAGGGTGGGGGGCGCGCCCAGGGGGGAAGGTGCGCCTCCCTGCCTCGTGGCCACCTCGAAGCTTCCCTGACTTGAACTCCAAGTCTCCTGGATCACGTTCGTTCCAAAAATCACGCTCCCAAAGGTTTCATTCCGTTTGGACTCCTTTTGATATTCCTTTTATGCGAAACACTGAAACAAGGGAAAAACAGAAACTGGCACTGGGCTCTCGGTTAATAGGTTAGTCCCAAAAATAACATAAAAGTGTATAATTAAGCCCATAAACATTCAAAACAGATAATATAATAGCATTTATACTTCATAAATTATAGATACGTTGGAGACGTATCAGGCCCCGGGGTTTATTTTCCATCATATAAGTTTTCGATCTATTTTATTTTGCAATATTTACTTTCCAATCTATACTATAAAAATACCAAAAATATTTATCTTATTATCTGTATCAGATCTCACTTTTGCAAGTGACCGGGAAGGGATTGACAACCCCTTTATTGCGTTGGTTGCAAGGTTCTTAATTGTGTGTGCAGGTACGAGGGATTTGCGTTTAGTCTTTTACTGGATTGATACCTTGTTCTCCAAAACTGAGGGAAATACTTACGGTACTTTGCTGCATCACCCTTTCCTCTTCAAGGGAAAACCAACGCATGCTCAAGAGGTAGCAACGGGCATTTCCGCTAGCTTCCCCTTGTCATCACCGACCTCCTGGAGCCATCTCCCCCTCCGTAAGCCCCTCCGTCAGCGCTCCTCGTCGCGCGCCCACGGGTGAGCAGTGCTGACATGCATTAATGGCGCATGGCTGCTCCTGCACCCTCGACCTCTTCTACTCCGTGAGCTCTGCGGCTCGTCCGCTCCCTCCTTCGTTGCGTTTCCGTGCCTCCCCGTGATCGCTGCGCGTCACCAGAGCATTGGCCGGACCTCCGCGGCGGCACCCGAGCCCGTGCCCCTCGCCTCTCCTATATAAGGAAGCCACGAGACCCCTCGAGCTCACCATCAGCCTTGCCTCGCTCCACTACCCCTCCCCAACCTCTCAAATGAGCTCGAGAGCCTCTCCTACCCCTCCCATGGCCGAAGCCTCGCCACCGGCCTCTACTGAAATTCGGCCCAACCGAGCCCTCCCTCATCATTCTACCACCACCAGATCCCTCCATGGAGCACCATGCACCTTTCCCCTACCCCATCCCCTCTCCTACGGCGCAGTGGTCGCGAGCCCACTAGTGCCCGTAGCCGCCGTCCGCCCTGCCCCAGGAAGTCATCCCTCCCGTCGTTCCCGACGTCCGTGCACTCCACCGGCGAAGGTGGCCGCAGTCGCCCGGGGTGGTCGCCGGAGTGCGCGGCCTCCTCTATTCGGTCTTGCCTAGTCGAGAGGAGGAACAAGGAACCATGAGGAGAGATATGAATAAGGTGGGTCCCACCTGTAAGCCTCTAAGCCGCCAGGCCCCGCCTTGCCACGTTGGATAAGTGGAGGCGTATTCCTTGGAATTCGTCTTCCCCGCTGGAAAGCTTACTTCTATTCTACTATGGCTCAAAATACGTTTTCTTGTGCAGAAGGTGTATCTCCTCGGAAGGCGCGTTCTGTGTTCAGCCGCCAGGGGCCTGTTTGTAGAACTATTTTTATAGATTGGTCCCTAAACTTGGTCGGGCTATAACTTTTTGCTCGAGACTCCGAATGAGGTGAATCCAAAGCCTACTTCTTCATCTCATCGAGCTCTATCTTTTGGTTCCATTTTCAGTATGGTTTGACACTGCGGAAATGACCATTTTTCCCTTGCCCATAAACAGCACCCTTAGAGAGAGAACTGTTTCCGGCGAATCTTTCCGCAATCATGCCGCACTTCTCCCCGGTGCATTCTTCATCCCTAGGCAATCCACAATCACCAATTGCATGATAGCCAAGCAGTAGCATTGGTTTTGAACTTGAATCTTTAATAACTATATGCTTGTTGTGCTACTGCTGTCATTATTTCGGTTATGCTTATGGATCGGTGATTACCATCATGCTATGTTTTCTTGCACTCAATTATCATGTTCTTCCTGCTAGTATTACTTACATATTGGCCATGCTTGGTAGTAGTACATGTTGGGTTGGTCATGTTCTTCGAGGGATGACTGTCGTCGGTTCCCCAATACTGTTGATATGCATTGTTCCTTTGTTGTTAGTTGGTTAAGTGTTTACTCAGTAATGTTATTGATGTGTTCTTGCGTGGTATTTATTGTTGATGCTAGTGGTCATGTTATGCTATGAGCAGTGTTGTACTTGTGATATCCATGCTTGTCCTTGTGCCATGCTCAGTTGGATACGATTCATTGTTGATATGGTTGATAGTTATGTTATACCCTCATGCGTATGTTGATATCATGCTCATGCATTATAATTGTTTCATGTCATTTTGTCATGGATCAACATATTGCATTCAAGTTTAACCGGATTAAATTGAACTTGAACAACTGTTGGCTGAGTCGTGGTGCCACCATATCGGGCTGACCAGTTGATACGTCTCCAACGTATCTATAATTTTTGATTGTTCCATGCAATTATATTATCTGTTTTTGATGTTTAATGGGATTTATTATGCACTTTTATTTTATTTTTGGGACTAACCTACTAACCAGAGGCTCAGTGCAAATTGCTGTTTTTTTGCCTATTTTAGTATTTCGCAGAAAAGGAATATCAAACGGAGTCCAAACGAAATGAAACCTTCGGGAGAGTGATTTTTTGAACAAACGCAATCTAGGAGACTTGGAGTGGACGTCAATAAAGAAACAAGGAGGCCACGAGGCAGGGAGGCGCGCCCCCATCCTCATGGGCCCCTCGTGGCTCACCTGAGTGACTTATTTCACCTATATATACTCGTATACCCGAAAACATCCAGGAGCACCACGAAACCCTATTTCCACCGCTGCAACCTTCTGTACCTGTGAGATCCCATCTTGGGGACTTTTCCAGTGCTCCGCCGGAGGGGGAATCAATCATGGAGGGCTTCTTCATCAACACCATAGCCTCTCCGATGATGTGTGAGTAGTTTACCTCAGACCTTCGGGTCCATAGTTATTAGCTAGGTGGCTTCTTCTCTCTCTTTGGATCTCAATACAAAGTTCTGCTCGATCTTCTTGGAGATCTATTCGATGTAATTCTTTTGGCGGTGTGTTTGTCGAGATCCGATGAATTGTGGGTTTATGATCAAGATTATCTATAAACAATATTTGAATCTCCTCTGAATTCTTTTATGTATGATTTTTTATCTTTGCAAGTCTCTTCGAATTATCAGTTTGGTTTAGCCTACTAGATTGATCTTTCTTGCAATGGGAGAAGTGCTTAGCTTTGGGTTAAATCTTGCGGTGTCCATTCCCAGTGACAGCAGGGGCAGCAAGCCACGTATTGTATTGTTGCCATCGAGGATAAAAACATGGGGTTTATAGCATATTGCTTGAGTTTATTCCTCTACATCATGTCGTCTTGCCTGATGTGTTACTCTGTTGTTATGAACTTAATACTCTAGATGCATGCTGGATAGCGGTCGATGTGTGGAGTAATAGTAGTAGATGCAGAATCGTTTCGATCTACTTGTCGCGAACGTGATGCCTATATACATGATCATGCCTAGGTATTCTCATAACTATGCGCTTTTCTATCAATTGCTCGACAGTAATTTGTTCACCCACCGTAATACTTATGCTATCTTGAGAGAAGCCACTAGTGAAACCTATGGCCCCCGGGTCTATTCTCCATCATATAAGTTTCCAATCTATTTTATTTTGAAATCTTTACTTTTTAATCTTTTCAATCTTTTCCATCTTCTCTTGGGCTGGATTCATCGCTTAGCCCTAGCCCGACGGTCGACTCATTAGAAATCCCATCTACACAAGAGGCAGCTCGGCAGTTTGATGCTATGGTCGATGACATGGTGGACCGGCTTTTAACCTGCTCTTTTTTCTCTCTGAGGGGCCACCTGTCAGTCTCTTGTGGAATGCGAGCGGTCTGCTCGGCTTGCTCTCGTGTGGGTCACTCTAGGCATGAGTGTAATGATTTCACATGCTCCCATGAATTGGTTTGGAGGCAGAGCTCTCTGCAACAAAACATGAGTATTTCGGAATCTTCAGCTGATCAGGGGAAGGGAGCCGGAGTTATTGGGATAGCTTGCCCTGTCACATCGCCGCCGCCCACATTGCTCCAATCTCCTCTTCTCCCTTCCAAAGAAACCCTCTGCTCCTTGCCGCTGCAACCGACCATGGCGAACTTAGAGCTTGATCCGCATTACCTTGTGCCGGTGGGGCATCACATCATTGATGGTGGGGATTGGCGTCTCCCACGCACCTTCTTCATGCCTGCTGCTTGTCCGCCTCGTCGCCATGAAGATTACATGGTTGCTGAGGTCATGCCTGCTCCTGAGGGGCCTCTCGGGCCCGTCAGAGAGGAAGCTGTTCAGTTTCTTCAGAACAGAGGTACCCTTGTCCGCTCTGCTCAGCCATGGTTCCATGGGGTTGGCTTATTCCAGGTGCGGGATGCGTCTGTCAGATATACTTTGATTCTGCATCCACCTTTTGCTTTGGGCAATGATCGGTTTGTTAGATTCATGAAGCATGATGAGGGAGAGAATTTCAAGGGAAATCATGGTTTTCGTAAGGGCTGGATCATGTTTGTTGGGATTCCTCTAGATTACCGCACCACAGAGTATATTTTGCAAGCAGTAGGTACTTTTGGGAAATTTCACTCTTGGGATAGTGAAGATCCGTACCTAGTCCATACTTTGGTTGAGGCAAGCTTTCCTGATACACCTCTAGTGCCAAGAGATGTTGTCTTTGGAGATTATGCTGAATGGGGGGGGGGGTGCTCAGGTTTCTTGGACGGCTACGTGTTATGTGCTTGGGGCAGACTTTGCTGATCAAATGCCCAATGATGAGGATCCAGTGCCATTGGATGGTAACCCTCATCCAATGCCTGGTCATTTAATTCCTGATAACATACCATTTGTTCTTCCTCCCTACCCAATGCTAGGGTGGAATGATGCACCTCTTGCCCCACCTGCGCCTCCCGATAACACTGTGGATGTTGACTGGGAGAATGCTCACTGGGGGGACAACGATGAGGAGAATGACCATCCCCCGCAACCCGCTGTGCCAGAACAGGATCAAATCTCCATTGTCATTGATCAACCTGAGGGCTCTGGGTCTGTTGAGCAGCATATTCAGGTGAATGAGCAGCAGCATCAACCTATGCCTGAACAGCTATTTCAGGTTCAAGATCATCCTGCAGCTATGGAAAATCCTTTGGCTATTGTCCCCTATCAGCCACCTTTCATTCAGCACCATCAGATCTTCATTGGGATGGCGAGGATTGTGGTTGGACCTCCTCTTCCACCTGAGATGATTTGGAAGCGATCTTTTGAAAATTTGATGTCTGATTTTTCAGTTAAAGATGTGCCCAGGTCTATCTTCTTTAAGCCCCTGGGTACAGTCACCTATTCCTAGCGCAAGTGGTCAATTGCTTTTGATGATTCATAGAGGATGTCTTTGTTGGTGCCAAGGTTGCTTAGTACTCTACCTCACAGTAAATCTATTGTGACTACGCGCCCAGTTGCCAGATCCTTGTTTGAAGATTTATCAGATGATGTGTTATCTGGTTCTAGTAATGGTCTATTTGAAAATGCCATGGCTAGAGTGAATGTGTCTAAAGCTATGATAGCTAGTGATTTAGTGTCTGAGGCTGTGGAGTCCAGTGGCTTGGAGGAAACTTCTTCACCTGTGGTTTTTGCAGCGGAGTCGAAGAACCGGCAGAAGAATCAGCGTGGCAGACGGAAGGTATCTGCTCCCTTGGTGGACACTTCGGTGAGAAGGCGTACAAGAAGCACGACAAAGCTGGATGGTTTCAAACCAGTCATCTTTGAGCAACTTTCACTTCAGCCTGCCAAAAGACGCCCTTGTCCCAAGCCCATTCAAGAGAAGGCCCGACCCAATTCTGAAGATGCTGCTGGCATGGACAAGTCTGAAGGTACGGGCAATGACAAGTCGGAAGATGTTCCTCCACAGACGCCTATCTTGGTGTTGCAAGCAATCGGAGCTGAGCTGGAAATTGACCCCAAGATGCTTTCTCGGGAGAAGCTTATGGCTAATCCCAAGGACTCCTCCTCCTATAGTGCTTAATGTTAATGTTTAAAGTTTTATCTAGGTGTAGCGAGCCTGTTAAATTTGCTTTCTTTTATGTCGTTACTGAACTTATGCAGTTTGGTCGAGACTTGGCACTTTTGATCTGTTATGTCTTGGGTTGTATGGCACTGGGTGTCATACTGTTTCTGCTGCGCTATTATATGTTATTTTATGAATCGAATGTCAATGCGTAACTGGAAGGTTCTGTGTTGGAATGTCCGTGGATTGAACTCTGAAACAAGGCAGCGTGCGGTTAGACAGAAAGTGACTAAAAGTCAGTGTGCAGTTGTATGCCTGCAGGAAACTAAGCTCTTCAATTGCCCTCGTAATTTAATTAAGAGCATTTGTCCTATGGGATTTGATCAGTTCATTGAATCTCCTGCAAGAGGAGCTTCTGGTGGAATTTTGACTGTGTGGCGTTCAGATTTTTTCTTAGGTACTTTAATAGAAGTTAAGCCCTTGTGATTAGTTTTGAATCTATGCATAATGATGATCAATGGTATCTGGTGAATGTTTATGGGCCTTGCCAGGGTGTTTTAAGGGATGAGTTTGTTAATTGGCTCTACAATCTAAAAGTAGAACCTGAGCAGAATTAGATGCTGTTGGGAGATTTTAATTTCATAAGATCTTTGGATAATCGAAATCTTCCTGGTGGTGATGTCAATGATATCTTCATCTTCAACGAGATCATAGGTCATTTGGGTCTATTGGAACTGCCACTCAAGGGGAGAAGATTTACATGGTCTAACATGCAGGATTTTCCCACTCCTTGAACAATTGGATTGGTTTTTTACCTCTGCCAGTTGGATTAGTCAGTACCATAATACACAAGTCACACCACTTGCTAAACTGCCTCAGATCATGTTCCTTGTGTAGTTTCAATCTGCACCACCATCCCAAAGGCTCACATCTTCAGATTTGAAAATTATTGGGTACATCAACCTGGCTTTATGCAGTGTGTTCAGGAGGTTTGGCAAAAACATTCCCATAAAACTCATATATAAGCAATTATAATGGAAAAATTAAAGTCATTGAGGTTTGCACTTAGGAAATGGCAGAAGGGTTTGTGACATATTAAAACACTAATTGAGAAGTGCAACTGGGTGATAATATGGTTAGATAATTTGGAAGACTTCAGGTCCTTGTTCAGAACTGAATCCAATTTCAGGAAATTGGTGAAGATGCATCATGAACATCTTCTACATTTGCAGTTTTTATATTGGAAGAAAAGATGCACTATTAGATATATCAAAGTTGGTGAAGAAAACTCAAAATTCTTCCAAGCCATGTCAACTGAAAGATATAGAAAAAATTCAATTGCTAGTCTGCACTTGTCTGATGGAACAGTTTCTTCAGACCATGGAATGATTGCCAAGGAATTTCTGGAGATTTTTAAGAGCAGAATGGGAACTGCCAAGCCAATTTTGATGGGCAATGACATTCTCTCTCTTATTCCTCGGGTGCAGGGACTGGAAGTGCTCACAAAGCCCTTTGAAGTTAAAGAAATTGAACATGTTATTAGGGATTTGCCGACTGACAAGGCTCCGGGACCTGATGGCTTTAATGGCCTTTTTATGAAGAAGTGTTGGTCGATCATTTCTAGTGATTTCATTACACTAGTGAATGAGTTCCATGCTGGAACTACTCAGTTGGAAAATCTCAATGCGGCCTTCATTACATTGATCCCTAAGAAGTTATCCCCTGAGACTACTTGAGATTTTAGACCAATTTCTTTGACAAGTGTGGGGTTGAAATTCCTCACTAAGCTAGCTGCTAACAGGTTTCGGGATGAAATCACCAAATGTGTACATAAGAATCAATATGGCTTTATCAAGTCAATAACAATTCAGGATTGTATTGCCTGGACCTTTGAGTACATCCATCAGTGCAACCAGTCAAAAAAGCCAATCATGTTACTCAAGCTTGATTTTGAAAAAGCATTTGATTCTATTCAGCATGAGGCAATTATAAAAATCATGGTGGCAAAGGGTTTTGATAACAAATGGATCTCCTGGATTCAATAGTTATTGTCATCTGCAACTTCCTCAATCTTACTCAATGGTGTACCAGGAAAGCATTTCAAGTGCAAGTGTGGTGTAAAGCAAGGTGATCCTATCTCACCATTGTTGTTTGTGATTGCTGCTGATCTGTTGTAGACTATGATTAATGATCATCTGAATCATGGACTTCTTTCTTTGCCTCTGGCAACTCATGACCCTGACTATCCAGTGGTATAGTATACCGATGATACTTTGCTTTTTGTGTCTGCTGATTCAGCTCAGTTGGAGGTGCTTAAAATAGTTTTGAATTCTTTCTCTTTGGCAACTGGATTGCAGATCAACTTTCACAAATCCTCAATGTACCCCATTAATGTGGAAGCCAATGTGGCCAATGCTCTTGCTGCACAATTTGGGCGTCAGTTTGGTGTAATGCCTTTCACATACTTAGGGTTGCCAGTGGGAACAACTAGGCCCAAAATTGTGGATTTACTACCTCTAGTTGACTGTATGGAAAGAAGGTTATCTGCTAGCTCCTGGTTTTTGCCACAAGGTAGCAGGCTGTAGTTGGTAAACTCTGTAATATCTTCATTGCCCATATATTTCCTTTGCAGTTTGTCTATACCACAGGGAATACTGAAGCAAGTGGAAAGAATTCAGAGGCAATGTCTGTGGAGAAAATATGGTCAGGAGAAGGGGCATTCTTTGGCTGCATGGCCTCTGGTCTGTAGGCCTAAGCTTAAGGGTGGGCTTGGAATACTAAATCTGGGTCTACAAATTGAGGCTTTGCTTCTGAAATTTCTCAACAAATTTTATAACGAAGTAGATGTACCTTGGGTTCATTTGATTTGGGACTCTTATTATTTTCAGAGAGTTCCTCATGACACTACTTTGTGTGGCTGTTTTTGGTGGAGAGATATCTGCAAATTAATGGATAAATTTAGGGCTGTTACTTCGGTTACTGTTGGAAGAGGAGATTCTCTGCTTTTCTAGTCTGATTCTTGGGAGATTGATAACTCATGCATCCCTCTCCAGGACAGATTTCCCAGGCTATTTTCTTTCTGCCTACAGAAGAATTCCTCTGTTATGGATGTGTTACATGCTGGTGACTTGCAGAACATGTTTTCTTTACCCTTATCTGAATTAGCTTTTAGGGAGTTCAACTAGATTTCTGACATTTTGACTGGTTTTCCCTGGATTATGATTGCAATGACTCTTGGGCCTGGAGACATGGGAAGAAAGCTGAGTATACAGCAAAGAAGTACTATGATTTTGTTCACCAGCCAATGACTGCCAACCCTATTCTAAGTTGGGTCTGGAAATCTTGTTGTACAATGACAATTAAAATGTTTGCCTAGCTTGTCATTATGGACAGAGTAAACACCAAGGATTTGATTCAGCGCAGGCATTGGAGAATTAATGATGGGGCTGACTGTGTACTTTGCCCCACGGGAGTGCTTGAGGACAGGAACCATTTATTTTTCCAATGCAACTTTAGCATGAGAGTGTGGAACTATCTTCAAATTTCCTGGCCGAATAGTCAGGACATGGTGCACATTGCGCTTCATGCCAGGAAGGATTTTAATAAACCATTCTTCTCAACAGTGGTCTTCCTTACATGGTGGAATATTTGGGAAGTCAGGAATGACAGAGCCTTTAGGCATATTAGACCTACCTTCAGGCAGTGGAGGAATGGATTTATACATGACATCTCTCTCCTAGCACACAGGATCAAGACCAGACATAGAGAAGCTTTGATCAAATGGATTGATTTCCTGCCTCCTTGAGATGTTTCTCAAATGTAATCTTTTCTTTCTTCTTGTTAGCTTCTTGTGCTTAGTCTAGCCTAGATTGTATAGTCTTTCTTTTCTGTTCTTTTCTGTTCTGTTCCTTTCCTTGAGGAACCTTTTGTATATTCTTTTATTACTTTCAATAAAATGCTGTGGGGTGTAAACCCTGTAGTCTCCCAGGTTAAAAAAATACCAAAAATATTTATCTCACTTTTGCAAGTGGCCGTGAAGGAATTGACAACCCCTTTATCGCGTTGGTTGCAAGGTTCTTATTTGTTTGTGAAGGTATGAGGGATTTGCGTGTAGTCTCCTACTGGATTGATACCTTGGTTCTAAAAAACTGAGGGAAATACTTACGCTACTTTGCTGCATCACTCTTTCCTCTTCAAGGGAAGACCAACACATGCTCAAGAGGCAGCAAGAAGGATTTATGGCACCGTTGCCGGGGAGTCTACGCACAAGTCAAGACATACCAAGTACCCATCACAAACTCTTATCCCTCACATTACATTATTTTCCATTTGCCTCTCGTTTCCCTCTCCCCCACTTCACCCTTGCCGTTTTATTCGCCCTCTTTTTCCATTCGCCTCTTTTTCGCTTGCTTCTTGTGTGCTTGTGTGTTGGATTGTTTGTCACGATGGCTCAAGACAATACTAAATTGTGTGATTTTTCCAATACCAACAACAATGATTTTCTTAGCACTCAGAACCCTCCTTATTGTGTGAAATTAATGCTACCTTGCTGAATCTTGTTATGAAAGATCAATTCTCTGGCCTTCCTACTGAAGATGCCGCTACCCATCTAAACAACTTTGTTGATTTGTGTGATATGCAAAAGAATAAGGATGTGGATAATGACATTGTTAAATTGAAGCTATTTTCGTTTTCGCTTAGAGATCGTGCTAAAACTTGGTTTTCCTCTTTGCCCAAAAATAGTATTGATTCATGGAATAAGTGCAAAGATGCTTTTATCTCTAAGTATTTTCCTCCCGCTAAGATCATCTCTATTAGAAACGATATTATGAATTTTAAGCAACTTGATCATGAACATGTTGTGCAAACTTGGAAGAGGATGAAATTAATGATACGTAATTGCCCTACACATGGTTTGAATTTATGGATGATTATACAAAATTTTATGCCGGATTGAATTTTTCTTCTAGAAATCTTTTAGATTCTACCGCGGGAGGAACTTTTATGGAAATCACTTTATGATAAGCTACTAAACTCCTAGATAATATTGTGGTTAATCACTCTCAATGGCACACCGAAAGATCTACTAGTAAAAAAGGTTCATGTGATAGAAGAGATTAATGTTTTGAGTGGAAAGATGGATGAACTTATGAAATTGTTTGCTAATAAGAGTGTTTCTTATGATCCTAATGATATGCCTTTGTCCACTTTGATTGAGAATCATAATGAATCTATGGATGTGAATTTTGTTGGTAGGAACAATTTTGGTAACAACGCGCATAGAGGAAACTTTAATCCTAGGCCGTTCCCTAGTAATTCCTCTAATAATTATGGTAATTCCTACGACAACTCTTATGGAAATGTTAATAAGATGCCCTCTGATTTTGAGACTATTGTTAAAGAATTTATGATTTCGCAAAGGAATTTCAATGCTTTGCTTGAAGAAAAATTGCTTAAGGTTGATGAGTTGGCTAGGAACGTGGATAGAATTTCTCTTGATGTTGATTCTTTGAAACTTAGATCTATTCCACCTAATCATGATATCAATGAGTCTCTCAAAGCCATGAGAATTTCCATTGATGAGTGCAAAGAAAGAACCGCTAGAATGCGTGCTAAAAAAGATTGCTTTGTAAAAGCGTGTTCTTCTAATTTAGAAGGTAATAGGGATAAAGATCTAAAAGTGATTGATGTGTCTCCTATTAAATCTTTGTTTTGCAATATGAATCTTGATAATGATGTTACTAGAGATGAGTCAACTTTAGTTAAAAGGCGTCCCCAATGATTCGAAGTTTTTACTTCTTGATGCAAAAATTGGTAAAAGTGGGATTGAAGAGGTCAAAACTTTACATAGCAATGAACACACTATTTTGGATTTCAAGGAATTTAATTATGATAATTGCTCTTTGATCGATTGTATTTCCTTGTTGCAATCCGTGCTAAATTCTCCTCATGCTTATAGTCAAAATATAGCTTTTACCAAACATATCGTTGATGCCTTAATGCAATCTTTTGAAGCAAAACTTGAGCAAGAAGTTTCTATCCCTAGAAAACTTTATGATGAGTGGGAACCTACTATTAAAATTAAAATTAAAGATCATGAATGCAATGCTTTGTGTGATTTTGGGTGCTAGTGTTTCCATGATTCCAAAAACTTTGTGTGATGTGTTAGGTTTCCGCGAATTTGATGATTGTTCTCTAAATTTGCATCTTGCAGATTCCACCATTAAGAAACCTATGGGAAGGATTAATGATATTCTTATTGTCGCAAATAGGAATTATGTGCCCGTAGATTTCATTGTTCTTGATATAGATTGCAATCCTACATGTCCTATTATTCTTGGTAGACCTTTCCTTACAAACGATTGGTGCAATCATTGATATGAAGGAAGGGAATATTAGCTTCCAATTACCATTAAGGAAAGGCATGCAAAACTTCCCTAGAAAGAAACTTATGGATTGCATACCAAAGATGATGATACTTAGATCTCTTCTCGCTTTTATGCCTAGCTAGGGGCGTTAAACGATATCGTTTGTTGGGAGGCAACCCAATTTTATTTTGTTCTTTGCTTTTTGTTCCCGTTTAGTCATAAATAAATCATATAGCCTCTGTTTAGGTTTGGTTTTATGTTTTAATTAGTGTTTGTGCGAAGTAAAACCTATAGGATTTTCTTGGGTGATAGTTAATTTGATCTTGCTGAAAAACAGAAACTTTTGCGCGCATGAGAATAATTTTCATAAATCACAGAAACGTGATTTTCAGTTGATTCTTTTTGCATAATATTAATAAACAAATTATCTAGGTTGTCTTATTTTGGTAAAATGTTTTGAGTTACAGAAGTTTGCGTTTGATACAGATTACTACAGACTGTTATGTTTTTGACAGATTCTGTTTTTCGTGTGTTGTTTGCTTATTTTGATGAATCTATGGCTAGTATCAGGGGGCATGAACCATAGAGAAGTTGGAATACAGTAGGTTTAAAACCAATATAAGTAAAGAATGAGTTCATTACAGTACCTTAAAGTGGTGGTTTGTTTTATTTTGCTAATGGAGCTCCTGAGATTTTCTGTTGAGTTTTGTGTTGTGAAGTTTTCAAGTTTTGGGTAAAGATTCGATGGATTATGGAATAAGGAGTGGCAAGAGCCTAAGCTTGGGGATGCCCAAGGCACCGCAAGGTAAAATTCAAGGACAACCAAAAGCCTAAGCTTGGGGATGGCCCGGAAGGCATCCCCTCTTTCGTCTTCGTCTATCGGTAACTTTACTTGAGGCTATATTTTTATTCACCACATGATATGTGTTTTGCTTGGAGCGTCTTGTATGATTTTAGTCTTTGCTTTTTAGTTTGCCACAGTCATCCTTGCTGTACACACCTTTTGGAGAGACACACATGAATCGGAATTTATTAGAATACTCTATGTGCTTCACTTATATCTTTTGAGCTAGATAATTTTGCTCTAGTGCTTCGCTTATATATTTTTAGAGCATGGTGGTGGTTTTATTTTATAGAAATTATTGATCTCTCATGCTTCACTTATATTATTTTGAGAGTCCTTTAGAACAGCATGGTAATTTTCTTTGGTTATAAAACTAGTCCTAATATGATGAACATCCAAGATAGGTATATTAAAAACTATCATATAAAGTGCATTGAATACTATGAGAAGTTTGATTCTTGATGATTATTTTGAGATATGAGGATGGTGATATTAGAGTCATGCTAGTTTAGTAGTTGTGAATTTGAGGAATACTTGTGTTAAAGTTTGTGATTCCCGTAGCATGCACGTTGGTGAACCGTTATGTGATGAAGTTGGAGCATGATTTATTTATTGATTGTCTTCCTTATGTGTGGAGGTCAGGGTCGTGCGATGGTTAACTCCTACCAACCCTTCCCCTAGGAGCATGCGTGTAGTACTTTGTTTTTGATTACTTGTAGATTTTTGCAATAAGTATGTGAGTTCTTTATGACTAATGTTGAGTCCATGGATTATACGCACTCTCACCCTTCCACCATTGCTAGCCTTTCTAGTACCGCGCAAATTTCGCCGGTACCATAAACCCACCATATACCTTCCTCAAAACAGCCACCATACCTACCTATTATGGCATATCCATAGCTATTCCGAGATATATTGCCATGCAACTTTCCACCATTCCGTTTATTATGACACGCTTCATCATTGTCATATTGCTTAGCATGATCATGTAGTTGACATCGTACATGTGGCAAAGCCACCGTTCATAATTTTCATGCATGCACTACAAAAAAAGACACATCCATGACATTTTGGGCCGAACGAATTTTTTTCTGTCATACATATGACACTTCTATGACGATAATTGTGACAAAACCCGGTATCATCATAGATGTGGTGGGCTCCTACTTCTATGACAAAAAATCATGACAGAAAATGGGCTTTTCGTCCTGGGCGGGCCGGAGACGCAGCTGCATGACATTCTTTGCGCCGTCCATGACGGAAAAAACCGTGGTAGAAGCGAGGCGGAGGAAAATTTCTGGGAGTTCCCGGTTACGGTGGGAGGTCGAGGGCCGAGCGATGCGCATTTCTCTCGTACACGTACGCGCATGTGTGCGAGGCGTTGGCTCTAACTGAACCTGAGCGAGGCGTTGGGCTCTAACTGAACCCGAGCGATTGCATTGCAGGCTATGCGTTACTGAACCCGAGCGATCGATCGATGGCTGTTAACTAAACCCGATCGAGCGATTCCTTCGCTACTGCTGCTAACTGAAGCCGATCGATTGGATGAACAGTG
>NC_041393.1:174493521-174657453 GCF_002162155.2 Triticum dicoccoides | reverse complement strand
GTCTGTTTCCTCCGTTTTGCGGTACGCCACACCCCTCCCGATCAACAGGACCCCCGTTTCGACCGTAGGAGGTCCGTTTCCTCCGTTTTGCGGTACGCCACACTCCTCCCGATCAACAGGACCCCCGTTTCGACCGTATGAGGTTCGTTTCCTCTGTTTTGCGGTACGCCACACCCCTCCCCATGAACATGAGACATTTCATTGCCTCCCCATGAACACAACGCATTCCGTTGCCTCCCAATGAACACGACGACGACGCTGTTTCTCCGCTCCGACCCAGCCATGTACACGAGCCCTCGCCATACGTATGCGCGAGTGGGCGTTCGAGACCCTGCCCGTATGTACGTATGTGGCCGTATTTTCTTTCTTGCACCCTGGCCGTTGTACGTACGTGTACATGCTACGTGCGCGCCTCTACTACAACACGTACACGCCTCTACTACGAGTACGTGCGTGCCTCTACATCGACCAGTATATATGTATGTACACGTTCGCGACGATAATGACAACGCTACATACGCTTCGACCAGGTGGGTCCCGACTGTCAGGCACTTCCTTGCCTGCGAAGATGTAGCTGGTGGGTCCCAGCAGTCAGGGGGGCGAATCGTTTTGGCTTTTTTTTGCCCAGACGCACTTCCTTGCGTGCGAAGATGTAGCTGGTGGGTCCCAGCAGTCAGGGGGATGAATCGTTTTTTTTTGCCCGGACGCACTTCCTTGCGTGCGATGGTGTAGCTGGTGGGTCCCAGCAGTCAGGGGGGAACGTTTTTTTTGTGAAATACGGTGGCCCGTCCGGAGGGTCCCTGCTGTCAGGTGGAGGAATCATTATTTTCCGCGTAATAAGGAGGCACTTCCTTGCTGCCGCCGTGGACCCAGCTGTCAGCCTCTGCACGTATAGTCCACGTCCGATGGAAGTCGTTCCTTGACCATGCTGACCACGCCGCACTGAGAGCACCAGGGCGATGGACGACGGTGAGGCCTAGGAAGGGGACGACGCGGAGCCGGTGAAGACGCGGCAGTGGATGCCCACGCGGAGAGGAGTATGAGGGTGCACTCGTTCGGCTGCGGTATGAGGCTGCCATCGCCGCAGGGCCTGGCCAGCGATGGGAATAGTAGGGGGCTATCGGCGTCAAAACCGGCGGATCTCGGGTAGGGGGTCCCGAACTGTGCGTCTAGGCGGATGGTAACAGGAGACAAGGGACACGATGTTTTTACCCAGGTTCGGGCCCTCTCGATGGAGGTAAAACCCTACTTCTGCTTGATTAATATTGATGATATGGGTAGTACAAGAGTAGATCTACCACGAGATCAAGGAGGCTAAACCCTAGAAGCTAGCCTATGGTATGATTGTTGGGTGTCCTACGGACTAAACCCCTCCGGTTTATATAGACACTGGAGAGGGCTAGGGTTACACAGAGTTGGTTACAATGGTAGGAGATCTACATATCCGTATCGCCAAGCTTGCCTTCCACGCCAAGGAAAGTCCCTTCCGGACACGGGACGAAGTCTTCAATCTTGTATCTTCATAGTCCGGGAGTTTGGCTGAAGGCATAGTCCGGCTATCCAGACACCCCCTAATCCAGGACTCCCTCAGTAGCCCCCGAACCAGGCTTCAATGACGACGAGTCCGGCGCGCAAATTGTCTTCGGCATTGCAAGGCGGGTTCTCCTCCAAATTACGTGTACCTGTTAAATAATGTCCGGTTTCTTGTGAATGTAGCGCTCCTTGGCTTCTACACCCAATAATGGCCGTCTTCCACGTGTCAAACGAATATGAAAAGTCTGGGTGTTTTCACATTCACACCCCTAGCCACGTAAATGAGCCGCCTATTTAAAGGGACGAGGATTTAGATCCAAACCACACCTTCTCCCCTCCGCGAGTATTCATCAGAGTGCATCCGACAAAGGTCTATTCCACCATGGCTAGCCGTCGCAACTCCTCCTCTCGCCCTTCCAGTCCTAAGCCTGGAGATTGGGAGAGATGCTCCACCCCGCACAGCGAGCTAGTTACTCTCAAGACCAAGGGATTTCTCCCCCCGGCCTATATAGTCCCGGTTCGAGCCGGACTTGCCACCTATAATGGTGGAGAGCAAGCGGAGAGAGCCCCCAATCCCTCCAAAGGAGAGCGGGTATGTCTTGTCCCTTATTTAATAAGAGGGCTCGGATTTCCAATTCATCCGTTTCTCCGAGGGCTCCTGGAGTTCTATGGTCTCTAGCTGCACAACCTCACCCCTGCCTCCATATTGCATATCGCGGGCTTCGTAGCCCTTTGCGAGCTGTTTTTGGGTGTTGAGGCCCATTTCGCACTGTGGAAGAGGCTATTCTGCCTGGTGCCCCGTTCTCAGGAGGGGTCAATATATCAAGTGGGCGGAGCCGAAGTGTGGTGCATCGCCGGGACCGGATATTTATCCGGAACCCCAAAGAAGGCATCCGAGAATTGGCCTTCGGAATGGTTTTATATAGAGGACGTTCCATTGCCGGATCCTATTTGGATCGGCCTCCCTGAGTTTGACAATGCTCCCTTGAAGAAGCGCCTAAGCTGGCATCCACGGAGCCCTCAGAGGGAAAGTGACAAGGACGTCCTTTACCTGATGGGCCGGATAAGATTATTAGCTCATTCCGGACTAACCATGATCAGAGTCATGGCCGCATGCATCATGCAGGGGGTACAACCGCTTCAATATAGAGGCCACCCTATGTGGGACTACAACGGGGAGGACGACGCCATCCGTCACGACCGTAAGGAGCCAGACTCGGCTGTCGCTCTAATAAAGATCTTGTCCATTTTGTACAAGGGAGAAGAGGAGGAATTTCTCCACGTCAACCCTCAGGGTGGATTTACAATGTATAATCCTCCAAGTTGGGTAAGTGGACACTTTTACTTGTCCGTTTGTTTTGTATTCCCATTGTCAAATATATAGTCTAACGACTTCAACGCAGGAACTGCGCCACGCTGTTAAAGAAATAAACAGCCCCCCTCCACAACCCGAGGATCCGGGACGGTCCCTCGACCCGGCCTCCCAAGAGGATCCGGACTTATCTGTGTAGCTAATTGATGGGGTGTTTCATCAATTGAGCAAGGACAACGCCTTGGTGGCCATTACGGCCGATTACCCAGGGCTACTCCCAGCCTCCCAATTAACTGAGACCGAAATCCCAGCACTTTGAAAAGGGACCCGTCCTCGCACGTTTTCGATTACCGTATAACAACCGCGTTTTGCAGAGGAGGTCCTTGAGGCGGGAGGCCGAGCCTGTGGCGACTAGCCAACAAGGGGCCGCAAGGCCCCAGGGGCTGAAAAGAAGTGCGGTCCGGACTGAGACGCCGGCACAAAGGTATAACATGCCGTCTCATCCCCTGGTGTTATTCCTTTAAGGCATATTAACACTCGTTCTCTCTTCAGGACAAAGAGACCTCGCCGGACTATATCCGGAGAGGATGCCAATCGCGCCTCCACCAGCCATGCTCCAAAGCCTGGTCCAAAGGCGGAGGCGAACACGAGGCACGCACAGGACGCTCCTCCAACAGAGGATGCGGACAGGCTGTTTGCCCCCAATTCCGAGGTGGAGAGTGCCATGAACCATAGGCGTCGCCGGACAGTTCTTCGCGACGCTTGTTTCTCCCCAGAGGCATTGGATGCCTTCAATTCGGGAGATGCGTACCTCCGTGCCGCTCAAAATGGTCTAGCCAGAGCCACAGAGCAGTATGTGAAAGACATACGGGTGAGAAAATTTGATGGTTATATATATCAGTAGCCCCTGAGACTTGAAACAGTTAGAATGACTGATTTAAGGATCATTTAATATGCAGGTTCTTACAGAGAAGAATACCCAACTGTCCCAGGAGCTAGAAGAGTGCAAAGCCAACTTGCGGCCGCACTCGCCGTGATAGGGGAGCCCAAGGAGACCCCCTCTGGTAATATATGCTTCAAAAAGATAAGTATTGTGTGAAGTGCGGCGTGTGTGCAAATCTGACAAATGAAATTGCTGATGGCACCGGATTAGATCCAGAAAAGCAACGACTCCTACGCCAGCTAAAGGCTGGTGAGAGCATGCTGACAAAGGTGAGGCGGGAGAAGAATGATCTCCAGGATGCCAACACCAAGCTGGGCATTGAACTGAAAGATGTTCATGCCAAGCTGTCGGACTCCGTTAAGGAGAATCAGCGGCTTCGACGCGGCATATTTAGTAAGTGCTTAAACGAACCTTTGAAAAAAAAGTTCGGCGAGGAAGCCGACTAACAGAGTAATGTCTGTAGGTGTGCTAACAGGTCGTCCTGCAGAGGAGATGCCCGGTTCTACGGGTGACCTTCTTCCCGAGCTCTCGCAACTGCACGAGCGAGTTCGGCAGGTGATGCAAGGTGTTGCCCAGGCCTTGTGGCCATCCATCTCCATGCCCGAAGGCCTTGGAGAGCTTGTAGAGAAGCTGAAGGGAGCGCGGCGGCGCTTTCAATTGTGGAAGATATCGGACTGTCGTCAAGGCGCTAGGGAGGCCTGGGCCATGGTGAAGACGCGGTACACGAAGGCTGACCCAAACCACATGGCCGAGGTCGGACCTGTGGGGCCCAACGGGAAGGAGATCTTTGTAAGCTTAGTATACGGCCAAGTAGAATTGGCCGCCAAGTATTCCCAGTAGGACTGTAAACTAGACAGCATGTTAGATGGTATTGAAGAGGAATACAATTAGTCAGAATGACTATGTAATGTTAATTGACATGTGTAATGCCTTCTAGCCGGATTGTAGATCGTTTGTCATGGCCGACCTTTTCGCTTCAGCCTCGGGACCCGACGGTCCGGAGTGTGTCCGAATACCCATGCGGTTATATAAGAACCGGGTATGCATGGAGACCAGGCATAGGGGTCATTAGTGCTTGAACAGACAAGTGCCCAACTAGTTATGTTATATTACATGGTTAGTAAGAAACATCTTCCAGGGAGAATAGTTCCGTTAGGGGTTCCTTTCCTTGGGAGGCAAGCCCTAAAGTGCATGTCCATGCTGCGAAAAGAGACGCAGGAAAAATCATCTGGGGGCGCATAAATAAATAAGTGAAAGTATCATCTTTAGTTCACCAACCGAATATTCCCTTAAGAACGCTAGCTTTCGGCTTCACCCAGTCTGAGGTACACATCCAGCTGACCCGGCAGTAACAATCGCAGAGGTGCTCCCTTTACCCTAGCCGAACAATCGGGAATGTAGGGGTAAGCACAGGAGCCAGGCAACCCAGCTTGGCCAAAACTTAAGTCATATCGATGCATATAATGGTGAATAAAGGTACATGCGGAAGTGTGACACATGTGTTGGGCATGAAGCCTGTATAGATAAGCTTCTATTTAAAGAAGCCCCAAGGTTTAATGAGCGCGGATAGCGCATCACTTATTGAGCCTTTAAAGGCTATAAGAGAAGGGAAGGGGAGAAGGGGAGAAATGTAAGAGAGAAAATATGAAAAATGGACAGAGGAAGGAGACGAACACAGAGTCCGGCGCTAGGCATAAAATCTTCGGAGACGGACTGCGTTCAATGGGTTCGGCTCGAGTCGGTTATCCGACGCATCTCGCAGGCGGTACGCGCCACCAGTCAGGACTTGGTCAATTCTGAAATGACCTTCCCACTTGGGCTTGAGTTTGTCCTTTTTCTTGTCCGGCAGGCGTAGAACTAATTCGCCAATGTTGTAAGTTTTGGCCCGTACTTCTCTGCTTTGATATCTTTGAGCCTACTGTTGATAGAATGTGGAACGGGCTTTTGCCACGTCACGCTCCTCCTCCAAGGCGTCCAAACTGTTCTGCCGATCGAGCTCGGCTTCTCTTTCTTCGTACATGCGCACTCGAGGTGAGTCATGAATTATGTCGTAGGGCAAAACTTCCTCTGCGCCATACACCATGAAGAATGGTGTGTATCCGGTGGTGCGATTCGGCGTGGTCCGCAGGCCCCAGAGTACGGAGTCGAGCTCCTCTACCCAGTGTGTATTAGATTCCTTAAGGGACCACACTAATCTGGGTTTGATGCGGCTCATTTGCACGTTCGACCTGGCCATTAGTTTGTGGGTGATAGACGGAAGCATAATCAAGCTTGATGCCCATGTTTTTGCACCAGAGTTTTACCTCATCGGCCGTAAAGTTCATGCCGTTATCAGTGATGATGATGTGGGGGACGCCATATAACGGTGTACGACCCCGGATATAAAGTCTATCACCGGTCCGGATTCGGCCATCTTAACAGGCTTGGCTTCTATCCATTTGGTGAACTTATCCACCATGACCAGTAAGTATTTTTTCTTGTGGGTTCCGCCTTTAAAGGGTCCAACCATGTCAAGCCCCCAGACCGCGAAGGGCCAAGTGATGGGGATAATTTGGAGGGCAGTGGGTGGCATATGGCTTTGGTTGGCAAAAAGCTGGCAAACGACGCATCATTGGACTAAGTCCTGAGCGTCTTCCCGGGCCGTCGGCCAATAAAAGCCTGTACGGAAAACCTTGCTTACGAGGGACCGAGCTGCAGCGTGATGACCACCAAGTCCGGCATGAATTTCAGCCAACAGGTTCCACCCTTCCTCTTCGGAGATGCACCTTTGAAGGACTCCGGTAGTGCTTTTCTTATAAAGCTCTCCCTCATGGACTTTATAGGCTTTAGATCGCCGCACTATGCAGCGTGCCTCGTTTTGGTCCTCTGGGAGTTCCTGCCTAGTAATGTAGGCTAGGTATGGTTCTGTCCACGGGGCGAGGACGGCGATTATTATGTGGGCTGAAGGTGTAATTTCATTGGCAGAGCCTCCAATTATGTCAGATTGTTCGGTGTCGGGTAGTGCGGTTGGGTCCGGGCTGTTATTGCCAGGTTCCCCTTCCCATACTACGGATGGCTTTAACAACCTTTCCAAGAAGATGTTGGGGGGGACTACATCGTGTTTTGCACCGATGCGTGCCAGGACATCTGCCGCCTGATTATTTTCCCGGGCTATATGGTGAAATTCGAGCCCTTCGAACCGAGCTGACATTTTTAAGACGGCGTTGCAGTAAGCTGCCATTTTTGTATCCTTGGCATCGAAGTCTCCATTTATTTGGGATATCGCGAGGTTCGAATCCCCGCGCACCTCTAGGCGTTGAATGCCCATGGATACTGCCATCCGGAGACCATGTGAAAGGGCCTCATATTCGGCTGCATTGTTGGAGTCTGTGTACATAATCTGGAGTACATATTGAACTGTGTCTCCTGTGGGGAACGTCAAAACGACGCCAGCCCCTAGACCAGCCAACATTTTGGAGCCGTCGAAATGCATGATCCAGTTTGAATATGTGCCGTACTCTTTAGGGAGTTCGGCCTCCATCCATTCTGCGACGAAGTCGGCCAAAACTTGTGACTTAATAGCTCGCCGTGGCTTATAAGTTATGTCGAACGGGAGGAGCTTAATGGCCCATTTTGCAATCCGGCCCGTCGCATCGCGGTTGTTTATAATATCGTTAAGTGGTACTTCCGAGGCTACTATTATTGAACACTCTTGAAAGTAGTGTTGCAGCTTTTGGGATGCCATGAATACCGCGTACGCAATCTTTTGATAATGCGGGTACCGTGATTTGCACGGAGTGAGGACAATGGACTCATAATAGACCGGCTTTTGAAGGGGGAATTTGTGTCCATTCGTTTCTCGTTCGACGACGAGCACTGTGCTTACAACCTGATGGGTTGCTGCAATGTACAATAGCATTGGTTCACCGATGTTTGGCGCGGCCAGGACTGGGTTTGTTGCCAATATGGCTTTTATTTCGTCGAGTCCGGCCGTGGCGGCTTCCGTCCACTCGAAGTGTTCGGTGCGCCGAAGGAGGCGGTAGAGGGGTAGTGCCTTTTCTCCCAAGCGGGAGATAAAGCGGCTTAGAGCCGCCACGCATCCGATTAATTTTTGTATTTGTTTGAGGTCCTTTGGGATATCCAATTGTGATAGAGCTCGGATCTTGGCTGGATTTGATTCAATTCCTCTACCGGATAAAATGAAGTGTCGGTGGGAACGACACCTATGGGATCACAGGAATCCCTACTACGGTTGCGGGGCGCGGGGTCGTGAGAAGAGCGGATCAAACAGATAGCACGCAGTTCGTTTATCCAGGTTCGGGTCGCGAGGATGCGTAAAACCCTACTCCTGCTTTGGTGGATTGTATATCTGTGTTCTTGAGCTAGCGGTGGGGCGTGAGGAGCTCCAAAAAGCTGAATCCTCTTCCTGGTTGCCTTGGGCCTCCTTTTATAGGGAAAGGGGTCGCCCCAGTGGCACACAGGAGGTGGAAAGGGTACAGTGATGCGAGGTTATCCCTCGCATTACATGACAAGACGCATTTAATGCGTCTTGCTTAGGTGTCCTCGCTTTATCGGGGACGGGGGAGAGCCATGCCTTGTCCATCGCCGCTCCCTCTTGCGTCGACACGCGCCCTGGCCAGCGGTGCCCGCGGTGCCATGTAGGCAGGTAGGCAGCTGAGGTGGCGCAGTGGTGGGTCTCCACGAAGACCCGCAAGCCGCCACGCATGTGCCTGCCTAGCTGGTTGGGTCGGCAGCTGCATGCGAACGGCGGCAGAGGTCTGATTGGCATGGGCCTGATGGTGGCCCTACGGGTGTTCAGGGCAAGGGCCTTGCCACGGCCCCGGCAAGGGTCTTGCCGCGGCCCCGGCAAAGGTCTTGCCGGGGCCCCCAGCAAGGGTCCTGCCATGGCGCCTGCTGTCATCCCCGGCAAGGCTCTTGCCGGGGGCCTTGTGGTCCTCCTTGGCTGGGATCCCGCCGAGGATCACCATCTTTTAAAGTGTGTGTCTGATCTTGAATGTCTTCACAAAGATCTGCATGCGACCACGGGGAAGTCTCCCGAATCCTTGCCCCATGGGGTGACTCGCTCCGTAGGTGTGGGGCGAGCTGCCACGGCAAGGGTCTTGCCGGGTTCGCTAGAACTACCCCCGGCAAGGATCTTGCCGGGGGAGTCCGCTTCGTCCCCTTTGCTCTTTGTGGTCTTGGTCTTGGCGTCGTTCTGCTTCTCTTCAGCTTCGGCCTTACCTTGGCTTATCTCTCTTGCCGTGCTCGGTGTGGCGGCGCCCGTGGCTCAGACTGCCCATGCACAGTTATAGGGGTACAAAAAGTGTACCCCCCTTTTTGTACACCGACAGGAGCCCCGAGGCCTAGGCCACACATAAGCGCAACGCGTTGTTGGGCTAGGCCCAAAAATGGTGCGCAGGCAGGCAGGGCGGTTTTTACAGCGGTAAATTTCTTCGCGCGTTGCGCTTCGCATGCTTCCTGCGCGTGGCGCGGCGTGGGGAGGCGTGCTTGGGCGGCATGCGTGGGGCTGAGCTCTGCACGCATGTGTCACGTCGTAGTAAAGGGGGCGGTTCGCGCCTTCCCCATAAACGGAGGGAGGCGTGGAGGCGCGGCCCATTTACTGAACAGGGCCGAGGCGTGGTCTTCAAGGCGTCTACTCCCCACGATCACGGGGTGGGGAGAGGTCGCCTCACCCGTCGCCTCGGTCCTGCACGCCTGCCATGTGGCTCCCATGCGCTTGGGGTGGCGAATAGTGGAGGCGGGTGAGGGAGTCCTGGACTAGGGGGTGTCCGGATAGCCGAACTATCATCATCGGCCGGACTCCAAGACTATGAAGATACAAGATTGAAGACTTCGTCCCGTGTCCGGATGGGACTTTCCTTGGCGTGGAAGGCAAGCTTGGCAATACGGATATGTTGATCTCCTACCATTGTAACCGACTCTATGTAACCCTAGCCCTCTCCGGTGTCTATATAAACAAGAGGGTTTTAGTCCGTAGGACGAACAACCATTACAACAATCATACCATAGGATAGCTTCTAGGGTTTAGCCTCCTTGATCTCGTGGTAGATCCACTCTTGTACTACCCATATCATCAATATCAATCAAGCAGGAGTAGGGTTTTACCTCCATCGAGAGGGCCCGAACCTGGGTAAAAACATCGTGTCCCTTGTCTCCTGTTACCATCCGCCTAGATGCAAAGTTCGGGACCCCCTACCCGAGATCCGCCGGTTTTGACACCGACATTGGTGCTTTCATTGAGAGTTCCTCTGTGCCGTCACGATCAGGAAGGATGCCTCTTCCCGTCTTTAAAGACGGTATCATCTCCAAAGGAGCCTTGGCCGCCGGCCAAACTATCCGGCTAGGTGGTTTTCTCATGACTGCCTATTCAGCCACCGCTTCGACGATGACCTATCGGGTCATCAAAAGCAATCTTCACGTCAACTCGGAATTCACCGAGCAGCTGGATCCAATAGAGCTCTCGTCCATAAACGAGCTCTTGGATCGCATCGCCGCCCTGGGAGTCGCTACAGACTATAATCAGATTGGGATTAAAACCGATCTGAGAGAGATTAACTCTTCCCAGGTTACCCACCACGTTGCGGTGGTAGAGGAACAACGCGGCGACTCTTCTTCTGTATTGAAAACTAGTTATGTACGGACTCCCGAACCCTCCATACCGGATTCCCGCGGAGGGACGGACGTCGATCAAGCACTGAACCTAAAGTCAGGCATCAGACCCGACTCGTTGGACAAAGTCCAACAATCCAAGCTTCCAAATTCAGAAACTTTTCGGCCCTTGAGCCTCGAGATGGGCAGGGTTCCAGACTCAGTTCTGCCCACCCTCCCAAACATATGCGATCTATCTCAAATCCGTCAAGAGCCCACTGAAACAGTACATCATTATTGGGCCAGATTCCTCCTGGTTATGGACAGGATAAAAGACTGCCGTGAGGAAAACGCAATTTCAATTTTCTGCAATAATTGCACGGACAAGGGAATCTTGAACGCCGTAAGTCATCGTGAAATTACACGCTTCGCCGACCTGGCGTCCATAGTACGAAAGTACTGTGCGATGGAGAGTTTCCAGAAAACCGAAACTAAGTTTTGGGACAATCCGGCTTCGAATACAACCCCAGTCCGAAACAAAAGGGTGCATCATGCTCAGGCACCAGGTACAAAAACCAAAAAGCAAAAACCCCATAAAGGGCACGGAACCGTACTGGAGGGATGGCTCAGCGAACCCTGTAAAATTCACAGTACAGAAGGCGCCACCCCAACACATAGCCTTCGAGCATGTTGGATACTGCAGCAGGTGGCCAAAAGTGGCAAAGAGCTTCTAGCCCCGGAGAACCACTCCAACAGTACCAGTACGGTATCGACAGTCTTCGAGACTTTCGCATCAAATAATATGCAGAAACGAACAATCCGCAGCCTCGCCGAAGTCTACCAAGTAGCAACAACAAATCCATGGAGCGACACGGCCATCACCTTGAACGCCAGCAACGAACCTAAATTCCGAACAGCCCGAGCACCAGCCGCATTGGTCCTTAGTCCAATAGTGGACGGCTTTCGTCTTACCAAGGTACTCACGGATGGCGGCAGCGGATTAAACCTCATCTACGAGGAAACCCTTCAAAAAATGGAAATAGACTTGAGCCGCATTGAGCGAAGCAGCACAACCTTTAGAGGAATAATCCCTAGCCGGGAAGCACGCTGCACAGGAAAAATCACACTTGATGTGGTGTTCGGCTCGCTGGACAATTACAGGTCCAAAGAGGTCACGTTCCAAGTGGCCCCGTTCAGCAGCGGATATCACGCTATATTAGGACGAGAGGCATTCACAATTTTTCAAGCCATACCTCATTACGGGTACATGAAGCTTCAGATGACCGGGCCCAGTGGAATAATCACTCTTGTCAGTGATCCGGACACAGCACTCCACGCCGAAAACAAGACAGTCGCACTAGCCCTAGAGGCACTATCCGAAGCCTTAGCGGCAGAAGAGCTCACGGCGTTGCACTCCACGGTGAACAGGGATGATGTGATACTCGACAAGAGATCCAAGTCCACCTCTTTTAAACCAGCGGACGAAATAGTCAAATTCCAGGTCCATCCAATGGACCCAACAAAGACGGCCTCCATTGGGGCACAGTTAAACCCCGATGTAGATGCCGCACTACGGGAATTCCTTCGGAAGAATTGGGACATATTTGCCTGGCATCCTTCAGATATGCCAGGAATCCCACGCAAATTGGCAGAACACAACCTAAACATCCTAAAATGATTCAAGCCAGTCAAACAGGCTCTTCGGCGATTTTCCGAACCCAAAAGACAGACAATGGGAGAGGAGCTAGCCAAATTATTGGAAGCCGGATTCATCAGAGACATCAAACATCCGGACTGGCTAGCAAACCTGGTGATGGTACCAAAGAAGGACAAATCCTGGTGCCTATGTGTCGATTTTAAAGACATCAACAAGGCTTGCCCAAAGGATCCTTTCCCCCTTCCCCGCATCGATCAGATAATCGATTCTACTGCAGGGCACGATTCATTGTGCTTCCTCGACGCATACTCCGGCTACCATCAAATCAAGATGGCGGAGGTGGACCAAGCCGCAACGGCATTCATTACTCCATACGGACCATTCTGCTTCAACACGATGCCCTTTGGACTCAAAAACGCCGGTGCAACATATCAGCGCATGATTCAGACACGTCTGGCTACCTAGATCAGCAAAACAGTAGAGGCATACGTAGACGACGTGCTCGTCATAACCAAACACGTCGAAACTCTAGTAGACGATTTGAGGCTCACATTCGACAACCTCCAAGCATATTATATTAAGCTGAACCCAGAAAAATGCGTTTTCGGCGTACCAGCCGGAAAGCTCATTGGCTTCATTGTATCTGGTAGAGGAATTGAAGCAAACCCAGCCAAGATCCGAGCTCTGTCACAGCTGGATATTCCAAAAGACCTCAAACAAATACAAAATTTGACTGGATGCGTGGCGGCTCTAAGCCGCTTCATCTCCCGTTTGGGAGAAAAGGCATTACCCCTCTATCGCCTCCTCAGGCGCACCGAACACTTTGAATGGACGGATGCAGCCACTGCCGGACTCGAAGAAATAAAAGCCATATTGGCAACAAATCCGGTCCTGGCCGCGCCTATCCTGGGTGAACCAATGTTGTTATATATCGCGGCAACACATCAAGTAGTAAGCGCGGTGCTCGTCGTCGAACGAGAAACAGAAGGGCATAAATTCCCTCTTCAAAAACCAGTGTACTACGTATCCACTGTCTTAACTCCCTGCAAGTCCCGGTACCCGCATTATCAAAAGATAGCATACGCGGTGTTCATGGCATCCCGGAAGCTGCGACACTACTTTCAAGAGTGTTCGATAACAGTGGCCTCCGAAGTACCCCTCAACGACATTATAAACAACCGCGACGCGACGGGCAGGATTGCGAAATGGGCCATCAAGCTCTTACCATTCGACATAACCTATAAACCACAGCGAGCTATAAAGTCGCAAGTTTTAGCGGACTTCATCCTTGAATGGACCGAAGCCGAACTCCCTAAAGAGTACGGCGCATACTCCAATTGGATTATGCATTTCGACGGCTCCAAAATGTTGGCCGGCTTGGGAGCTGGCGTCGTATTGACATCCCCAACCGGAGACACAATCCAATACGTACTTTAGATAATGTACACGGACTCCAACAACGCAGCCGAATACGAGGCCCTCCTACATGGTCTCCGGATGGCAATCTCCATGGGTATTCAATGCCTAGAGGTGCACGGGGATTCAAACCTTGCAATATCCCAAGTAAATGGAGACTTTGACGCCAAGGATCCGAAAATGGCAGCCTATCGTAACGCTGTCCTAAAAATGTCAGCTCGGTTCGAAGGACTCGAATTCCACCATGTAGCCCGGGATAATAACCAAGCAGCCGACGTGTTGGCACGCATAGGCGCAAAACGCGACGCTGTCCCTCCAAACATCTTCCTGGAGCGGCTCTTTAAGCCATCCGTACTATGGGAAGAGGAGTCCGGAAATAACAACCTGGAAGCAACCGCACCACCCAACACAGAACAATCTGACATAATCAGCGGCTCAGCTGATGAAATAACACCTTCAGCCCACGAAGTAATGGCGGTAATTGCCCCGTGGACAGAACCATTCCTAGTCTACTTAATTAGGCAGGAACTTCCCGAAGACCAAAATGAGGCCCGCTGCATAGTTCGGCGATCTAAAGCCTACAAGGTCCATGAGGGAGAACTTTATAAGAAAAGCACAACCAGAGTCCTTCAAAGGTGCATCTCCGAAGAGGAAGGGCGAAACCTTCTGGCTGAAATTCACGCCGGACTAGGCGGACACCACGCTGCAGCCCGGGCCCTTGTAGGCAAGGCCTTCCGTATAGGATTTTATTGGCCGACGGCCCGGGCAGATGCTCAGGACTTAGTCCAACGATGCGTCGGTTGTCAGCTCTTTGCTAATCAGAGACACATGCCACCCACCGCCCTCAAAACTATACCCATCACCTGGCCGTTCGCGGTCTGGGGGCTTGATATGGTTGGACCCCTTAAAGGGGGAACCCACAAGCAAAAGTACCTATTGGTCATGGTGGACAAATTCACCAAATGGATAGAGGCCAAGCCAGTTAAACGGCCGAATCCAGACTAGTGATAGACTTCATATCCGGGGTAGTACACCGTTATAGCATCCCCCACAGCATCATCACCGATAACGGCACGAACTTCACGGCCGACGAGGTTAAACTCTGGTGTAAAAATATGGGCATTAAGCTCGACTACGCTTCAGTCTATCATCCTCAAACCAACGGTCAAGTTGAATGAGCAAATTGTCTAATAATGAGCGGCATCAAACCCAGACTAGTGCGGTCCCTTACGGAATCTAACACGCACTAGGTAGAGGAGCTCGACTTCGTACTCTGGGGGCTACGGACCACGCCAAACCGTACTACCGGATTCACACCATTCTTTATGGTATACGGCGCAGAGGCAGTTTTGCCCTGCGACATAATTCATGACTCACCTCGAGTGCGCATGTACGAAGAAAGAGAAGCCGAGTTGGATCGGCAGGATAGCTTGGACGCATTAGAGGAGGAGCACGACGTGGCAAAGGCTTGTTCCGCATTCTATCAGCAGCATGCTCGAAGATATCAAAGCAGAGAAGTACGGGCTAAAACTTACAATGTTGGCGAACTAGTTCTACGCCTACCGGACAAGAAAAAGGACAAACTAAAGCCCAAATGGGAAGGTCCCTTCATCATCGACCAAGTCCTGACTGGCGGAGCATACCGTCTGCGAAACACATCGGACAACCAACTCGAGCCAAACCCATGGAACGCAGCCCGCCTCCGAAGATTCTACGCCTAGCGCCAGACTCAGAGTTCGTCTCCTTCCCCCGTCCACATTTTATACTTCAGTTGCCTTTTGTTTCTCTCTTTTATCCCACTTTTTTCATAAAGCCCTTGAGGGCCGATTTGCGCATTGTTCGCACACACTTGATGTACTACCCGCACTCATTATACCTAGGGGCTTCTTTAACAGAAGCTTACTTATACGGGCTTCATGCCCAACACATGTGTCAAACTTCCGCATGTAACTTTTACTCACCATTATATGCATCGATATGACTTAAGTTTTGGCCAAGCTGGGTTGCCTGGCTCCTGTGCTTACCCCTACGTTCCCGATTGTTCGGCTAGGAGGTAAAGGGAGCACCTCTGTGATTGTTACTGCCGGATCAGCCGGATGTGTACCTCAGACTGGGTGAAGCCGAAAGCTAGCGTTCTTAAGGGAATATTCGGTCAGTGACTTGAAAGATGATTTTTTACCTATTTATTTATCGGCCCCCAGATGTTTTCCTGCTCTTTTCGCAGTCCGGACATGCACTTTAGGGCATGCCTCCCAGGGAAAGGAACCCTTAACGGAACTATTCTCCCTTGAAGATGTTTCTTACTAACCATGTAATATAACATAACTAGTTGGGCACTTGTCTGATAAAGCACTAATGACCCCTACGCCTGGTCTCCATGCATGCCCCGGTTTTTTCATAACCGAGAAGGTATTAGGACACACTCCGGACTCTAGGGTCCCGAGGTTGAAGCGAAAAGGTCGGCAAAGACAAACGATCTACAATCCGGCTAGAAGGAATTTTACATGTCATTTTAAATACATCGTCAAATTGACTGACTGTACTCCTCCTCAATCCCGTCTAACAGGCTGTGTAATTTACAGTCCCGTTGGGAATACTTAGCGGCCAACTCTACTTGGCCGTACAATAAGCTCACAGGGATCTCCTTCCCATCGGGCCCCACAGGTCCGACCTCGGCCATGTGGTTTGGATCCGCCTTCTTGTGCCACGTCTTTGCCATGGCCCAGGCCTCCCTGGCACCTTGACGGCAGGCCGATATCTTCCATAAATGGAAGCGCTGCCATGCTCCCTGAAGCTTCTCCGCAAGCTCTCCAAGGCCCTCGGGTAGGGAGACGGACGGCCATAAGGCCTGGACGACGCCACTCATCGCCTGCCTAACACGTTCGAGTAGTTGCACCAGCTCGGGAAGTTGGTCACCCATTGAACCGGGCATTTCCTCCGCAGGGCGACCTGTGAGCACACCTACAGACATATTTCTGTCAGTCGACTTCCTCGCTGAACTCTTCTTTTCAAAAGAGTTTGCTCAAGCACTTACTATAGATGCCGCGACGAAGCCGCTGATTCTCCTTCACGGAGCCAGATAGCTCGGCCCGAACACCTTTTAGCTCTTCTCCAAGCTGGGTGTGGGCGTCTTGGAGCTTGTTCCTCTCCCGCTGCACCTTCATAAGCACCCTCTCACCGGCCTTCAGCTGGCACAGTAGCTGTTGCTTGTCCGGATCCAGTCCGGCAACATCTGCAATATCATTGTCAGACTTATACGCACGCCGCACACCGCTTATCCTTTTAAAAATAATGTGTTACCGGAGGGGGTCTCTGTGTCTCCTCCTGCGGTAGCTAGTGCGGCCTCAAGTTGGGCCTTGCACTCTTGTAGCTCCTGGGACAATTGGGTATTCTTCTCCGTAAGATCCTGCACATTAAATGATCCTTAAATCAGTTATTTTAACTACTTTAAGTCTCGGGGGCTACTGGCATATACAACTTTTATAATCCCTTACCCGTATGTCTTTTACATACTGCTCTGTGGCTCTGGTTAAACCATCTTGAGCGGCACGGAGGTGCGCCTCTCCCGCATTAAAGGCATTCAATGCCTCTGGGGAGAAACACGCGTCACGCAGAACTGTCCGGTGACGCCTATGATTCATGGCGCTCTCCACCTCAGACCTGGTGGCGGACAGCCTGTCGGCATCCTTCGTTGGAGGAGTACCAGGCTCGCGCCTTGCGCTCGCCTCCCCCTCCGGACCAGGTGTTGGATCCTGGTTGGCGGAGGCTTGGTTGGCAACCTCTCCGGGCACTGTCCGGCGAGCGCTCTTTCTCCTGGAAAAGTCATGAGCATTAATACACCTCCTAGGAATCTTTTCCCTAAATAACGGTCGCGAGCTATACCATTGCGGTGACGTTTCGGTTCGCACCGCACCCCTCTTCCGCCTGCTGGGCTGGACTGACCCTTGTTGGTCAGCCCCCGCGGGTTCGGCTTCCCACCTTAAAGGCAACTCCTGCGAGACACCATTGTATATGGTGGTCAGAAATACGCAAGGACGAAGTAATGGTGTCAGGACTCCGGTCATAATTACCTGGGAAGCCGGTGATAAGCCGGGGTAGTCAGCCGTAATGGCGACTAGAGCATTGTCCATGCTGAGTTGGTGGAACACCCCGTCTATTAGCTCCACCTTTATGTCCGGATCCTCTTCGAAGGCCGGATCAAGGGATCTTCCCGGATCCTCGGGTTGTGGAGCCAGACTATGAATGCCCTCCACATCCCGACGCAGTTCCTGCGTCGAAATCGTAAAGTAAGGTACTTAACTTTGAAAGCACGGGTCGGATAAATAAAACGTCCGCTTACCCAGCTCCGAGGGTTATTCATGGAGAACCCATTCAATGGGCTCGTCTGGAGGAAGTCCTCCTTCTCCCCCGTGTACAAGCCGGACAGTATCTTCACCAGATCTGCGGTCGATCCCGGCCCCTTGCGGCCATGACGGGTGGTGTCATTTTCCCTGTTGAAATCCCACATGGGGTGGCCCCTTGTCAGGACCCCGACTCAATGCCACATCGATCTAGCATGTAACACCTCATATCACTTTGCGGCCTCACGCACGGTATCCCCACGGGTGTCGCCTTACCTTTGCCCGGGACCGTTTGCGCCTTTTGGCACACGTATATGATAGTGTCGCTAGCATCCATATGATACGGAGCCCGGGCTGACATGGCTAGTCGTAAACCCAAAGTGGCACAAACTTACAGGGACAGGCATCCATGACCCAGCATCGAACGTGTCGGTCATCAGAGAGTGAATCCAGGCTGTAGCATTGGGCTAGAAGGACTCCGGTGAACCGGGCTGTAGCGGGCTAACAGGACTCCGGTATTCATCACGTGACATTTCCCCGAAGGGACAGACATAGGAACGAAGAAGGACACATGCCGGCCAGCCTAAGTGTTCCGGAGCAGTAACAAGCTACCATGGCTCAATGGAAGCACTAGGAGACATTTCCCGGTAAGAGAGGCTACTAAGGATAAACAACTAGATAGTCAGATCCCACACATACCAAGCATTTCAATAACATACACACAATATGCTCGATATGTGCAAATACAACATGGCATCACAACATGACTCTACAACTCAAGTATTTTATTCAACAGGCTCCAAGGAGCGAGATATTACATACATGGGTCTCACGACCCAACATTCAGAGCAAACAAGTCAAGCACAAGCGGAAGCTTAACATGTCTGAGTACAGACAACTATAAATGAAAAAAGGCTGAAAAGCCTGACTATCTACCAGATCCTACTGAGGGCACAAGATCGTAGCTGAGGTAACAAGCTAAACGTCGAAGTCCACGTGAAACTACTAGAGAGACTGAAGTCTCTCTGCAAAAACATAAAATAGGCAAACGTTAGCAAAAATGTACCCAGCAAGACTTACATCAGAACTAACTACATATGCATCATTATCAACAAAGGGGATGGTGGAGTTTAACTGCAGCAAGCCAGCTTTGACTCAGTGGCTAACCTGAACTACGACTTCAAGTAACTCTTTTGAGGTGGCGCACACGAGTCCACATATTCACCTTATCAATACACCACTATGGATCCGCTCCCGTCTCCCTACGAGAACGCCATCCATAGCACTCACGCTTATCTTGCGCATTTTAGAGTATCCACTTTCACTTGTCTATGAACTGTATAGGCAACCCGGAAGTCCTTTTCCGCGGACACGGCTATTCGAATAGATAATGTTAACCCTGCAGGGGTGTACTTCTTCACACACGCTCTCGCCACTTACCGCCATATACACGTCATGTATCTCGGCAACCTTCAAGAGGAAGCCTGGCGAGGGTGTCGGCCACGACCTGACTAACCACACAAGTCTCTAGTCTAGGTTTATCGCCTATTCGGGTTCCATCCGCAAGGAGATCCGGCCGGAGTGTCGCTCACGGCCCCAAACGATGTGTGCAGGGTTCCCAAGCCCACCTCGACAGGTGGATCTACGCTTGGTACACCGTGCCATGGTGCCTAGTCTGTCCCAAGCCCACCTGTACCGGGTGCCACTTGGTAGACTACTAACACTACCTACAAACACCAGAAACTAGTTGCAACTCCTGGACAGAGATCGAGTTGATTAATAAGTCGAGAGAGCTTGGAGCGCCCGGAGCCCAATGTGTGGTAGTAACTGTTCATTGATCACAAACACAGAACTCAGTTCCTGAGGACGGCTGCAATGAGACAACCCACCATGTACTCCTACATGGCCTCTCACCGCTACCTTTACCAAATCGTGTTCACACACTTAGCTCACACACAGTAGGACATGTTTACACACCTCTGATTCATCCCCGATGAGTCAGACCTGACTCAACTCTAAGCAGTAGCAGGCATGACAAACAAACATGAATGAGTAGGCACATCAGGGCTCAAACAACTCCTACTCATGCTAGTGGGTTTCATCTATTTACTGTGGCAATGACAGGTCATGCAGAGGAAAGGGGTTCGGCTACCGCAGCATGTAATAGTTGAATCGTTATTGTCCTAATGCAGTAAAAGAGAGCAGGAGCGAGAGAGTGGGATTGTTTCAGAATGAACAAGGAGGTTTTTCTTGCCTGGCACTTCTGAAGATAGTATAGTTCTTCATTGGTGTCTTGATCACATCGTTGAAACGCGTCTATCGAGAGGGGGCAATTACCGGCAACTGAGAAAGAAACACAATCAATGCAATGCACAATATGATGCATGCTCATGACATGGCAATATGAGTGTGTTGGCCTAGTGCAACTACAATCAGATGGATTTGGGTCATTTTGAACCAAAGGTTCAATCCCAAACTCAAATTATGAATTTAAATAGTGCATTATCATGTTTCGATATAAACAGCAGGTTTAAGTTGCTTTATCATGCATGAAACCAGTGCAGATGGATAGACTGGATTTTTCTAATCATTTTTCATATATAATTTATCTTATTTGGATTTACGGTTGAATTTCTATGATTTTTCAAAGTTTTGGATATTTTCTGAATTAAACAAATCATTTAAGATTTATTTAAATTCCAGAAAAGGATTACTGCGTCAGCCTGACATCACCATGACGTCAGCAGGTCAAGGGGGCACGGTCCAGGTCAAACCTGATGCGTGGGACCCACTGGTCAGTGTCACGGTGCTAGTTAGGGTCGCTGACATGTGGACCTAGTCAACGGCCACGTCAGCTTGGTCAACGCTGACGCGTGGGGCCACTGTGTTTAGATTAAACTTAAACTAATTTCGTTAGCTGGTTAGTTAGGCGGTGGGGCCCCATGTCAGCGAGCCAGGGGGTTAGTTAGTGGGTCAATTAGCCACTAATGACGTGTCCACGTCAGCACTGCCGGCGATTAGTCGCCGGCGACCTCAAGTCGCGGCGGAGTCCGCACGGCAGGCCACGGGGATGGCGGGCGAGGGCACCAGGAGGAAGCCCAGGCCCGTGCGCGTCTAGGAAAGGCCATGGGGCCGTCGGGGATGGCCTGTTGCAACGGTGGCGGCGCGGATAGCGGCGGCCGGAGCTTTGGCGTCCGTGCAACTACGGCCTAGAGGACGCGGAGAGGTCGGTGAGGAGGGGGGTGAGGGAGTCCTGGACTAGGGGGTGTCCGGACAGCCAGACTATCATCGTCTGCCGGACTCCAAGACTACGAAGATACAAGATTGAAGACTCCGTCCCGTGTCCGGATGGGACTTTCCTTGGCGTGGAAGGCAAGCTTGGCAGTACGGATATGTAGATCTCCTACCATTGTAACCGACTCTGTGTAACCCTAGCCCTCTCCGGTGTTTATATAAACCAGAGGGCTTTAGTCCGTAGGACATAACCTCCATTACAACAATCATACCATAGGCTAGCTTCTAGGGTTTAGCCTCCTTGATCTCGTGGTAGATCCACTCTTGTAATACACATCATCAATATTAATCAAGCAGGATGTAGGGTTTTACCTCCATCAAGAGGGCCCGAACCTGGGTAAAACATCGTGTCCCTTGTCTCCTGTTACCATCCGCCTAGACGCACAGTTCGGGACCCCCTACCCAAGATCCGCCGGTTTTGACACCGACATTGGTGCTTTCATTGAGAGTTTCTCTGTGTCATCACCGATAGGCTTGATGGCTCCTTCAATCGACAACAACGCCGTACAGGGTGAGACTTTTCTCCCCGGACAGATCCTCGTATTCGGCGGCTTCGCACTGCGGGCCAATTTGCTTGGCCATCTGGAGCAGATCGAAAGCTATGCCCCTGGCCATCAGGTCAGGTTCGGAAGCCTAAGCTTCACGGCCGACATCCGCGGAGACTCGATCTTCGATGGACTCGAGCCACAGCCGAGCGTGCCGCGCTGTCACGATGGGCATGATTTAGCTCTGCCGCCGGACAGTGCCTTGGTGGCCGCACACGAATCCGCTCCGGCCCTCAGTGCAGAGCCGATCGCCTAGATCAAGGACCGGTGGCTGGACACCGCCTCGGGGGCTGCACCTTCCACGGCGATGGAGCCGAACACTAACCTTGTCCCTTGTAAAGCTCGTGACTCCGAGGTGCCGGACTCCCTGCCAGACTCCGAACCTCCTGCGCCCCTGCCAATCGAATCTGATTGGGCGCCGATCATGGAGTTCACCACCGCGGACATCTTCCAACACTCACCCTTTGGCGACATCCTAAATTCACTAAAACATCTCTCGCTATCCGGTGAACCCCGGCCCGATTATGGCCAGGATGGTTGGGATGCGGACGACGAAGAAATTCGAAGCCCTCCCACCACCCACTTTATAGCCACTGTCGACGATCTAACAGACATGCTAGACTATGACTCCGAATACATCGACGGTATGGACGACGGTGCTGGAGACGATCAAGAACCAGCGCCTGCAGGGCACTGGAAGACCACCCCAACACATGACGTATATATGGTGGATACCCCAAAAGGAAGCGACGACGAGGAACAACGGGGCGCGACAAAGGATAATCCTGCCGATAAACAACCAAAGCGGCGACGCAAGCGCCGCCCTAAGACCCGCCTCGACAAAGACAACATTCCTAATGACCCAGCGTTACAGCAGGGCAAACTAGTGGACGACGAACGTGCAACCAAGCAACCGCCCGAACAGGACGAATCGGATAATCAATCCAATCCCGGCGAAACCAACAGTCCGGACGACCTCACACCGGACATCCTACCGGAACACAAAAACCTTCACGGAAGACTCGTCGCCACCGCAAGAAGCCTGAAGAAGGAAAAACGGAAGCTCAAAACAGCGGAAGACATACTCAGAGCAAGGTGGAGCAAAGTGCTCAAAACCGCAGACAAATACGGCAACGGCCACCAATCAAAGAGCTATCCGAAGCGCAAGCTGCTGCCGGAATTTGACGAGGAAGCCATAGAGCCCCCACAGTCAAAAAACAAAGAGGCCGCCTGGCCGGATAGACGACCAAATGATAGGCCCAAATCTACAAGCGGCGCCACACATAAGCCGACTTATGACCCTGGGAAAACAGATGGCCCAGCCAGGTCCATTTACGGGCCAAAAAAGAGGGCCCCAGGAAGTAACACAACACGCCAAGTGTTCGAAGACAATGGTACACCCAAATACAGGGGCGCCGCACACCCACTATGTTTCACCAATGAGGTGCTGGATCATGAATTCCCAGCAGGGTTTAAACCCATAAACATAGAGGCTTACGACAGAACGACAGACCCTGGAGTCTGGATAGAGGATTATATACCACACATACACATGGCTAGAGGAGATGATCTCCACGCCATAAAATATTTACCCCTCAAGCTCAAAGGGCCAGCCCGTCATTGGCTCAAAAGCCTCCCAGAAAATACTGTTGGAAGTTGGGAAGAGCTTGAGGACGCGTTTAGAGCAAATTTTCAAGGGACTTATGTCCGCCCTCCGGATGCAGATGATCTAAGTCACATAACTCAACAGCCCGGAGACTCAGCGCGCAAATTCTGGAATAGGTTCCTTACCAAAAAGAACCAAATAGTCGACTGTCCGGACGCCGAAGCCTTAGCAGCTTTTAAACACAACGTCCGAGACGAATGGCTTGCCAGACACCTCGGCCAAGAGAAGCCGAGGACAATTTCCGCGCTAACAAGCCTCATGACCCGCTTTTGCGTGGGGGAGGATAGCTGGCTAGCAAGACGCAGCACCAGCGACCCGAGTACATCCGAGAGTAGAGATGGAAACGGAAAATCACGGCGCAGAAAGGATCAGCGCCGGAATAAAGAAAAAAGCCCAATGAATACGACGGTCCACGCCGGATTCAAAAGCTCGTCGCCAAAAAACAAAACACTACCTCTTAAGGATAACAGTGATGAGCTATCCAATTTAAACAAAATTTTGGGTCGGATATGTCAAATCCACAGTACCCCCGGAAGGCCTGCAAACCACACCCACCGAGATTGTTGGGTTTTCAAACAGTCCGGCCGATTAAATGCCGAACACAAGGGGCTCGACGCATCAAGCGAGGATGATGATAAACCCCACGAGCAGAGCACCGGAAAACAAAAGACTTTCCCACAAGAAGTCAAAGCAGTAAATTCACTTCATGTGATAATACGGAAAAACAATGCGGCACCCGCTAAGACGGGTCTCGCACGGTCCACCCCAGCGGAACCTCGAGATTGGATGTCAAAACCAATCACTTTCGACCACCTGGATTACTCCAGAAGTTTTCAGAATGCAGGATGGACTGCTCTGATATTGGATCCTATAATCGATGGACTAAAATTTACACAAGTCCTGATGGACGGAGGCAGCGATTTAAACCTGCTATATCCAAACACAATCCGCAAGTTGGAGATAGACCTTACTAAAATTCGACATAGCCGCACCTCCTTTAAAGGAGTAACGCCAGGCCCTTACGCCAAGTGCACAGGCTCCTTATTACTAGAAGTTGTGTTCGGGTCACCGAACAACTTCCGACATGAAAAACTAATCTTTCATGTCGCCCCGTTCATAAGTAGCTATCAAGCACTATTGGGACGTGAAGCTTTCATCCGCTTCAACACCATACCGCATTACGCGTCTCTTACACTTAAAATGCCCGGTCCACGTGGCACCATTTCATTGCGAGGGTCATTTAACGACCCCGGACACGGCTAGACGAGTCCGGCCTAAACAGGCTAGGGGCTCCCTAGCCGCACACCCCTTCACAAGGGGCTGTGCGTATAAGCAATAACGAGCTAATATAGACTCCGCTTTACTTGTTAATATTTTTCATATACTTTTCTCGCACGATTTCCTTTCAAACTAAGTTCCTCTCTTTTTACAGATGAACAACATGCACACCCGTCCAGGATAACGGCACAACGGAGACACAGGCGCAGACGTGCAGTAGGGACCCGTCGCAAGGATTCTTTTCAGATTAAGACCCTGCGTAAACCTTTTTTACTGTCTCTTGTTGCTATAATCCCCTGGTTTCTCATTATAACCAGAGTGGAGCCTGACGTTTTGGCATCGGCCGCGTCAGAGGACCCTGCCCGTACCTGGACAATAGGGGCTTAGGGCATTGTTCTGCCCATTATTATAAAGACCGAACACCTTAGGGAGTGTTCGGCGTCTCGAGTTAGGCCTTATATGCATCAGCTCCGAATCATGTCTTTGGTCAAATGTTGGGTTTGCCTGGCTCCTGTGTTTTGCTGCCTTACGTTCCGTATCATCGGCTAACGCAGCACCAGGAGAACTATTGCGATTGTGCCCCAGTTCGGCTGGGCGAAGCACCTCAGTAGAGAAAGCCGAAAACTGACTATCATGATACAACGAGAGACTGGTCAACCACTCAATCGACCACCGGAATGTCTAGAATTCCTCCGCTTTGACGAAGAACCGTTTCCCAATCAGGCACACTCGCGCCCCGAATTCGGAGAGCACGGTGCCCCCAGGGGCTATATCGTAGCCCCACCCTCGAACTCCAATGGCCAAGTGAAAGTGTTAAAGCATCATAGTCCAGTTGCCTCGTTTGCTACGCTACCACCTCCTCAACAGGACCGAGACGTCGGATTAAGTGTGACAATGTGCTATTTTTGCGAACACCCCTGGACCTTGTGCGTGGGGACTGAAGCCGAAGACTGCCATCTTTCAGGTTATACATATGTATACATAAACGGCCGCATAGGAGATATTTCAATACTTGGAACGCACAAGTATAAAAAGCGATTACATCATAACCATTGTTTTACAAAATAAAAACGTTCATTTGAACGTTACATTTTTCGAGCACTGCGACTCTATTACACGAGCACCACGCATAACTTCCCCAAAATAGTGCTCGACGGGTAACCGGCTTTCGTCCGAACCCTGGGTTGCTACAGCGGCGGCATCCATCTCTGTCCAATGTGTCTTCACACGGGCAAGGGCCATCCGCGCACCCTCTATGCAGGCCGACCGCTTCATCTCCTTGATATGCGGCACCGCCCCAAGAAATTGCTGCAATAAGCCAAAATAGCTCGTCGCCTTGGGCCTCTCTGGCCAGACATGAGCCACGATATCCGTCATGGCAAGTCCGGACAGCCTGTTCAGCTCAGCCCATTCGGCCAACCGATCGGTCAGCGGAAGTGAACGACCCGGACTATGGAATTGAGACCAAAATAGCTCTTCTGTCTTGTGATCCTTCTGGCTTCGGAAGTGCACAACCGTATCTGCCGCACTCGCCGCTAAGTCCATATATGGATCCTCCGGACCCCACAGCTGGCCAAGCTGGACATACTTTGGATCCGTAAACCTGCGGCGTAGCAGAAAAAGCTTGCCAGCCACAATATCTCCGGCCTAACGCAGCTCCTCCTTCATAGCCCGGATTGCAGAACGGGCATCCTTGGCTTCGGCGGTGGCCTTCACCAGGTCTTCTCGCTCCGATAGGCGCTCCTTTTCAAGAGCCTCATTGCGGTCGGTAGCATCCTTCAATTTATCGGCCAATTCGGCCACCTCTTCCCTGCTTCGGCAGTGTGCAGCCCTTTCGGCTTCTAACTCCTCGGCCGCCCTCGAGGCAGCCGTGTTGCTTCTTCTGGCCTGCTCCTTGGCTTGAGCAAGTTCTGCCCGAAGGCTCTCCACAGCAGCAGCACCATCTGCATCAAGCATAAATATTGTAAGAGGTGAGCTTTAGCTCCCTTTAGGTGACTGCGGAGAATCAATTTACCTTGCGACTCGTCAAGTCGCTTGTTGACTAGCGCGATGTCCGCATCCGCTACATCGAGTTGCCGCATTAATTTGTCGACTCCATCTCTCCGGCTAGCCCCCGGACTATCCGCCACCTGCATAGGAAAGGCGACACTCAATACCTGCGATTTTGATCCTCAGCATGCTGTCGCTTCCGACAACCTACCGAGTCTCAGGGGCTACTATCTACACAGGGCGCACTTTCATGTGCAAAACTATCAAAAAGGCGCGTCGTTTTTACGTACCTCAAACCCCGCCAGCAAACTCCTGACGGCATTGTGCAATCCGCTTTCGGCGGACGAAATCCTTCCGATCACCATGCTCATCAACGCACGGTGATCTTCTGAGACGGACGCCCTCTCAAGCAGATCCTTTAGCTCCCCCGGCCAAACACTAGTTGGTGCCGAACTCTTCGGCTCTGCCGGGCTCGGGGATACCCTCCGCGGCGACACTTCAGGCTCGTCCGCCCTATCCGACGGCGCAGCAGACGGAGGCGTCTCGCTCTCCATCATCTCCGGACGAAGATCCCCCGAAGATGAGCTCATCTGAGAAGGTTGCAGATCCGAACTACAAGGTAAAAAAATTCGGTTATCTTCAGAAGCACAAATAGGGATGTTTTTCATTAATGAATTCCCCTTTTCCTACTCATGGCTCGCTAGAGGGCTGATTCTTTAGAGAAGACTGTGCGGCCGAGGCTTCCCCGGACGTAGGACCCTCTGGTGAAGATTTCTTCCCCCGCTTAGAGGCTTTGGCCTCCGGGTCTTCGGATGCGGTCCTCTTTTCTCCCTGGAGGAAGGGATTCTCGATCCCCCCTTCTTCAAGTGCCCTCTTGGGCAAGGCGGTAGCTCCTTTATTTTCCCCTTCGCCCCCTTCTGAAGGCGCGACCTCCAACATTCTGACCAGCACGGGCTCCGGTGCGGTCTCTGGGAGGGGGGCCGGACACCTTATCAGCTTTGCTTGCACGATCCACTCCTGTTGGAGGATAACTGGTTAAAAAGTGAATCATGAAAAGCAAACAAACAGTGCGTCCAAGCACGGAGCTACTTACTCGAGTATCCGGGCGATTGCAGCTTAGGCCGACATCCTCAGTTAATTCTGGACACACCACCTGTGATCCGAAGAACAACTTATACATCTCCGCGGGTGTCATACCCATGAAGTGTTGGAGAATCCTTGGTCCCTCCGGATTGAACTCCCATAGCCGGAGAGGACGGCGTTTGCAGGGCAGGAGACGCCTAATTAGCATAACCTGCACCACCACGATCAGATCGATCTCCCTCGCCTGGAGGTCTCGAATCCGGCCCTGCAATAAGGGCACGTCTTTTGACGGCCCCCAATTGAGCCCTTGGTTGACACACGACATCAACCGTCGTGGAGGTCCCGAGCGGAACGGAGGCGGCGGCTTCTGCCTGCTGCCCCTCGGAGCGGTGATATAGAACCACTCCTGCTGCCATAAGCCGAGCTCCTCTTGGAAGGAGCCCTCAGGCCACGGGGCATCGGCCCTCCTGCTTACGGCCGCCCCGCCGCATTCAGCTTGACACCCCCCGACCATCTTCGGCTCCACATTGAAGGTCTTCAGCCACAGGCCAAAGTGGGGGGTGACGCGAAGGAAGGCTTCGCAGACAACAATGAATGCGGAGATATGGAGGATGGACTCCGGAGCCAAGTCGTGGAATTCCAACCCATAGTAGAACATGAGCCCTCTCACGAAAGGATCCGTCGGGAAGCCTAAACCCCGACGGAGGTGGGATACAAAGACGACATATTCGCCGGGCTCGGGGGTGGGGATGGCTGCCCTTCGGCGGGCAGCCTGTGCGAAATCTCGTAAGTCAGGTACTTGGCTTCCCGCAGCTTTAGCACGTCCTCCTCTGTAACGGAGGAGGGCATCCACCGGCCCTGAAGGTCGGAGCCGGACATTGTTGAAGGTCCGAAGCGCTCGAATCTGGGGCTCTGGGTGTTGGAACTTGGAGCAAGGAGAAGATTCGGTGGAAGATTGATGAAAAGAACGAGCCTTGGTCCTGTTATAAAGAAGGGGAATACCAAGAGCCGTCTCCGTGACCGTTCGGGGTTCGCCTTCGATAGAGGAGGCGTGGCGACGGGCGCGGTTGGGTTACCCACGCCCGTATTGATGAGAATCCGGGAATAAGGGAACACGATCTCTGCTTCGACAAGACGTGCCAAGGAAACCGCTTCGCCAAACGCGCTGAGGTGGTATAATAAAAAACAATTCAAGTAAAGGCTTGGTAGTGGTGTGACGTCACGCCGCAAAATACGTCAGCAGATTGAACTTGTGTACATTTTATTCTCTCTATGGTGGAATGTGGAATTTATTTTGCAGAGCCGGACACTATCCGGGTGTTCACAATCTTCTCTGGATTATTCAAAGGAGGAACCCGCCTTGCAATGTCGAACATTATGCGCGCCGGACTCATCGTCATTGAAGCCAGGTTCAGGGGCTACTGAGGGAGTCCTGGACTAGGGGGTGTCCGGACAGCCGGACTATCATCGTCCGCCGGACTCCAAGACTATGAAGATACAAGATTGAAGACTCCGTCCCGTGTCCGGATGGGACTTTCCTTGGCGTGGAAGGCAAGCTTGGCAATACGGATATGTAGATCTCCTACCATTGTAACCGACTCTGTGTAACCCTATCCCTCTCCGGTGTCTATATAAACCGGAGGGCTTTAGTCCGTAGGACATAACCTCCATTACAACAATCATACCATAGGCTAGCTTCTAGGGTTTAGCCTCCTTGATCTCGTGGTAGATCCACTCTTGTAATACACATCATCAATATTAATCAAGCAGGACGTAGGGTTTTACCTCCATCAAGAGGGCCCGAACCTGGGTAAAACATCGTGTCCCTTGTCTCCTGTTACCATCCGCCTAGACGCACAGTTCGGGACCCCCTACCCGAGATCCGCCGGTTTTGACACCGACAGGGGGGTCAAAGCGGGCGCTCACAGGGAGGCAATAGGGGAGCTCAGGGGCTCGGGGACGCATGGACGGCGACGCAACGACGATGGCAATCCGGCGGCCGTGCGCGGAGAAGACGGTCGATGGTGTCGCTGCGGTTCGTTTGAGCTCGTGTGCTTCGACTTGGAGGAGAATCGGGTCGTCTCGGAGCTCGTGGGCATGGAGAAGGGGAGACGAAGGGCCGGTGGCCACGGTGAACGACGACGGTGCCGACGGCCGTGTTCGGGTCTGCTTGGGAGAGGGGCTAGAGGGCGTGGGAGAGAGCAGAGAGTGAGGGGAAAGCGAGAAGGGGGGCCTCGGGCGTTTCCAGACGCGGATTAGGACGAAGGAGCGGCCTCCAGCGCGAAGCAGGAGGTGGCCGATGTCAACGCGCGTGCGTCACACACGCAGCTGCTTCGGGGCGAGGGGGAAGGAAGACGACAGAGGAGGCTGGTGGTGGGCTGGGCCGCAGGTGGGCCAGCACAGGAGCTGGGCCAGTTCTCCTGCAGGTAAGCGCCAGGTAACTTCTCTCTCTCTTCTCTTTCTATTTAGTTTTCTGTTTTCTATTTTTTCTGCAACTGTTTTGGCTTTAGTAAAAATACTAAAGCATTTTATAAAATCCTGAAATAATTTGTGGACACTTCGTGGATTAATCCAGTGGCCCACATTTAGTTTCCGAATTATTGGAGCATTTTAAATATTTATAGTAATTAAATGCTCAAATCCAAATACATAATGATATAGATCAAAAATCCAGAGATGACCTAGAAATATATTCATCATTTTTGACAGAGGTTTTAACCTTTATCAGAAGTCATGAACATTTTCAAAGGCACTTTGGGTTCATTGAAAATTATTTCAGGTTGAACCTATTTGAATTTCATTTGGTGCTAGGGCTTGGATCAATCCCCATTTCAAGTTTCATGAAATTAAACACGATGCAAGCATTATGCAGCCCCAGGCAGTACCAGAAGCTAGGGATGTGACAACTCACCCCCACTAAACAAGAATCTCGTCCCGAGATTCAAGCGTAGGGTAAGATGAAAGGGAAGCGCAAACTAACACAATCTTCACGATCCAGGTTGCACTTCAAATGAACGTTGATTCGTTCACCATCATTGTCTCGATATCTTGCTCTGAGAACTTTGACTAACATGACAACGAGAGGAAAAAGAAAGACTTTAGAAGGATCGATCTTATCAAAGGTCGAACAACTCAGGATCAACTCACAGAATGAGACATAGCAACATCTCTCAAGCTGAGACACGAAGCACACATCTAGAGGGATGGAGTGGAACAGATGACGAGGGTTCACTAGGTAGACAACAATTCCACACTTAAAAGGGTGGTGAACGGTTGTCAACGTAGCGAGGATTTGAGTGGCCATGATACCAAAATGAGATAGTTTAGAGAAGGGTGAATCATAGAATTATCCCTTAAGTGGCAAAGAGAATTGCTTTTGATACATGGATCATCATAACTCTCTAAACCAGCCTAAGGCAGTTCACCAACAATCGTTTGGTGGAGTGCGAAGGAATGGCATACTCAGATCGGAAAGGAAACTATGGTTATAGAACAACTAGGCAAACGGGAGGCACATTCCAATTGATACCGAGGATATAACCTAGTGACTGAGTGTGCCCTCAAGAACTTGAGCATTTCCATACCCATCAAGGTTTTACCAACATCCGTGTCAAGGATCCCGGCAACACAACATACTACCATGATGAACGGTGATGGAGGATGCAGATGCAAAGGAGGACATCACTTTCTCAGATTTTACCTTGATGACGCCAAGAAAACAAAATCTGGACGATCGACCGAGAGACATTTAGCACTCCGCTTCTAATGTTCTCCTTGATGTACTAGGTACCACAGTCAATGCTTAAAAGCATCAACATGGCCATCAAGTAAAGGTCGGACTTCGGGAGCACAAGAATCCGTAAGGATTAACTACGGAGGTAAATCCTACGAAATCCTCATGGGGAGGTGGCCAACTTCCTTCAATAAAGATGCTACAATAATAGGTCTTTTGGTTGGGTGTGTTGGCCACGACATCCACTTTACCGGTTATCGAGAGACCAATATTATAGTTTTTGGAAAATGCTCCAACCATCATATCTGCCTGAGATTCAGATCTGGTTGGTGTAAGGATATTCTAGACTCATCAAGTCTAGGAATAAAAATGAAAGTTTGCAACACAAATCGAGGAGGCGACGTTGCGAGATTCTCGGGAAATGGACTACGGTAGTAAGCTCCAAAACACGAGCTGGTTCTTCTACAAACATGTGAACACGTTGTCCCAGACAAGCATGGCCACGTAGTAGTCTTATAATTAAACACTATCGAGTTCAGGTGGGGAACCATCTTCGAGGATATCGAAGTCCTTGATTAAGCCCGGGTTAGCTCTTAAAAAGAACTCCTTCTCCTAGAACAAATTAGTCAGTGGCTTGGTGTGCTACGGAATTCATATGGAACGAAGATGATCATTCTAACAGACCATATAATACTTTGCACGTGCATGGCTGACTTGGGATGATTCCGGAGGAAGCAACATTGACTTTCTCGAATCCACGGCGGCAATTTGCATCAAATGCACATGAACTAGAGGAGGTCACTTCTTTCATCCGGACATATGCTTCATGCACGGGACATGAAGAAATGCTTTCAAAAGTTTCCAACACTAGCTTAATGTTCAATAAAATTATGGAAAAGACAAGGATGTTGTCGATGGGCTCAACAACAATTTATTCAGGTTTCCATCAAAATGGAATTCCACAATTATGTGAACAAGGTGATAGCATTGGTCAGACCCGAAAGATATAATGGCGTATGCTCGAGGAACAACCACGAGTAAGACAACATTACGAATATCGTTGGTTCTGAGTTGATTTGACGATAGCCCATACTCAAATCAAAGGTTTGGATAAGACAATAGATCCAACAATTGACCACGAGGATCAACCAATGAAGATATCATCTTTGTTCAACACACACGCACAAGGATATCCCTTTGGAATGAACTGAGTCGGACAAGCTTTTATCTTCCAACTATCCAAGTTGTTGTTTAGCTTAACCAACTAGCTCAGGGTATCCAACACGGTTTCTTGGAGAAGGGGTGGTTTACAAGAAACCATCTTGATCATGAACTCAACATAGCGGTCAGGTGACAACCTGGTAACACTTCCGAGATGTTTTTCGGAAAATCACAAACCACCGATATGTTAGTAAACTTGAGAACAACCTTTCTTTTCAGGGCAAGACGATATGATCACAAGAGCTAGGGACTCAATCCTAACTCCAAGATTGAAGAGTGCACGAGAAATAAGGACAAGGTAGCACGATCAATCTTAGAATGATGATTCAAGAACCAACATGCTAAGAATGACATTATTGTCCTTTAACTACCAAGCAATAGGGTTGCTAGGAGTACTGATTTCACACATCACGACTCACTTGTCGGTGGTCTGGTTACAACAACACGGGGACCGAGAAATGAATAATGAGTGCGAGAAGTATCACTGTATCAAGAGTTCACAGGATAGTGTGCAATTCCCATGATATTCTTAATATAAAGATGGTAATACTCCAAGGTAGAACAGAAATTGAACTGAGTTGGCATTTTGATCTGCGGAATACAACTGCTTTGACCCAATCCTGGATATGGAAGAGGTACTGGAGTTTCTTTCTCCTAGTCATTCCGAATAGAATGGCTTGACGGACCACAGAAGTAAAAGGCATCGTTGAACACGAATGCACGACTACTCCTCACTATCAATTGATAGACGAGGTCAGAGGACAACTAAAGAGGGACAACTCAAAGGAACATACGATTTTCTGAGTTGTGGATGCATGGATTAGCATGTCGAACGAGTTCAACATATTTCTTTTGGATAACCCATGCAGAAGGTTAGAACTGGCAGAGTCACAATATAGAATGGAGAACTCATCAAGAGCACTCTGGTTGTGATCTTTTGGTTCAAAAGAACTCCTGCCAAGAATGGTTCATGGTATTTGGAAGAACTATATACCGTGGACCTCGAGGACTATCGCAGAGGTTACTAATATCCTAAAGGAACTATCAACTATCAATATGAAGTAAGTAGGGAAATCTTGGGTTCAGAAACCCAGGAGTAGAATACCTACTACTAAGTGGCATCACGGGATGCTCTCGAGGATAAAGGCCAGAATCATCACACTGGAAACACAAAACATGGCTAGATTACTAGGTGATACTCTAGACATCTAGGGTCATAATAATAGCTCCAACATATATGTCGAGGCAACAAAGTACCTCAACTCACCAATTAGTGTGGTTAATCTGGCCAAAAGGACATCGGGAACGGAAAGAAAGGATTTGCAAATGCATCAGACTATTTAGAGACCTGGGATGACTCGGACAGCATAACGGCTGTAAATGCTCAAAAAAAGATTTGAGACATTCACAAGGATTTGCATAGTCACTCAACAACATCATATCAAGGTTCTGGTTCAATTGATAACATTCCAAAGTAGTAGAAACTGAACTAAGGCCTGGAACCAACAATCCTAAGATTCTACGGATTAGTAACACGTGATCCTGATAGAGATAAGAGAAAGCCTAATTCCTTAACCCCGTAGGAAAGATAGGTTCACTCGGATCAGAAGGGCATAAGATATAAGGAGTAAAAAGAGCCTTGCGTTACCAACCACAATCAATTCCCTTACATATAACTAAAGCATTTCTAGACTCAACTTCGACTAGTTTGGCTTGGTAATCCTACAGGCAGTCAAGCTCTGATACCAAAGCTGTCAGGACCCCGACTCAATGCCACGTCGATCTAGCATGTAACACCTCATACCACTTTGTGGCCTCACGCACGATATCCCCACGGGTGTCGCCTTACCTTTGCCCGGGACCGTTTGCGCCTTTTGGCACACGTATATGATAGTGTCGCTAGCATCCATATGATACGGAGCCCGGGCTGACATGGCTAGTCGTAAACCCAAAGTGGCACAAACTTACAGGGACAGGCATCCATGACCCAGCATCGAACGTCTCGGTCATTAGTGAGTGAATCCAGGCTGTAGCACTGAGCGAGCAGGACTCCGGTGAACAGGGCTGTAGCGGGCTAACAGGACTCCGGTATTCATCGCGTGACATTTCCCCGAAGGGACAGACATAGGAACGAAGAAGGACACATGCCGACCAGCCTAAGTGTTCCGGAGCAGTAACAAGCTACCATGGCTCAATGGAAGCACTAGGAGACATTTCCCGGTAAGAGAGGCTACTAAGGATAAACAACTAGATAGTCAGATCCCACACATACCAAGCATTTCAATAACATACACACAATATGCTCGATATGTGCAAATACAACATGGCATCACAACATGACTCTACAACTCAAGTATTTTATTCAACAGGCTCCAAGGAGCGAGATATTACATACATGGGTCTCACGACCCAACATTCAGAGCAAACAAGTCAAGCACAAGCGGAAGCTTAACATGTCTGAGTACAGACAACTATAAATGAAAAAAGGCTGAAAAGCCTGACTATCTACCAGATCCTGCCGAGGGCACAAGATCGTAGCTGAGGTAATAAGCTAAACGTCGAAGTCCACGTGAAACTACTAGTGAGACTGAAGTCTCTCTGCAAAAACATAAAATAGGCAAACATGAGTACAAATGTACCTAGCAAGACTTACATCAGAACTAACTACATATGCATCATTATCAACAAAGGGGATGGTGGAGTTTAAATGCAGCAAGCCAGCTTTGACTCGGTGGCTAACCTGAACTACGACTGCAAGTAACTCTTTTGAGGTGGCGCACACGAGTCCACATATTCACCTTATCAATACACCACTATGGATCCGCTCCCGTCTCCCTACGAGAACACCATCCATAGCACTCACGCTTATCTTGCGCATTTTAGAGTATCCACTTTCACTTGTCTATGAACTGTACAGGCAACCCAGAAGTCCTTTTCCGCCGACACGGCTATTCGAATAGATAATGTTAACCCTGCAGGGGTGTACTTCTTCACACACGCTCTCGCCACTTACCGCCATATACACGTCATGTATCTCAGCAACCTTCAAGCGGAAGCCTGGCGAGGGTGTCGTCCACGACCTGACTAACCACACAAGTCTCTAGTCCAAGTTTATCGCCTATTCGGGTTCCATCCGCAAGGAGATCCGGCCGGAGTGTCGCTCACGGCCCCAAACGATGTGTGCAGGGTTCCCAAGCCCACCTCGACGGGTGGATCTGCGCTTGGTACACCGTGCCACGGTGCCTAGTCTGTCCCAAGCCCACCTGTACCGGGTGCCACTTGGTAGACTACTAACACTACCTACAAACACCAGAAACTAGTTGCAACTGCTGGACAGAGATCGAGTTGATTAATAAGTCGAGAGAGCTTGGAGCACCCGGAGCCCAATGTGTGGTAGTAACTGTTCATGGATCACAAACACAGAACTCAGTTCCTGAGGACGGCTGCAATGAGACAACCCACCATGTACTCCTACATGGCCTCTCACCGCTACCTTTACCAAATCGTGTTCACACACTTAGCTCACACACAGTAGGACATGTTTACACACCTCCAATTCATCCCCGATGAATCAGACCTGACTCAACTCTAAGCAGTAGCAGGCATGACAAACAAACATGAATGAGTAGGCACATCAGGGCTCAAACAACTCCTACTCATGCTAGTGGGTTTCATCTATTTACTGTGGCAATGACAGGTCATGCAGAGGAAAGGGGTTCGGCTACCGCAGCATGTAATAGTTGAATCGTTATTGTCCTAATGCAGTAAAAGAGAGCAGGAGCGAGAGAGTGGGATTGTTTCAGAATGAACAAGGAGGTTTTGCTTGCCTGGCACTTCTGAAGATAGTATAGTTCTTCATTGGTGTCATTGATCACATCGTCGAAACGCGTCTATCGAGAGGGGGCAATTACCGGCAACTGAGAAAGAAACACAATCAATGCAATGCACAATATGATGCATGCTCATGACATGGCAATATGAGTGTGTTGGCCTAGTGCAACTACAATCAGATGGATTTGGGTCATTTTGAACCAAAGGTTCAATCCCAAACTCAAATTATGAATTTAAATAGTGCATTATCATGTTTCGATATAAACAGTAGGTTTAAGTTGCTTTATCATGCATGAAACCAGTGCAGATGGATAGACTGGATTTTTCTAATCATTTTTCATATATAATTTATCTTATTTGGAGTTACGGTTGAATTTCTATGATTTTTCAAAGTTTTGGATATTTTCTGAATTAAACAAATCATTTAAGATTTATTTAAATTCCAGAAAAGGATTACTGCGTCAGCCTGACATCACCATGACGTCAGCAGGTCAACGGCGCACGGTCCAGGTCAAACCTGATGCGTGGGACCCACTGGTCAGTGTCACGGTGCTAGTTAGGGTCACTGACATGTGGACCTAGTCAACGGCCACGTCAGCTTGGTCAACGCCGACGCGTGGGGCCACTGTGTTTAGATTAAACTTAAACTAAATTTTTTTTGAAGGGTCAGTGACAGTGGGAGAGGCTCCCACTGACTTTGTATTACTCACAACATAACAGTTACATTTGTGTTACAAAGGGTTTTAGGCCCCCCGGCCATGAGGGTTGCAGAAACAAAAGCTAGCTGTCCAAACTTACAATGAAATCAGAGAGAAAAGGATGAACCTTCTCAGGACAGTTATGGGTCACCAAACCCAACAGATGTTTGAACCTAGCTAACCACGCCACGAACGAGTGTGGGATCCCCCTTAAATGTTGGTTGTTTCTTTCCATCCACAGGCTCCAAGCAGCAAGCAAGAAGATATCCATGAAAAGCGGCCGACGCCAGCTCTCTCTCCCACCATGCAAGATGACAAGCCTATTGGTTCCTCCTGGCCATGTCAGACCAACCTTACTCCAGCATTGTTGGGAAAAAGGGCACGTGAAGAAGAGATGTTCCACGGTTTCCTCGGGCGGGTTTTGGCAGAGCATGCAAGTGTAGTTGCCCCCAGCCACAGCATAGTGCTGCCGCTTCAGCATGTTCCTAGTGTTCAAATGATCGACCATAAGCAGCCACCCAAACATCTTGAACTTGATCGGGCTTTTGGATTTCCATAGCCATCCAAAGGCCTCATCAGCTTTCACCTGCCTGAAACAGTGGTTGTAGTATTTCTTTGACGAATATCGTCCTAGGTCACAGACCCAAACATCGGCCGAGCTGTTGTCCAGACTAACATGCGAGGACCCTTGCTGTATCTCTCTGATCTCCTCCCTGGCCTGGACCGAAAGAGGCATACTGAAGATCGCGGTGGGATCAGTGGTCCTGAGAACCTTGGCAACGGAATCATCCTCGTTCAGAGCATAAGAGAAGGCCCACGGATGCGTGTCCATCAGTGCGGAGCCAGGGTCACTAAACTAGACATCTTTCCAAAACAGAGAGCTGCAACCATCTCCGGGGATGACCCTGGCGATTCCACGGAAGGTTCCACTGAGCTGCATTACATCTTTCCACCAGAAGGAACCCACTGGCTCAGTGGCGTGTGGCACCTTGTTCGGGTAGTACGCCTCCCAGACTAGCTGAACCCAGGGCACATCCTCATGATTGTAGAATTTAAACAAGTACTTGAGGAGAAGCGCGGCATTTTGTATTCTGATATCAATAACACCAAGGCCACCACACCGTTTCAGTCGACAGACAAGCTCCCAGGCAGCAAGGGAGTTGGATTTGATCCCATCATCAGAATTTTTTGCCCAGAGGCAGTAGCAGCGGAGTTTGTCCAGGTGCTCAACTACTTTAGGGTGCAGCTTGATCGTGCACATTGCATAGATCAGGATGGAGGTGATCACCGAATTGACCAGCGTCAGCTTGGCCCCCGACGACATCAGTGATAGGGCAGTGGAAGTTTTCCTCTCAACCAAGTTTACCAATGGCATGAGATCGAGAACACTCGGCCTAGTCGTCCCCATGGGGAGTCCAAGGTAAGTGAACGGCAGGGAACCAACAGAGCAGCCAAACACCTCCGCCAACCCACCAGCACGCTGGTGGTCGACATTAATGGGTATGAGGGTCGATTTATGGAAGTTGATCTTGAGTCCCACCGAAGCTGCATAGTCCTCCAAGATAAGTTTCATGCGGGCTGCCTGCGTAGGACAAGCTTGCATAACCAAGATTGTGTCGTCAGCGTATTGCACCACCGGGAAGTCACCTGCATTTTCACGGGGAATGGGAAGCTCCAGCAACCCCTGAGCATAAGCGTCATTGATCGCAGCTTGTAGCAGATCAGCCGCAAGGACAAAGATCAGTGGTGAAAGAGGGTCACCCTGTCGCACTCCACACTTGCATTTGAATTTCTGACCAGGAACACCATTCAAGAGGACTGACGAAACTCCCGAGCCAAAGATCGTTTCCATCCAGCCCAACCACCTATCATCAAAACCCATGTGTTTCATGATTTCCAACATGGGGGCATGCTCAATCGTATCAAAGGCCTTGGCAAAGTCAAGCTTAAGCAATATGATCTCTCTCCCAAACGAGTGGCATTGGTGAATATATTCGTACGACCACGCGAGACAATCCTGGATGGTCCTACCTTTGATAAATCCATATTGGTTCCTGTGTATGATTTTTAGAATGGCTTTCTGCAGCCGGGTCGCCAAGATCTTTGTAATGACTTTCAGACAACAGTTCAGTAAGGTAATTGGTCTAAAATCATTAGCCGTTTCCGGAGAGGATATTTTTGGAATCTAGGTGATATAACCCTCACTTATGCTAGTGATGTCAAGTCCACCTGCATGGAAAGCGTGACAGAGATCATAGAAATTTGACTTGATGATTTGCGAGCACTTTTTAAGAAAACAACCATTAAAACCATCCGGGCCAGGTGCTCTGTCATTCAGCATCTCCTTAACAACAGCATCTATTTCATCATTAGAGAAAGGCGCACTCAGTTGATCCAGCCCATCAATCCTGCGGATGATCCTAGAGAGATCAAACTTCATGTTGGTAGGTTTAGAAGAACCCAAACGGTCCTTGTATGTATTGAACAGGACCCCCTCCTTGCCAACATGGTCATGGATTTCGACCTCGCCAGCTCTAAGCATGGCAATAGCATTGTGCCTGTACCTCTCAGTGGCCAAAGACTGAAAGAGCTTTGTGTTTTCGTCAGCAAAGCGAAAATACCTGATAGTACATCTCTTTCGCCAGTACTCATTCTGGTATTTGAGCAGTGCCTGTAAGTGGGTTTTCAATATCTTCCTGAAGTTTGACTCCTGGATATATAAGGGTCGCCTGTCCTCAAGTGTGTCCATGATGGCCAGAGTCTCATTACTGTTTTGAATCAGAACTTTAAGTTTCGAGACACCCTTACTCCAACGCTTGAGATCATATCTCAAGTTTTTAAGTTTTTTGCAAATTCGCGCCGCGGCATTGGGTGCGTGACATGATTTAGACCATGAGCTAGCAACAACCTCCATAAACCCATCATGATTTGTCCAGAAATTCTCAAACCAAAAAAGCTTGGATCGGGGGATGCTTGATTCAATCATGACCATGCACGGAATGTGATCAGACACTGGCTTCCCCAGGGGCAGGACCGTTGTGTTTGGATATGCGGTGGTCCAACAAGACGATGAGAAGAACCAATCCAGTTTTTCGAGCAGAGGATCATCCTGCATATTACTCCAGGTGTATGCTCGTCCTTTCACTGGTAATTCCATGAGTGACTATGCGCGGATGAGCTCGTTAAATAACAACATGTCAGCAGTGTCACCCCCGGTTTGTTTCTGTTATTCGTGGATCGAATAAAGTTAAAGTCGCCAAGAATTAACCAGTTTTCATCATCAGGGATATTCAAATCAAAAAGCCAGTTCGTAAAATCCAGTCTACGCTGACCAGAGCAGGGGCCATAGACAATTATTAGATTCCACGAATCATTCGACTGCGTGGCCACAAAAGAAATCCCAATGGCAAAAGAATCCACAAACCAAGGTTTGCCCGTAAACACAACACTATTCCAAATGACAATGATGCCACCAGAGGCACCCACTGATGGTGCAAAAGCAAATTTATCGAAGCGCTTAGGGCAGAAAGTCTTAATAAAAGCAAGATCGAAGGATTCACGTTTAGTTTCCTGGATACATAGCACAGAACAACCGCTAGTATCAATCGCATTCCTAATAGCCAAAAGTTTTGCATCAGAGTTTATGCCTCTAATGTTCCACGAGAGCACATTCCACGATTTATTCATCTGCAGGGAAGGCTTCAGTGTTCATCCGCCCCCGACGAGCGCTGGTCATCCAGCAGCTTATCACGGGAGAGGGCTTCCGAAGCAATTCCACAGTTACTCCCCATCTGTTGAAGATCCTCGATCGGTGTTGGTGGGCGGCAAGCAGCATTGGGCACCTGCACAGGAGCAGCAGCCAAAGAAACATCATTGACAAAAGGAATCTCACGTGGTTTCACCCTTGATTTGGAACGCCTTGCGTCTGGAGCATGGTTGATTTTGAATCCATCATACTTGTTGGATCTATTGCTCCGTCTGACAGTAGTTGTGTCAAAAGGTACTAACACATTACGGTGTTGAGTGGCATTGAACACAGAGGAGGATGCAAGCACCTGAAGCGCAGTAGGCTGGTCTGATGAAGGCACTATCTGAGATTCCACCTCCGCCGAGACGAGCTAGGTAATCGCCTTGAGGCAAGGAGAGTGTTCAGGCAGATCCCAATTCGCAGCAATGAACCGAGCCCTGGGTTCAGGCGACAGCATACACGATGGAACAGTAACTGTCCCCCACTGAATTGCAGAAGCAAAGATCCTTGAGAAGATGTCAGGTTCAGGCACCATACACTCAATCCAAGCTGCCGCAGCGGCATTAAGATGTTTCTGAATAATCAGAAAAGGGTTGAGGGGCAACATCACAGGAGAATTGTGTTGAAGGGTGATAGCTGGTGTATATATGTGTTTGATCATACCCCAATCGAAAGCAAGAACTCATGATCAACTGCAACCTGAAGAAAAACAGAGCTTCCCCCCAGCCCTGACGAACTCCAACCTGGCTGCAGGGTTGCCATTCACAAATCCATCAGCCAAAGCTTCCACTTCCTGAAACTCCGAATCGGATGACCAAATGTCAGATAGATTATCCTTCACATTATGCTCCGGGTCCACACCATCCATGAGGGACGGACCATCATACTGAAAGAAAGTCCTGAAACTGAACCCAGTGTAAGGTGGAGGTACCACAGGCCACACAGCCCACCCGTTATCCTGAAGATCCTGCGCAGGTTCATGGGCATTCCAGGCAGCCTCATTCAAAGCATCCTGAGCAGCCATCTCATTGATTCTTGCTTGTTGCATGAGGGTGTAGTAAGGAAGCTTGTATGGATGTGCAGATCATTCAAAAGCAGGGGAACATCCTCATTACCAACCAAGTTTGGTATAGTGTTTCTGCCATTCAGAACATAAACAGGCACCGACCACGAACGAGCAAGACCCGGCAGTAAACCAACCCTAGTAATCACCAGACTATGCGGCACCTCAGCAACATCTTTGATATGACATTTAACAAGGAGTCTGGCCTTGTTCTGTCCCGGACGGGGCCAGGCAAGCATCTTCCCGAAGTGTGAGACTGCCTTATGGACATAATGCTCAGTTTGATAGTCCATTGGAAAAGCAAGAAACATGACCCAAACATCATATTCAAAGGCAGGCATACGCATATTGATACTCTCATCATGCGGAACTAGGGAGAAGGTGGAATCCTCGGTGAAAGCATGTGGTCCTTCTCTAATAGCAGCATCTCTACTCTCCATATCTGCAAACACAACACACCCGATCCCCAGCGGGTAAACAAAGTCATCTAGCAGTTCATACTCTAAATCTCCAACAATAATGCGGCAGACCTCAGCTAGCCAGAACTCCTTCTGATGATCAGGGACAGGAGGGTTGACGGAGACAATGGCGTACCTATCGTGGTTCAGAGGCGGATCATCCACCACCATAACGTCACGCTGGACCCGGTGAGCAGGCCCGCGATCAAAGGTGGATCCATCTGGAGCGAAGCAAACGGGCTCACGGGGAAGTTCGCCATGGTTGATGGAGCCGGGGGCTGCGGCGGCTTGAGAGATATCGCCGGAGTAGGGGATGGAGGTTTCTTGCTCAAGGCCGAAGGTGAGAAGAATCGAGATGGTGGAGGCGTGGGTGTAGAACTCGAGGAGAGCGTCATCTCACCCGATTGGGGTTTTTGGCAGGCAGAATTGACTACACCCTGACCGGGTAGGCGTATCGTCAAGCAATGGGGGTTAGCCACGTCCGCGTGGTGCGGGATTATCTGTTTCCGTTTCCAAATGCAACCACCATGCGGATCCCTAACAACACAGGCCATACCAACACCCACAGAGTTACTAACCTCAGATTCATCCGCGGCAGCCCGAGGCAAGATCCTCTGCGATTGTGTTAGATTTTTTCTTTTCCAAGCCAAGCGGGGGAGAGAAGCACAAGCCTTAAGCTTACGTGACTTGTGGCCCAGATGATAGCAGAGGGAACAGCGGCGAAGCCCAGGACAAAGCCTAGTCATGTGGTCAACCGTAGAACATGCATTACACGGAAAGCCCAAAGGGTCCGGGCCCACTTTGCATGGCACATGCTTGTGATCATCAGTACGTGAAATCGAGCAAGCGCAGGCGCCAGAAACATCCCCACAACGTTGACAGAAAACTCCAGTGCAGGAATCATCAACATGGCCAAGACGATCACAGAGAGAGCAATGCAAAAGTCTTTTGTAAATGTATTCCTTGGTGGCGACTGACGAAATTTGCACCATAAGCTTAACATTATCATTATCATATCCGGCCTGCCAGCCATCCAGAATAAAAAGAAGTTTCTCATCCGGAATTGAATCCCATAAGCCCACAATATATCCTTCCCCATGAATAGATGGCAAACTACCAGGAATATCGTGAGAAATAGGTAGAGATATGGAACCAATCCGAAAAGAATCTGGAGAAACCGGAGATGAAAAACTACCAAAGGAGATCCGATCTGAAGGCTCGCCGGAATGCAAGTCCGTCGGCGGTGGAATGAAACCCAATTTCTGCAGTACTGGTAATGACACTGGATCCAATGGTAGTTTACTCTGATTAGAGAGCCATTTAGATTTAATCGCCGGACCAGGTGATGAAGCCAAACCAGTAAGCTCAGAATCAGCGTGCCATGAGGGGAGCAGTGGGCGAGAATTCCTAGAACGATGAAGATGAAAATGGCAGATAAAATCCAGCCAAATACGGTCTCTCAACCCAAAAATGAAATGTCCCACACGATTTGAGGCCACTGAAAACCGAAAATGTCGATCACCCAATCGCAAGACATTAAAACTAGCAGAAAGACCTCCAATACATGACTGAAGGGCCAAACCCACCGAATCCACCGAGAGGGGAAAAGAAGCCGAAGAGAAGGAAACTTCAAGGAAGAATTCCTTGGAGCCGGGGTTGTGGACGAAGTGGGCCATAGATCCAAACCTTGCACGCACCTGTGCCTCAACCTTGAGGCCGGGGGAGAAATCCCAGTGGAGGAGGCCGTCCATTCAAACTAATTTTGGTAGCTGGTTAGTTAGGCGGTGGGGCCCCATGTCAGCGAGCCAGGGGGTTAGTTAGTGGGTCAATTAGCCACTAATGACGTGTCCACGTCAGCACTGCCGGCGATTAGTCGCCGGCGACCTCAAGTTGCGGCGGAGTCCGCACGGCAGGCCACGGGGATGGCGTGCGAGGGCACCAGGAGGAAGCCCAGGCCCGTGCGCGTCTAGGGAAGGCCGTGGGGCCGTCGAGGATGGCCTGTTGCGACGGTGGCGTCGCGGATAGCAGCGACCGGAGCTTTGGCGTCCGTGCAACTACGGCCTAGAGGACGCGGAGAGGTCGGGGAGGAGGGGGGGTCGAAGCGGGCGCTCACAGGGAGGCAGCAGGGGAGCTCAGGGGCTCGGGGACGCACGGACGGCGACGCAACGGCGATGGCGATCCGGCGGCCGTGCGCGGAGAAGACGGTCGATGGTGTCGCTGCGGTTCGTCTGAGCTCGTGTGCTTCGACTTGGAGGAGAATCGGGTCATCTCGGAGCTCATGGGAATGGAGGAGGGGAGAGGAAGGGCCGGTGGCCACGGTGAACGACGACGGTGGCGACGGCCGCGTTCGGGTCTGCTCGGGAGAGGGGCTAGAGGGCGTGGGAGAGAGCAGAGAGTGAGGGGAAAGCGAGAGGGGGGGCCTCGGGCGTCTCCAGACGCGGATTAGGACGAAGGAGCGGCCTCCAGCGCGAAGCAGGAGGTGGCCGGCGTCGACGCGCGTGCGTCCAGCACGCAGCATCTTCGGGGCGAGGGGGGAGGAAGACGACAGAGGAGGCTGGTGGTGGGCTGGGCCGCAGGTGGGCCAGCACAGGAGCTGGGCCAGTTCTGCTGCAGGTAAGCGCCAGGTAACTTCTCTCTCTCTTCTCTTTCTATTTAGTTTTCTGTTTTCTATTTTTTCTGCAACTGTTTTGGCTTTAGTAAAAATACTAAAGCATTTTATAAAAACTTGAAATAATTTGTGGACACTTCGTGGATCAATCCAGTGGCCCACATTTAGTTTCAGAATTATCTGAGCATTTTAAATATTTATAGTAATTAAATGCTCAAATCCAAATACATAATGATTTAGATCAAAAATCCAGAGATGACCTAGAAATATATTCATCATTTTTGACAGAGGTTTTAACCTTTATCAGAAGTCATGAACATTTTCAAAGGCACTTTGGGTTCACTGAAAATTATTTTAGGTTGAACCTATTTGAATTTCATTTGGTGCTAGGGCTTGGATCAATCCCCATTTCAAGTTTCATGAAATTAAACATGATGCAAGCATTATGCAGCACCAGGCAGTACCAGAAGCTAGGGATCTGACACCCCTATATTGGAGCGGCTGCACCCCTCGCATAATGCACGTGGCCATGACTCCAATCATGGTCAATCCGGAATGGGCCAGCAACCTTATCCGGCCCATCAAGTAATGGACGCTCCTGTCATCCTCCTGTCGAGGGCTCCGCAGGTGCCAACTTAGGCGTTTCTTTAGAGGAGCCTTGTTGAACTCCGGGAGGCCGATCTGAACTGGGTCCGGCAGTGGAGCGTCTTCCACATAAAACTATTCCGAGGGCCAGTCTTCGGACGCCTTCTTTGGGGTTCCAGATAGATATCCGGTCCCGGCAATGCGCCATATTTCGGCTCCGCCCACTTGATATATTGACCCCTCGTGAGAATGGGGTACGAGGCAAAATAATCTCTTCCACAGGGCAAAATGGGGCTCGATGCCCAGGAACAGCTCGCAAAGAGCTACGAAACCCGCGATGTGCAGAATAGAGGCGGGCGTGAGGTGATGAAGCTGGAGTCCATAGAACACCAGAAGCCCCCGGAGGAACGGATGAATGGGAAATCCGAGCCCCCTTATGAGATAAGGGACAAAGCACACCCGCTCTCCTTTGGAGGGACTAGGGGTGGCCTCCGCTTGCTTTCCACCTTTGTAGGTGGCCAGCCCGGCTCGAATCGGGACCATAAAGGCCGGAGGAAGGTATCCCTCCGCTTGGAGCATCACCAGCTCATTGTGCGGAACTAAACATCTCCTCCAATCTCATGGCTGAGGGCTGGGAGCGCGAGAGGAGGAGCCACGTCGACGGTCCATGATGGAATGGATTTTTGGTCAGAAGCGCTCCGATGAGTACTCGCGGAAGGAAGATGGTGTGATTTGGATCTGGATTCTTGCCTCTCTTATAGGCAGATTATTAGCGCAGCTAGGGGGTAAAATATAAAAATACCCTGGCCTTTCGCATTCGTGCGACACATGGAAGAGGGCCATTATTGGGCGTGGGAGCCAAGGAGCGCAACATTTGTAAGGAAGCTGGACACTATTCGGCAAACACATGGAATTTGGAGGAGAACCCGCCTTGCAACGCCGAAGACAATATACGCGCCGGACTCGTCATCATTGAAGCCTGGTTCAGGAGCTACTGAGGGAGTCCTGGACTAGGGGGTGTCCGGATAGCCGGACTATCATCATCGGCCGGACTCCAAGACTATGAAGATACAAGATTGAAAACTTCGTCCCGTGTCTGGATGGGACTTTCCTTGGCGTGGAAGACAAGCTTGGCAATATGGATATGTAGATCTCCTACCATTGTAACCGACTCTGTGTAACCCTAGCCCTCTCCGGTGTCTATATAAACCGAAGGGTTTTAGTCCGTAGGACGAACAACCATTACAACAATCATACCATAGGCTAGCTTCTAGGGTTTAGCTTCCTTGATCTCGTGGTAGATCCACTCTTGTACTACCCATATCATCAATGTCAATCAAGCAGGAGTAGGGTTTTACCTCCATCGAGAGGGCCCGAACCTGGGTAAAAACATCGTGTCCCTTGTCTCCTGTTACCATCCGCCTAGACGCACAGTTCGGGACCCCCTACCCGAGATCCGCCGGTTTTGACACCGACGGCGGGAAACCGGCCCGCCGCTGGCTGGGGCAGCGGGTCGGTCCCAGTTCCCTGCGCCTTCCGCGTCTTGATTGGCTGAGCGGGGCAGCCGAGCCCCCACCCCGTTCCTTTATAAAGAGCGGGAGGGGGGATGGCGTCCCGCATTCTTTCATCTCCTCCTTCCTTCAGCTTCGGCTTCCCCCCTTCCATCCTCCATGGAGAGAGGGAATCTTGGTCCTTCAACGGTGGCGGCGAGGGTCGCCGCTCGACAACGCGTCCTCCCTTCTCCTGCACCTAGGCTGGCGGAGCCAGCTGCACGGGGAAGGGGGAGGGGGCGAGGCCGTGGGCGAGGCCGAGGCGCTCGGGGAAGAGGAGGACGGGGTGGTGCGCCGGCCTCGCCTCCGCCAGCAGTTCCTCCCCCCATGGAGGGCCACGTTGGGGATGACCCTTGCGAGTTCTTCGTCAGGCTGCGCTGGCCGCCTCGCCGTCGCCTTCGTCTCCCGACTCCATTCGCGCGGGAGATGGAGCTGGATCCGCCGGAGTCATTGTGGCTGCATATGAGGGGCTGCGGGATCAGCGGCACGTGGGTTCGCGTTGACTTCCCAGCCCCTCACGTGATGTATCTTCGTCGGGGATGGAAGACGTTCGCTCATATCCACCGCTTGACGGAGGGGCTCACTCTCCATTTCAAGCTGATGGAGGGCGGCCTCCTCTCCGTCAAGGTCTTCGGGCTCTTCGGAACCCGTGAAAGGTGCTGCATGGAGAGCTCTTCTGATAGCGAAGACTCCTCCTCGGGCGAGAGTGACGAGGAGGACAGCGGCAGCGACGATGGGGGTAGTAGGCGGCAGGATGACGGGTCCGACTAGGTGTCGGGCGCCGCCCTATGCGGCACCGGCGACCCCATCATCCGTGTCGCTGGCTCCTTGAACTTCTTGGGGCTGTCTCCTTGGGAGGCTGGCGTTGGGAGGCTGCGGAAGAGGAAGAGGGTGGGCGGCAAGGCCGTCAAATCGGAGTACACGGGCACCGACGCCTTCGACGCGTGCTGACGTCCTGCCGCCTCGTCTTCGAGCTCTGCTTCCGGCGCTGCCATCACCATCCAGCCTTCGGACGGCCACCGTGATGTTCTCTTGGTGTCTTCTGCCACCCGTAGCTTGCCTAGGCGCCCCTTTTGCCCTTTTCGCCTCCTTGACCCGCCTCCTGAGGAGAGGGACAGGAAAGGGGTTACGGGCACCTTATCTCTTTTTAGTTTGTAAGCCTTCGGGCATTAGCTGAATTTTAAAACTTGTAATCCCATCATTCATGTTTTTCATTCCCTATGGACTGTACCTGAGTGGGATGTTTTTAATGAAAAAGGGATGCTTGCCGGTTATTTGTTTGTGGGTAGAACCCACGACAAGGAGTAAATCCTTTATATCTCTAAGATAAACATTTCCTTGCCCGGCAATAGGCCTTGCCGTCTTCCCACTTCGCTCGACATTCTCACGCTTTTGGCGGAGGCAGGGATGAGGCGTGTTCAGGCTCCTTGTTTTATCCTTTCACTGCCGCGACTACGACCAAACCTGGCCCCAGAAACGAGCTCTAGGGCCTAGAGTTAGGGGAGCACGGTAGCTTTAGGGAAAAACGAGGTTTCACATACGTCAGTCCATAAAGGAATGCATGATAAGGGATGAAGAACTTATCTGAAGCTGTAGCCCCCGGCAACTCTGGTTTGCCGTGGGTGAATCTTTGCTTTTGGAGCCCCCGGCAACACTGGCTTGCCGGGGTCCAGATGCTGGTCTGTCCCTCTTCTCTTTTTCGTCCTCAAGTGGTCCGGCAAGGATATCTGTGAGTCCTGCTAACCAAAGAAGACAAAAGAACGGCAAAGGGATGCACACTCGACCTCTAAGCTAGGGGTTAGTCGCTGCTAAGCACTATCAACCCTAACCAAGGATGAGACATGACCTAGCATGCATGCTATAACTTAGGGCACCAGCGCTTCATTTATTTATGCTCAGGGTCTGCGCCTAGCTTTGTACAAAGGGTTACATGCATCATCGGCAATGCTTGTACAAAAGGTTGCTTGCCGGGTGGCCCGGCAAGCCACGCCTCACGGGTAAAACTTGCGAAGATGCTCAATGTTCCAGGAGTTACTCACCGGAACGACATCTTCGGTCTCCAGGCGGACTGCGCCAGGCCTGGTGACTCGTATTACCCGATAAGGGCCTTCCCACTTTGGCGTCAACATGTTGGAATTCTTGGCCGATTGAATGCGCCGAAGGACAAGGTCGCCTTCCTCAAGGCTCCGGGCATGAACCTTGCGGCTATGGTAGCGGCGCAAGGCTTGGTGGTAGTGTGCTGTTCTCACAGCCGCCCGAAGACGATCTTCCTCAAGGAGCATCGCGTCATCTTGCCGCAGTTGCTCTTGCTCAAGCTCATCATAAGCGAGCACTCGAGATGACCCGTGTATGAGTTCAGTGGGGAGAACTGCTTCTGCCCCGTATACTAGGGCAAAGGGTGTCTGGCCGGTGGCTCGATTTGTCGTCGTTCTGATCAACCAAAGAACCGTCGGCAACTCATCAATCCAGCGCCTTCCGCTCTTGTGCAGCCTGTCAAAGGTCTTTGTCCTTAAGCCCCGCAGTACTTCAGCATTTGCCCTCTCAGCTTGACCGTTGCTTCGTGGGTGGGCAACGGAAGCGAAACAGACTTTGCTGCCGAGGTCTTGGGTATATTGCATGAAGGTGCGGCTTGTGAACTGTTTGCCGTTGTCGGTGATGACCCTGTTGGGTACACCAAAATGACACACTAGCCCCTTGAAGAACTTGACGGCTGACTGAGCTGTGACCTTCGTCACTGCCTCCACCTCCGGCCACTTTGTGAACTTGTCGATTGCAACGTAGAAGTACTCAAAGCCCCCGACAGCGCGGGGGAAAGGGCCCAGTATGTCGAGCCCCCAAACTGAGAAGGGCTAGGAGAGAGGAATGGTTTGAAGGGCTTGAGTTGGCTGATGAAGCTTCTTTGAATGGAACTGACACGCTTCACACCTGGTGACTAGTGTCATCGCATCCTGGAGGGCGGTGGGCCAGAAGAAGCCTTGCCGGAACGCCTTGCCGGCAAGGGGCCCTTGACCCGATGTGGGATCCACATATGCCTCCGTGTATCTCCGCCAACAGCTCCAGTCCTTCCTCTCGAGGGATACACTTCAATTTCACACTGTTCGGCCTCTTTCTATACAGGACGTCATTGATGAACTGGTACATGGTAGAGCGACGGGCTAGTTTTTCCACTTCTTCCCGCTCCTCAGGAAGTTCCCCTGTTTGGAGGAATCGGACGGTATGTTGTGCCCATGCTGGAGCCTGGGGCTCGACGGCGAGGACTAAAGGAATTTCCTCCGCTATAGGAGCGGCTGCCTCGACAGTAAGAGCTTGACGCTCCGCCGGAGCCAGCCGTCCCATGGCGGGCTCAGTGTCCCCGGCAACATCCTTGCCGGCGGCTCCGGGGAGCTCGGCGGGAAAGTACTTGCCGGGCCCTGATTTCCTCCTCTTGTCCTACTCTGTTGATGGATCAACGGATGGCTAAGTTAGCTGAAGCACAAAGGTACCTGGTTCCACAGGTAGCTTGAGGGCAGCGCGTTTTGACAGGTAATCGGCGATATCGTTCTCCGTTCGGGGAACGTATTCAGGCTGTATACCGTCGAAACGCTTTTCCAGCTTTCTCACTTCATCGACGTAGGCCTTCATCAACGGGCTCTGATAATCCTTGTTGACTTGCTTGACGATAAGCTGCGAGTCGCCCTGATGATGAGTTTCTTTATTCCAAGGTCCGCCGCGATCCTAAGACCGCCAAGCAGCCCTTCGTACTCTGCCGTATTGTTCTGTGACACCTCCCTGGGGAAGTGCATCTGGATCACGTACTTGAGGTGCTCTCCGGTGGGGGCGACAAGCAGTACGCCAGCCCCAGCGCCTTGTAAGGAGAACGCTCCATCAAAGTACCTGATCCAATTGCAACTTGCCTCCTTGCCGGGGAGAGCAGTCTCTTGGGCTTCTTCGTCATGTGTTGCGGTCCATTCTGCAATGAACTCCGCCAGGACTCAGCTCTGAATCGTCGAAGTACTTTCAAACTTGAGGCCAAAGCTGGACAGTTCCAGTGCCCATTCCACAATTCTTCCCGTTGCATCTGGATTGCGCAATATCCGTTGCAGATCGAGGTGAGTGACGATAGTGATCTCGTGTGCCTGGAAGTAGTGACGCAGCTTCCTCGAGGCCATAAGAAGGCTGAAGAGCAGTTTCTGCACACCGGAGTACCTTGATCTAGCCCCCTGCAGGAGGGAGCTAACAAAGTAGACCGGGTGCTGCATCATTTTCTTCTTCGGCGGCACTTCAACTGGTTGTGTCGTCTCTGCATTGGTGGTGTCAGGCTCTGTTGCTGCCACTACCTCGTCGTCAACCTCTCTCTGCGCCACTAGTGCGGTGCTGACCACCTGGTTCGTTGCCGCCAGGTATAGCAGCAACGGCTCCTGTGGCCTAGGCGCAACTAGTATTGGCGCGGAGGAGAGGTACTTCTTCAAATCTTGCAACGCTGCTTCAGCTTCTGGCGTCCACTCCATCGGGCCCGCCTTTTTTAGGATCTTGAAAAAGGGAAGGACGCGCTCGGCAGACTTGGAAATGAATCTGCCCATGGCGGCGATGCAACCAGCAAGCCGACGCACATCCTTGATTCGCTTGGGTGCTTCAATCTGCTCTATAGCTTTGATCTTGTCCGGATTGGCCTCTATCCCACGCTGTGACACAAAGAACCCGAGAAGCTTGCCGGATGGGACGCCAAAGACGCACTTCTCAGGGTTCAGCTTGAGGTTGATCTTGCGCAGGTTTGCAAATGTTTCTTGCAAATCTGGTATGAGTGTTTCCCTGTCCTTGGTTTTGACCACTATGTCATCCATATAAGCTGCCATATTTCTATGGAGCTAGGGTTCAAAACCAATCTGGACCGCCCTTGCAAACGTCGAACCAGCACTCTTCAACCCGAAAGGCATCCGCATGAAACAATACGTACCACATGGGGTGATGAATGCTGTTTTCTCTTTGTCTTCTCTCGTCATGAAGATCTGGTGGTAGCCGGAGTAGGCATCGAGGAATGACAACAGGTCACACCCAGCTGTGGAGTCAACAATCTGGTCGATGCGCGGCAACGGGAAGGGGTCTTTAGGACATGCCTTATTGATATCTGTGTAATCAATACACAGCCTCCACTTCCCATTTGCTGTGCGCACTACGACCGGATTGGCCAACCACGTTGGATGGAGCACTCCTCTTAACAAACCCGCTGCTTCCAGTTTCCGGATCTCTTCTGTGATGAACTCTTGTCATACCAAAGCTTGCTTTCTGACCTTCTGCTTGACGGGCCGCGCATGAGGACAGACAGCAAGGTGGTGCTCAATCACCTCCCTGGGAACGCCGGGGATGTCGGAAGCTTGCCATGCAAACACATCGACATTCGCCCGCAGGAAGGTGACGAGCGCGTCTTCCTATTTGTCGTCAAGGGTGGAGCTTATGGTGAAAGCTCCTCCCATGCCATCCTCATTGACAGAAACCTTCCTGGTTCCCGGCGGTATGGCCCTGGGCTTCTTGTTTCCACCGGTGGAGCTCTACACTCCGAAGAGGTGCGCTTGCCAGAGTGGGTGTTCGAGGTCTCACCGGTCTTCTTCTTCTTCTTCCCTCCCGGGGTCCCGGCGGTAGGAGCAAGTGCTCTAGTGGCGGCAGCTGCTGCAACTGCTTGCTGGTATAGTTGGTCAGCGCAAATCAGCGCATCTTTATTATCGGAGGGGATGGTGATGATCGTCACAGGCCCCGGCATCTTCAGGGTGTTGTAGGCGTAGTGTGACGCCGCCATGAACTTGGCCAGCGCTGGGCGGCCAAGGATCCCGTTGTAGGGCAAGGGGATCCTGGCAACATCAAACACGATCCTCTCCGTCCTGTAGTTCAGATCGCTTCCAAAAGTCACGGGCAGCGTGACCTTTCCCTTGGGTTGGCTTCTTCCTAGGTTGACCCCCTGAAATGTGCCCATCTCTTCGAGGTCTCCATCAGGAATCTATAGTTTCTCGATCACGGCAGGCGAGATTAAGTTCAGACCGGCCCCGCCATCGACTAGCATCTTTGTCACCTTGAGGTTGCGTATTGTTGGTGGAACCAACAATGGCAAGCACCTGACCGCAGTAGTGCGATCAGGGTGATCCTCAGTGTCAAAAATGATAGGTGTGCTAGACCACTTCAGCGGCCTATTACTCTTGTGGTCCATCGAGCCATTCTATTCTGGAATGACTAGGAGAAACAAACTCCAGTACCTTGTCCATATCCAGGATTGGGTCAAAGCAGTCGTACTCCGTAGATCAAATTGCTAATCTAGCTTTTTCTCTGTTCTACCTTGGAGTATTACCATCTTGATATTAAGAATATCATGGGAGTTGCACACCATCCTATGAACTCTTGATACAGTGATACTTCTCTCCATCATTATTCATTCCTCGGTCCAGTGTTGTCACAACCGGAATGCCGACAAGTGAACCATGATGCATGAAATCAATACTCCTAGTAACTCGTTGCTTGGTAGTAAATGGACAATATTCTCATTCTTAGCGTGTTGGTTATTAAATCATCATCCTAAGATTGATCGTGCTACCTAGTCCTTATTTCTGGTGCACTCCTCGATCAATGAGTTAGGATTATTCAGTCCCTTGCTTATTTGATCATATTGTCTTGCTCTGAAAGCAAGATTGTTCTCGAGCTTAGTAACATATCGGTGGTTCGTGATTTTCCGGATATCTTCTCGAAAGTGTTACTAGTTTGTCCCCTAACCGTTATGTTGAGCTCGTGATCAAGTTGGTTTTCCTCTAAACCAGTCATTCTCCAAGAATCTGTGTTGGACACCCCTGAGCTAGTTGGTTAAGCCAAACAACAACTTGGAGAGTTGGAAGATAAAAGCTTGTCCGACTTAGTTCATTTTTAGGGATATCCTTTTGAGGGTGTGTTGAAGAAAGATGATATCTTCACCGATTGGTCCCTGTATTCAGTTGTTGGATCTATTGCCTTGTCAAAATTTTGACTTGAGTATGGGCTATCGTCAAGTCAAATCAGAACCAACGATGTTCGTAATGTTGTCTTACTCGTGGTTGATCCCTCGAGCATACACCATTACATCTTTTGGTCTGACCGATGCTATCGCCTTGTTCACATAATTATGGGATTCCACTTATATGGAAACCTAGACGAGTTGTTGTTAAGCCCATCAGCAACATTTTTATCTCCTCCATGATTCGTGTTGAACATTCAGTTAGTATTGGAAACTTATATAAGCATTATCTTCGTGTTTCGTTCATGAAGAATATGCTTGGATGAAAGAAGTGACTTCCTCTGATTCACGTGCATTTGGTGCAAGTTGTCGCCGTGAGTTCGAGAAAGATTGTTTTTGTTTTCTTTGGAATCATCCCAAGTCAGTCATGCATCTGCGAAGTATTCTATGGTCTGATAGACTGATCATCTTCATTCTATACGTATCCCTAGCACACCAAGCCACTGGTTGATTTGTTCAAGGAGAAGAAGTTCCGTCTTAAGAGCAAGACTTATGCAAGGACTTCGATATCCTCGATGATGGTTCCCCTCCTGATCTCGGTAGTGTTTTATTATAAGACTACTGTGTGATCATGTTTGTCTGGGACAACGTATTCACATGTGGTAGCAGAACCAGCTCATGTTTTGGAGCTTGCTATCGTAGTTCATCTCCCGAGAATCTCCCAATATCATCTCGACGATTTGTGTTGCAACCTTTCCTTTTCGGACATGTTGTCTGAAGTATCCTATTACTAACCAAATCTGAATCTCAGGCAGATATGATGGTTGGAACATTCCAACATTTGCATTTTGTTCCTAGCTTGCACCGTCTTTGTGCCATTTCACCATGGGCTACCTTCTTAGTAATTCTTGTTCGGGATCATCATCAAAAGTGGTCCTACCATGGGTCCCATCCATTTCCGATGATAAGCAAAATCATCCCTTGTGTTGTCTTCAACAAGGTAGTCCACGTCATCCATTCTGGCCCGAGAATGACATTCTTTCGGACTCCTTCAAATGATCGATTGTGATTGCCTTAGGCTGGTATAAAGAGTTTCAATGATCTCTAAATCAAAGGTAATTCTTTTTGCCACTTAAGGAGATATTTCTACAAGTCACCTTCCCTAAGGTGCATCGTTATGGTATCATGGCAACTCAACTCCTTGCTACGTTGACAACCGTTCACCATCTTCTTAGGTGGGGAATTATTGCCTACCTAGTGAAGCTTTTTCATGTGTTTCACTCCATCCCTCTGGACGAATGCTTTGTGTCTCAGCTCGAGAGATATTTCAATGTCCCCCTCCGTGAGTTGATCATGAGTTGTTTGACCTTCAATAAGATCCATCCCTCTAGAGTTTTCCTATCCCTCTCGTTGTCATGTTAGTAGGAGTTCCTGGAGCAAGACATCGAGACAATGATGGTGATCGAATCAACGTTCATTTGAAGTGCACCCTGGATCGTGAAGATTGTGTTAGTTTGCGCTCCCCTTTCATCTTACCCTACGCTTGAATCTCGGGACGAGATTCTTGTTTAGTGGGGGCGAGTTGTCACAGCCCTAGAGTTTGTTTGCAAGTAGTTGCATAGTCATCATGCATCATGTCTAAATTTATTGGAAACTTGAAATGGGGATGCTTAAACCCTAGCACCAAATGAATTCAACTAGGGTCAAAATAAAATCTTTTTCATTGAACTCAAAATGCCCTCTAAAAATGTTCAACATTTCTGGTTTGAGGTGAAAGCATCTACCAAAAATGGTTTATATTTTTGCAGGACATATTGGGCTCTGGATTAAATCATATGCTATTTGCAATTGGGCATTTAAATGCTATATAACATTGTAAATGCTCAATTAATTCTGAACTTAAATGAGGGCTGTTGGGAATATTCCAAACAGAGCCCACAGTTATTTTCAGGATTTTTGAAAACGTTTTGTTATTTTAAATAAAGCCCTGAAGTTACAGAATAATAGAAAAAACAAAAAACAAATAAAGAGAGAGAGAGAGACTTACCTGGACCTACCTTCTATGCAGCCCACCTGGCCGGCCCAGCTGGCAGCCCAGCCAACTGGCCCAGCCCACCACCGCCTCCTCCCCTGTCGTCTTCCTCCTTTGCCAGGAGGACGGGCGCGTGCCCGACGCGCATGCACCGCCGTGCGGCCACCTCCTGCCTGCTTGCTCGCTGCTGGAGACGGCCCCGAGCGCCACGCACTCCCCCTCGACCGCCCCGTACCCTCTCACTCTCCCGTGCCCATTCCCCTCCTCTCCCTCGCTCTCTCGCGCGACGCCCGAGGACCACCGCCGCCGCCGTTCGCCATAGCCGCAGCCGCAGCCAACCCCGAGCCTCTCCGACGTGACCACGAACATCGCCACGCCCCACCCCTCGTCTTCTCTGTCTAGCCACGCATCGCCGGAGGCCCTGCATCGATGCCATCTTCATCATCTTCGTCGCCGGCCGCCGGAGATCCCCCTCGATGCTCCGCTCGCTCCGGTGCCCCCTCAGCTCGCCGAGGCCACCGCTGCACCCTCTGTGAGCTCCTGTGTCGTTTCCCCCTCTCTCCTGGCTCATTTTCTTCCTCTAACACCGATGCCCGTCGCGGCCGAGAGCTTCTCGCCGCCGGCCATGGCGTAGCCGTGGCCACAGCCACCGCAGCTCGTTCCCGAGCCCACCATCATGCCCAGCACGATCTCATGAGGCCGTAGACACCCACAGCGCCTCCTCCCGTGCTTTGTAGCGCCACCCCAAGATTGCCCGAGCTGCTGCCGCCGCCAAACCTCGTCGCCGGCCACTTTTCCGGCCACCCCAGCACCTACCACCGCCACCACTAGATGCGCGCCACTGCGAGCGTTCGAACGCAACAAACCACGGCCGAAACGATGCCTTGTGGCTCGTTTCCGAGCCCCTCCGCCGTCGCCCGTGGTCGTCGCTGGCGCAACTCCGGTGAGCTGACGTGGCGGCGTCATTAGCCATTAACAGTCCCACTAATTAAGCTTAGTGACACTAACAGCTGTGTCACATCCCTAGCTGCTGGTAGTGCTCTAGGCTAGCTCATGTGTGCATCATGTTTAAAATTCTGAAATTTGAACTGAGGGAAATTGGAAGCCTCAAAACCCTAAATAAAAGAGGGGCAAGAAACCCTAAAATTGCAATCAGTAAATCCAAAATGCCCTAGAAATAGCTCTGACAATTTTGGCAAGAGTTATAAATCAAACCAAAATTTTGGGACATTTCTAAGGAATTATTGGGCTCTGATTTTTAAATCAATATTTTATTTGAATTTGGACTTATATTCATAATATATAATGAATATATTTTCAAATGACCTGAGATATTTTTTATATGTGGAGAAGTCCATTAAGTGACTTAAAAATATCCAGGGGTGTTTTGGCACTGTTTTCAAATTCTGTTTGAATTAAAATTCAGTGCCAATTAAATAAACAGAACAGAAATAGGAAAAAAACAGAGAGAGGGAGAGAAACCTTACCTGGCGCTCACCTGGTAGCCCACCAGGCCCACCTGGCCAGCCCAGCCCATCTCCCCCCCCTGTCGTCTTCCTCCCTGCCAGGAGGACGGACACCGCACGCACGCGCGCACGCGGAGGCCTCCACCTCCTGCTTCGCCGTGGCAGCCTCCCCGACTCCCTCGCGACGCCACGGAGACGCCCTCGACCCCCTCGACCTCCTCTCTCTCTCTGGACCCCCTCCTCCTCCTCTGCTCTCCCTCCCTCTCGTCACCGAACGCACCTGAGAGCGCCGCTCGCCGTAGCCATGACCACGGCCACCCCCTCTCCTCTCCGACGTGCTCCCGAGCTCCTGCACCTCGTCGCCAACCCCCTCACCGAGCCACGTGACCGGAAGAGCCCCAAAGCGCCGCCCCGACGCTTTCCCCCCCCCGGCCGCCGGAGATCGGCCTCGCCGTCCCGCTCGCTTCGACGCCTCCCCGGCCCCGTCGTCTGCACCGGCCAACTCCCCGTGAGCCCCTCTTTCTCCTCCCCCTAGTCACGTTGCTCAAGCTGCCCCCAAACCCCGTTGGCCATCACAGCCGAGAGCTCGGCTCCGCCGGCCATGGCGCCGCCGTGGCCAGGGCCACCGCAGCCCGAGCCTGAGCACGTCACCGTGGTCGGTGAACCCCCAGGAGCACGTAGCTCTCTTCGTTTTCTCTTTTAGTGCGCCGTAGCATCGCCCCCGATCGCGCCCGAACTCCGGCCGCCACGGAAGCGGACGCCGCCGTCGATCTGAGTCGTCTCCGGCGCCCCACTAGCTCCAGACGACGCGGACGAGGCTCGGGGTTCCAACGGTGCCATCCGCGCCTCGAACCGTGGCCTGTGCTGCGACTCCGCGCATCGCCGCCGTCTCGGACCTCGCCGGCGGTTAGTCGCCGGCAGGTTCGACTGAGTTGACCAGGGGTTTGACCCCCCTGTGTCCATGACAGGTGGGCCCAGCCCTGTCAGCTAATTAGGATTAGCACTAATCAAATTAGTTAAACTAATTACCCCCCCTGCTGACACTGACATGTGGGCCCAGGCTCTAATTAAATTTAGGTTAGTTAACTGTGTCACTGACGTGTGGTCCCCACACGTCAGGTTTGACCTGGGGCGCCCAATTGACCCTGCTGACGTCACTGTGACGTGGGGCTGACGCAATAAGTATTTTCTGGATTTAAAAAAATAATCAGGAAATTCCAGAAAATAGCTAAAACTTAAATAAATCATAGAAATTCAACCGTAACTCCAAATTAAATAAGTTATATATGAAAAATTATCAGAAAAATTCAAGGAATCCATCTGTACCATTTTCATGCATGTTAGGACAACTTATCACTACTGTTCAGCACAAATCAATTAAATGGCATTTGAATAATCACATATGGAGTTTGAATTTGAATCTTATATTCAAACCAACTTCATTTAATCTGTTGCTAGTTGCATTAGCCCAAAACACATTCATTTTGCCATGTCATGATCATGCATCATATTGTGCATTGCATTGATTGTGTTCCTTTCTGTGTTGCCGGTATTTGTCCCCTCTCGATAGACGCGATACCGATGATGTGATCGTTGACACTGATGAAGACTCAATGTTATCTTCAGAAGTGCCAGGCAAGCAAAACCCCCTTGTTCATTCCGATACAATCCCACTCTCTCGCTCCTGCTCTCTTTTACTGCATTAAGACAACATCGATTCATTTGTTACTTGCTGCGGTAGCTGAACCCCTTTATCCTCTGCATGACCTGTCATTCCACAGTAATTAGATGAAACCCACTAGCATGAGTAGGAGTTGTTTGAGCCCTGATGTGCCTACTCATTTATGTTTGTTGTCATGCCTGCTACTGCTTAGAGTTGAGTCAGGTCTGATTCATCGGGGATGAATCAGAGGTGTGTGAACATGTCCTACTGTGTGTGAGCTAAGTGTGTGAACACGATTTGGTAAAGGTAGCGGTGAGAGGCCATGTAGGAGTACATGGTGGGTTGTCTCATTGCAGCCGTCCTCAGGAACTGAGTTCTGTGTTTGTGATCCATGATTCAGCTACTACCATACATTGGGCCCTGAAATATGACCCCGCTCGACTTCTTATTCACCCTAGTCCTCTGTCCAGGAGTTGCAAGTAGTTTCTGGTGTTTGTAGTATGCTGGAGGCCGTGGACAGCGCTGACCGTAGGGGTGGGCTGTGATGCGGTAGGCACGTGGCCGGGTAAACCGAGTGCCCGTTTGGTGTCACAGAACCCTGTTCACATCGTTTGGGGCTGTGAGCGAAACTCCGGACGGATCTCCTCATGGATGGAACCCGAATAGGCGATAAACCTGGACTAGAGACTTGAGTGTTTAGGTAGGTCGTGGTCTACACCCATGTCGGCTTTCGCTTGAAGTCTGCCGAGCACATGTCGTGTGCAGACGCTAAGTGGTGGAAACATGTATGAAGAAGTACACCCCTGCAGGGTTAACATCATCTATTCGAATAGCCATGTCCGTGGAAAAGGACTTCTGGGTTGCTTATATCAGTTCATAGACAAGTGAAAGTGGATACTCTAAAATACGCAAGATAAGCGTGAGTGCTATGGATGGCGTTCTCGTAGGGAGGCGGGAGCGGATCCATAGTGGTGTATTGATATGGTGAATATGTGGACTCGTGTACGCCACCTCAAAAGAGTTACTTGCAGTCGTACTTCAGGATAGCCACCGAGTCAAAGCTGGCTTGCTGCAGTTAAACCCCACCATCCCCTTTGTTGATAATGATGCATATGTAGATAGTTCTGATGTAAGTCTTGCTGGGTACATTTGTACTCACGTTTGCCTATTTTATGTTTTTGCAGAGAGACTTCAGTCTCACTAGTAGTTCCGCTTGGACTTCGACGTTTAGCTTGTTACCTCAGCTACGGTCTTGTGCCTCGGCAGGATTTGGTAGATAGTCAGGCTTCTCAGCCTTTTTCATTTATAGATGTCTGTACTCAGACATGATAGCTTCCACTTGTGCTTTGATATGTATGCTCTGAATGTTGGGTCATGAGACCCATGTTTGTAATATCTCGCTCCTCGGAGCCTATTGAATAAAATACTTGAGTCGTAGAGTCATGTTGTGATGCCATGTTGTATTTCCACATATCGAGCATATTGTGTGTATGTTATTGAAATGCTTGGTATGTGTGGGATCTGACCATCTAGTTGTTTATCTTTAGTAGCCTCTCTTACCGGGAAATGTCTCCTAGTGTTCCACCGAGCCATGGTAGCTTGCTACTGCTCCGGAACACTTAGGCTGGCCGGCATGTGTCCTTCTTCGTTCCTGTGTCTGTCTCTTCGGGGAAATGTCACGCGATGAATACCGGAGTCCTGTTAGCCCGCTACAGCCCGGTTCACCGGAGTCCTGCTAGCCCAGTGCTACAGCCTGGATTCACTCGCTGATGACCGACACGTTCGATGTTGGGTCATGGATGCCTGTCCCTGTAAGTTTGTGCCACTTTGGGTTTACGACTAGCCATGTCAGCCCGGGCTCCTTATCATATGGATGCTAGCGACACTGTCATATACGTGTGCCAAAAGGCGCAAACGGTCCCGGGTAAAGGTAAGGCGACAACCGTGGGAATACCGTGCGTGAGGCCGCAAAGTTATATGAAGTGTTACATGCTAGATCTATGTGGCATTGAGTCGGGGTCCTGACAGCGTTGGTATCAGAGCTTGACTGCCTGTAGGATTACCAAGCCAAACTGGTCGAAGTTGAGTCTAGAAATTCTTTAGTTATATAAGGGAATTGATTGTGGGATGGAACGTAAGGCTCTTTTACTCCTTATACCTCATGCCCTTCTGATCTGAGTCATCTTATCTTTCCTACGGGGTTAAGAAACTAGGCTTTCTCTTCTTTCTATCAGGATCACGTATTACTAGTCCGTAGACTTATAAGATTGTTCGATTTAAGCTTGAGTCCAGTTCCTACTACTTCTGTATGTTAACTGATGATCTCAAAACCTTGATATTGTGCTTCTGAGTGGTTATGCCACCATTTTTGTGAATGTCTCAAATCTTTTCTAAGCATTTACAGCCGTTATGCTGTCCGAGTCATCCCAGGTTTCTAAGTAGTCTGATGCATTTGCAAAATCCTTTTCCTCTGGTTTCAATGTCTTTTAGGCCAGGTTAATCACCCAAATTGTTGAGTTGAGGTAATTTATTGCCTTGACATATATGTTGGAGCTATTGTTATGACCCTAGGTGTCTTAGGGGATCATCTAGTAACTTAGCCATGATTTGTGTCCTAGTGTGATGATTCTGGCCTTTATTCTCGAAAGCATCCCGTGATGCCACATAGTTAGTAGGTATTCTACTCCTGGGTTTTGAACCCGAGATTCACTCTACTTACATCATGTTGATAGTGTTGCTAGTGCCTTTAGGATATTAGTAACCTTTGCGATAGTCCTTGAAGTCCGTGGTATCTTCTTCTTCCAAATACCATAAACTACTTATGGCAGAAGTTCCTCGTTGAACTGAAAGACCACAACAGGATTACTTTTGATGAGTTCTCCATTATATATTGTGGCTCTGCCAGTTCTACCTTTCTGCATGGGTTATCCGGAAGAATTATGTTGAACTTGGTTCGACATACTAATCTATGCATCCACAACTCAGAAAGTTATATGTTCGTTTGAGTTGTCCCTCTTTAGTTGTCTACTGACCTTCGTCTATCAATTGATAGTCAAGAGTATGTGTGCATTCGTTTATCGATGCCTATTACTCTTGTGGTCCGTCAAGCCCTTCTATTCCAGAATGGCTAGGAGAAACAAACTCCAGTACCTCTTCCATATCTAGGATTGGGTCAAAGCAATTGTGCTCCGCAGATCAAAATGCCAGCCCAGCTTTTGATTCTGTTCTACCCTGAAGTATTACCGTCTTTATGTCAGGATTTTCATGAGGATTGCACCGGCTCTTGTGAATTCTTGATGTAGTGATACTTCTCGCCATCATTATTCATCCCTCGGTTCCGTGTTGTCGCAACCGGAATGCCGACAAGTGAATCGTGATGTGTGAATTCAATACTCCTAGCAACCTTGTTGCTTGGTAGTTAATGGACAATAATTTCATTCTTAGCATGTTGATTTTGAATCATCGCCCTAAGGTTGATTGTGCTACCTAGTCCTTATTTCCTGGTGCACTCTTTGATTGATGAGTTAGGATTTTGTCAAGTCCTCGCTCATTTGATCATATCGTCTTGCCCTGTAAGGCAAGATTGTTCTCGAGCCTAGTAACATATCGGTGGTTCGTGATTTTCCGAAGATCTTCTCGGAAGTATTACCAGGTTGTCACCTGACCGCTGTGTTGAGCTCGTGATCAAGTTGGTTTCTTGTGAACCACCCTTCTCCAAGAATCTGTGTTGGATATCCCTGAGATAGTTGGTTAAGCTAGACAACAACTTGGAGAGTTGGAAGGTAAAAGCTTGCCTGACTTAGTTCGTTCCAAAGGGATATTCTTGTGTAGTATGTGTTGACGAAAGATGATATCTTCCTCGATTGATTCCTGTGATCAGTTGCTGGACCTATCATTTTTATCTAACTTTTGATTGGAGTATGGGCTATCATCCAATCAGACCAGAACCAACGATATTCGTAATGTTGTCTTACTCGTGGTTGATCCCTCGAGCATACACCATTATATCTTTCGGGTCTGACCAATGCTATCACTTGTTCACTTAACTATGGAATTTCTTTTAAAGGGAAACCCAGAAGAATTGTTGTTGAGCCCATTGGCAACATCCTTATCTCCTCCATGATGTTGTTGAACATTAAGCTAGTGTTGGAAACGTTTGGAAGCATTTTCTTCATGCTAGCTCATGAAGTATTTGTTTGATGAAAGGAGTGACTTCCTCTTATACACGTGCATTTGGTGAAAGTTGCCGCCGTGAATTTGAGAAAGTTAATGTTGTTTCCTTTGGAATCATCCCAAATCAGTCATGCACACGTGCGAAGAATTCTGTGGTTTGAAGACTTGCAACCTTCATTCCATATGTGTCCCGAGCACACCAAGCCACTGATTGATTTGTTCAAGGAGAAGAAGTTCCTTCATAAGAGCTAATCATATGACTTATGCAAGGACTTCGTTATCCACGGTGATGGTTCCCAACCAGAACTCGGTAGTGTTTTATTGTAAGACTACCACGTGGTCATGTTTGTCTGGGACAACGTGTTCACATGTTTGTAGCAGAACCAGCTCATGTTTTGGAGCTTACTATCGTAGTTCATTCCCCGAGAATCTCGCAACGTCATCTCGTCGATTTGTGTTGCAAACTTTCGTTTTTCTTCCTAGACTCGATGAGTCTGGAATATCCTGACACCAACCAGATCTGAATCTCAGGCAGATATGATGGTTGGAACATTTCCCCAAGAACTATAATATTGGTTCCTCGATAACTGGTAAAGTGGATGTCGTGGCCAGCACCACCCAGCCGAAAGACCTATTATTGTAGTATCTTGATTGAAGAAGTTGGCCACCTCCCCATAAGGATTTCGTAGGATTTACCTCCGTAACTGTTCCTTATGGATTCTATTGCTCCCGAAGTTCGACCTTTACTTGATGTTCTAGTTATCAAACCATATCTATGAATGGGTTACACTAGCACGTCAAGGAGAACATTAGAAGCGGAGTGCTAAATGTCTCTCGGTCGATCATCCAGATTTTATTTCCTTGGCCTCGCTAAGATGAAATCTGAGAAGTGTTATCTTCCTTTGCATCTGCATCCTCCATCACCATTCATCATGGTAGTAAGTTGTGTTACCGGACCCTTGACACGGATGTTGATAAAACCTTGATGATTGTGGAAATGCTCAAGTTATTGAGAGCACGCACAAGGGATACGTGTTACCATCGGCTCTAACTGGGATTCCTCTCAGTTTCCTCGGCAATGCTATGACCTTTTCAAACAGTGAATTCACTCTCTATTGTTGGGTTCTTCCCCAGTTACTAGAATCATTCCCAGCATTTGCATTTTGTCCCCAGCTTGCACCGCCAATGTGCCATTCTACCATGGGTCTCTTCCATTTCCGGTGGTAAGCAAGTTCATCCATTACGTTGTCTTCAACAAGGTAATCCACATCATCCAAGTCCGAGTATGCCATTATACCGACCCCCTCCAAACGATCGCTCGAGAACTGTCTTAGGCTGGTTTAAAGAGTTTCAATGATCTCTGACTCAAAAGTAATTCTTTTTGCCACTTAAGGTAATAATCTACGAATCACCCTCCTCCAGGATGTTTCGTCGTGGTATCATGGCAACTCAACTCCTCGCTACGTTGGCAATCGTTTACCACCTTCTTAGGTGTGGAATTGTTGTCTACCTAGTGAACCCTCGTCATCTGTCCACTCCATCCCTCTAGAGGTGTGCTTCATGTCTCAGCTCGAGAGATGTTGTTATGTCTCATTCCGTGGGTTAATCCTGAGTTGTTCGACCTTCGAGAAGACCGATCCTTCTAGAGTTTTCCTTTCCTCTTCTTGTCATGATTAGCTGGAGTTCTCAGAGAAAGACGACAAGACAAAGATGGTGTTCAAATCAACGTTCAATGAAGTGCACCCTGGATCGCGAAGATTATACTAGTTGCGTTTCCCCTTCACCTTACCCTACGCTTGAATCTCGAGACGAGATTCTTGTTTAGTGGGGGTGAGTTGTCACATCCCTAGCTGCTGGTAGTGCTCTAGGCTAGCTCATGTGTGCATCATGTTTAAATTCTGAAATTTGAACTGAGGGAAATTGGAAGCCTCAAAACCCTAAATAAAAGAGGGGCAAGAAACCCTAAAATTGCAATCAGTAAATCCAAAATGCCCTAGAAATAGCTCTGACAATTTTGGCAAGAGTTATAAATCAAACCAAAATTTTGGGACATTTCTAGGGAATTATTGGGCTCTGATTTTTAAATCAATATTTTATTTGAATTTGGAGTTATATTCATAATATATAATGAATATATTTTCAAATGACCTGAGATATTTTTTTATATGTGGAGAAGTCCATTAAGTGACTTAAAAATATCCAGGGGAGTTTTGGCACTGTTTTCAAATTCTGTTTGAATTAAAATTCAGTGCCAATTAAATAAACAGAACAGAAATAGGAAAAACACAGAGAGAGGGAGAGAAACCTTACCTGGCGCTCACCTGGTAGCCCACCAGGCCCACCTGGCCAGCCCAGCCCATCTCCCCCCCCCTGTCGTCTTCCTCCCTGCCAGGAGGACGGACACCGCACGCACGCGCGCACGCGGAGGCCTCCACCTCCTGCTTCGCTGTGGCAGCCTCCCCGACTCCCTCGCGACGCCACGGAGACGCCCTCGACCCCCTCGACCGCCTCTCTCTCTCTAGACCCCCTCCTCCTCCTCTGCTCTCCCTCCCTCTCGTCACCGAACGCACCTGAGAGCGCCGCTCGCCGTAGCCATGACCACGGCCACCCCCTCTCCTCTCCGACGTGCTCCCGAGCTCCTGCACCTCGTCGCCAACCCCCTCACCGAGCCACGTGACCGGAAGAGCCCCGAAGCGCCGCCCCGACGTTTTTTCCCCCCCGGCCGCCGGAGATCGGCCTCGCCGTCCCGCTCGCTTCGACGCCTCCCCGGCCCCGTCGTCTGCACCGGCCAACTCCCCGTGAGCCCCTCTTTCTCCTCCCCCTAGTCACGTTGCTCAAGCTGCCCCCAAACCCCGTTGGCCATCACAGCCGAGAGCTCGGCTCCGCCGGCCATGGCGCCGCCATGGCCAGGGCCACCGCAGCCCGCGCCTGAGCACGTCACCGTGCTCGGTGAACCCCCAGGAGCACGTAGCTCTCTTCGTTTTCTCTTTTAGTGCGCCGTAGCATCGCCCCCGATCGCGCCCGAACTCCGGCCGCCGCGGAAGCGGACGCCGCCATCGATCTGAGTCGTCTCCGGCGACCCCACTAGCTCCAGACGATGCGGACGAGGCTCGGGGTTCCAACGGTGCCATCCGCGCCTCGAACCGTGGCCTGTGCTGCGACTCCGCGCATCGCCGCCATCTCGGACCTCGCCGGCGGTTAGTCGCCGGCAGGTTCGACTGAGTTGACCAGGGGTTTGACCCCCCTGTGTCCATGACAGGTGGGCCCAGCCCTGTCAGCTAATTAGGATTAGCACTAATCAAATTAGTTAAACTAATTACCCCCCCCTGCTGACACTGACATGTGGGCCCAGGCTCTAATTAAATTTAGGTTAGTTAACTGTGTCACTGACGTGTGGTCCCCACACGTCAGGTTTGACCTGGGGCGCCCAGTTGACCCTGTTGACGTCACTGTGACGTGGGGCTGACGCAATAAGTATTTTCTGGATTTAAAAAAATAATTAGGAAATTCCAGAAAATAGCTAAAACTTAAATAAATCATAGAAATTCAACCGTAACTCCAAATTAAATAATTTATATATGAAAAATTATCAGAAAAATTCAAGGAATCCATCTGTACCATTTTCATGCATGTTAGAACAACTTATCACTACTGTTTAGCACAAATCAATTAAATGGCATTTGAATAATCACATATGGAGTTTGAATTTGAATCTTATATTCAAACCAAATTCATTTAATCTGTTGCTAGTTGCATTAGCCCAAAACACATTCATTTTGCCATGTCATGATCATGCATCATATTGTGCATTGCATTGATTGTGTTCCTTTCTGTGTTGTCGGTATTTGTCCCCTCTCGATAGACGCGATACCGATGATGTGATCGTTGACACTGATGAAGACTCAATGTTATCTTCAGAAGTGCCAGGCAAGCAAAACCCCCTTGTTCATTCCGATACAATCCCACTCTCTCGCTCCTGCTCTCTTTTACTGCATTAGGACAACATCGATTCATCTGTTACTTGCTGCGGTAGCTGAACCCCTTTATCCTCTGCATGACCTGTCATTCCACAGTAATTAGATGAAACCCACTAGCATGAGGTGGAGTTGTTTGAGCCCTGATGTGCCTACTCATTTATGTTTGTTGTCATGCCTGCTACTGCTTAGAGTTGAGTCAGGTCTGATTCATCGGGGATGAATCAGAGGTGTGTGAACATGTCCTACTGTGTGTGAGCTAAGTGTGTGAACACGATTTGGTAAAGGTAGCGGTGAGAGGCCATGTAGGAGTACATGGTGGGTTGTCTCATCGCAGCCATCCTCAGGAACTGAATTCTGTGTTTGTGATCCATGATTCAGCTACTACCATACATTGGGCCCTGAAATATGACCCCGCTCGACTTCTTATTCACCCTAGTCCTCTGTCCAGGAGTTGCAAGTAGTTTCTGGTGTTTGTAGTATGCTGGAGGCCGTGGACAGCGCTGACCGTAGGGGTGGGCTGTGATGCGGTAGGCACGTGGCCGGGTAAACCGGGCGCCCGTTTGGTGTCACGGAACCCTGTTCACATTGTTTGGGGCTGTGAGCGAAACTCCGGCCGGATCTCCTCATGGATGGAACCCGAGTAGGCGATAAACCTGGACTAGAGACTTGAGTGTTTAGGTAGGTCGTGGTCTACACCCACGTCGGCTTTCGCTTGAAGTCTGCCGAGCACATGTCGTGTGCAGACGCTAAGTGGTGGAAACATGTATGAAGAAGTACACCCCTGCAGGGTTAACATCATCTATTCGAATAGCCGTGTCCGCGGAAAAGGACTTCTGGGTTGCTTATATCAGTTCATAGACAAGTGAAAGTGGATACTCTAAAATACGCAAGATAAGCGTGAGTGCTATGGATGGCGTTCTCGTAGGGAGGCGGGAGCGGATCCGTAGTGGTGTATTGATATGGTGAATATGTGGACTCGTGTACGCCACCTCAAAAGAGTTACTTGCAGTCGTAGTTCAGGATAGCCACCGAGTCAAAGCTGGCTTGCTGCAGTTAAACCCCACCATCCCCTTTGTTGATAATGATGCATATGTAGATAGTTCTGATGTAAGTCTTGCTGGGTACATTTGTACTCACGTTTGCCTATTTTATGTTTTTGCAGAGAGACTTCAGTCTCACTAGTAGTTCCGCTTGGACTTCGACGTTTAGCTTGTTACCTCAGCTATGATCTTGTGCCTCGGCAGGATTTGGTAGATAGTCAGGCTTCTCAGCCTTTTTCATTTATAGATGTCTGTACTCAGACATGATAGCTTCCGCTTGTGCTTTGATATGTATGCTCTGAATGTTGGGTCATGAGACCCATGTTTGTAATATCTCGCTCCTCGGAGCCTATTGAATAAAATACTTGAGTCGTAGAGTCATGTTGTGATGCCATGTTGTATTTGCACATATCGAGCATATTGTGTGTATGTTATTGAAATGCTTGGTATGTGTGGGATCTGACCATCTAGTTGTTTATATTTAGTAGCCTCTCTTACCGGGAAATGTCTCCTAGTGTTCCACCGAGCCATGGTAGCTTGCTACTGCTCCGGAACACTTAGGCTGGCCGGCATGTGTCCTTCTTCGTTCCTGTGTCTGTCCCTTCGGGGAAATGTCACGCGATGAATACCGGAGTCCTGTTAGCCCGCTACAGCCCGGTTCACCGGAGTCCTGCTAGCCCAGTGCTACAGCCTGGATTCACTCGCTGGTGACCGACACGTTCGATGCTGGGTCATGGATGCCTGTCCCTGTAAGTTTGTGCCACTTTGGGTTTACGACTAGCCATGTCAGCCCGGGCTCCTTATCATATGGATGCTAGCGACACTGTCATATACGTGTGCCAAAAGGCGCAAACGGTCCCGGGTAAAGGTAAGGCGACAACCGTGGGAATACCGTGCGTGAGGCCGCAAAGTGATATGAAGTGTTACATGCTAGATCTATGTGGCATTGAGTCGGGGTCCTGACAAGCTGGGCCCCACCATCTAATTAAACGTAGCTTAGTTGCTGTTTAGCTTTAATTAACCTCAGTGGGCCCACGCGTCAACTTTGACCAAGCTGACGTGGCCGTTGGCTAGCTTCACAAGTCAGCAACACTAACCAGCCCCATCCACTGACTAGTGGACCCCACTGGTCAGGTTTGACCTGGACGACCCCGCTGACCTGCTGACGTCACGATGACGTCATACTGACGCAGTAAATCCTTTTCTGGATTTATTCTTATATAGGAAATTCCAGAAAATAGCACAAACTTCTAAAATTCATAGAAAATCAACCGTAACTCCAAATGAAACAAATTATATATGAAAAATGATCAGAAAAATCCAATCTATCCATCTGTAGTGGTTTCATGCATGTTAGAACACCTTAACCTTGCTGTTTAGGTGAAACAAGTTAATGCATCTTTATGACTTCATATAATGGGTTTGCATTTGAATCTTTGGTTCAAATGGACTCATTTCAATCTGTTCTAGCTTGCATTAGCCCAAAACACATTCATATTGCCATGTCATAGCATGCATCATATTGTGCATTGCATTGATCGTGTTTCTTCTCTGTTTGTTGGTGTTGTTGCCCCTCGATAGACGTTGTACCGACGTTGTGATCGTTGACACTGATGAAGACTCAATGCTATCTTCAGAAGTGCCAGGCAAGCAAAACCCCCTTGTTCATTCCGATACAATCCTACTCTCTCGCTCCTGCTCTATTTTACTGCATTAGGACAACAACGATTCTTCTGTTACTTGCTGCGGTAGCTGAACCCCTTTATCCTCTGCATGACCTGTCATTGCCACAGTAAATAGATGAAACCCACTAGCATGAGTAGGAGTTGTTTGAGCCCTGATGTGCCTACTCATTCATGCTTGTTTGTCATGCCTGCTATTGCTTAGAGTTGTGTCAGGTCTTATTCATCCGGGATGAATTAGAGGTGTGTGAACATGTCCTACTATGTGTGAGCTAAGTGTGTGAACACATTTGGTAAAGGTATCGGTGAGAGGCCATGTAGGAGTACATGGTGGGTTGTCTCATTGAAGCCGTCCTCAGGAACTGAGTTCTGTGTTTGTGATCCATGATTCAGCTACTACCATGCATTGGGCCCTGAAATATGACCCCGCTCGACTTCTTATTCACCCTTGTCCTCTGTCCAGCAGTTGCAAGTAGTTTTTGGTGTTTGTAGTATGCTGGAGGCCGTGCGCAGCGCTGACTGGAGGGGTGGGCTGTGATGCGGTAGGCACGTGGCCGGGTATACCGGGCGCCCGTTTGGTGTCTCGGAACCCTGTTCACATCGTTCGGGGCCGTATGTGGAAACCTCGGCCGGACTCCCTGCGGATGGAACCTGAATAGGCGATAAACCTGGACTAGAGATTTGAGTGTTTAGGTAGGTCATGGTCTACACCCACGTCAGATTTCACTTGAAGTCTGCCGAGCACATGTCGTGTGCAGACGCTAAGTGGTGGAAACATGCATGAAGAAGTACACCCCTGCAGGGTTATAAATGATCTATTCGAATAGCCATGTCCATGGTAAAGGACTTCTGGGTTGCCTATAACAGTTCATAGACAAGTGAAAGTCGATACTCTAAAATGCGCAAGATAAGCATGAGTGCTATGGATGGCGTTCTCGTAGGGAGACGGGAGCGGATCCATAGTGGTGTATTGATATGGTGAATATGTGGACTCGTGTGCACCACCTCAAATGAGTTACTTGCAGTCGTAGTTCAGGATAGCCACCGAGTCAAAGCTGGCTTGCTGCAGTTAAACCCCACCATCCCCTTTGTTGATAATGATGCATATGTAGTTAGTTCTGATGTAAGTCTTGCTGGGTACATTTGTACTCACGTTTGCCTATTTTACGTTTTTGCAGAGAGACTTCAGTCTCGCTAGTAGTTCCACGTGGACTTCGACGTTTAGCTTGTTACCTCAGCTACGATCTTGTGCCCTCGGTAGGATCTGGTAGATAGTCAGGCTTCTAAGCCTTTTTCATTTGTAGATGTCTGTACTCAGACATGTTAAGCTTCCGCTTGTGCTTTGACTTGTATGCTCTGAATGTTGGGTCATGAGACCCATGTTTGTAATATCTTGCTCCACGGAGCCAAATGAATAAATACTTGAGTTGTAGAGTCATGTTGTGATGCCATGTTGTATTTGCACATATCAAGCATATTGTGTGTATGTTATTGAAATGCTTGGTATGTGCGGGATTTGACTATCTAGTTGTTTATTCTTAGTAGCCTCTCTTATCGAGCAATGTCTCCTAGTGCTTCCACTGAGCCATAGTAGCTTGCTACTGCTCCGGAACACTTAGGCTGGCCGGCATGTGTCCTTCTTCGTTCCTGTGTCTGTCCCTTCGAGGAAATGTCACGCGATGAATACCGAAGTCCTGTTAGCTTGCTACAGCCCGGTTCACCGGAGTCCTATTAGCCCAGTGCTACAGCCTGGATTCACTCGCTGATGACCGACACGTTCGATGCTGGGTCATGGATGCCTGTCCCTGTAAGTTTGTGCCACTTTGGGTTTACGACTAGCCATGTCAGCCCGGCTCCTTATCATATGGATGCTAGCGACACTATCATATACGTGTGCCAAAAGGCGCAAACGGTCCCGGGCAAAGGTAAGGCGACACCCGTGGGAATACCGTGCGTGAGGCCGCAAAGTGATATGAGGTGTTACATGCTAGATCGATGTGGCATTGAGTTGGGGTCCTGACATGATGTACTGTTTCTTCGGGCTTTTTCCTGATTTGGGATAGATCGCTTATGTTTGGGTGGGTGGGTGGAATTAAATCCGAAACCTCACCCAATCTGAGACTCAGAGGCCAAGGAGGTTCCGAACTCGAAAGTTTGGATTCTTGGATGTTATCCAATGAATCCAGCCCGTCGCCTGACTCTAAGTTCAGGTATTGAGTGATATCCTCCCCTCCGCGGGTATCTAGCTTGGAGGGATCGGGAATCCGGACGTAGCTAGTCTTTAAGATAGATGAAGGTTCACCGCACTGTCCCTCTACCACGACAACATGATGGGTGACCTGGGGAGAGTTAATCTCTCTCAGATCGGGTTTAGGCCCAATCTGGTCATAATCCGTAGCGTCTCCCAGGGCGGCGATGTGATCCAAGAGCTCGTTTATGGAAGAGAGCTCCATTGGATCTAACTGCTCGGTGAGTTCCGAGCTGGCACGAAGATTGCTTTTGATGACCCGAGAGATCATCATCGGCGCAGCAGCCGGACAGGCGGTCATAAGAAAACCACCTAGCCGGAGGGTTTGGCCAACAACCAAAGCTCCCTTAGCAACAGTGCCGTCTTTAAAGACGGGATGAGGCATCCTTCCTGATGGCGACGGCACAGAGGAACTCTCAATGAAAGCACCAATTTCGGTGTCAAAACCGGCGGATCTCGGGTAGGGGGTCCTGAACTGTGCGTCTAGGCGGATGGTAATAGGAGACAAGGGACACGATGTTTTTACCCAGGTTCGGGCCCTCTCGATGGAGGTAAAACCCTACTCCTGCTTGATTAATATTGATGATATGGGTAGTACAAGAGTAGATCTACCACGAGATCAAGGAGGCTAAACCCTAGAAGCTACCCTATGGTATGATTGTTGTTCTCCATCCTACGAACTAAACCCCTCCGGTTTATATAGACACCGGAGAGGGCTAGGGTTACACAGAGTCGGTTACAATGCTAGGAGATCTACATATCCGTATCGCCAAGCTTGCCTTCCACGCCAAGGAAAGTCCCTACTGGACACGGGACGAAGTCTTCAATCTTGTATCTTCATAGTCCGGGAGTTTGGCCGAAGGCATAGTCCAGCTATCTGGACACCCCCTAATCCAGGACTCCCTCAGTGGTGAGGCCTTCGCGGCAGCACAACCGGCCACAGGAGGCAGGAGCATGCGGCACGATCGGCGCTGCTTTGGGCGGCTGGAGCAAGAAGACCAGAGGATGAAGAAGCACTACGGCCGTTGGATGGACATCGTACGGTCACTGGAGCTAGAATCGTTCATATTAACTAAGTTGACAAAGCCCTCCGTCCCCGTCAACTTAGTAGCCCACAAGTCATCCTCCCACCAAGGTGGGTCCCAGCTAGCAGGGGGAGTATTCATTTTTTTGTGCGTAATAAGGAGGCACTTCCGGTGGGTCCGAGCTGACAGCGGGGGGGACGTTTTTTTGCAAAATACGATGGCCCGTCCGGTGGGTCCCAGCAGTCAGGGGGGAAACGTTTTTTTCGCAAAATAAGGTGGCCCGTCCGGTGGGTCCCCGCTGTCAGGTGGAGGAATAATTATTTTGCAAGTAATAAGGAGCCACTTCCTTGCGGCCGCCGTGGACCCAGCTGTCAGCCTCTCCACGTATAGTACTCTTCCGATGGAAGTCGGTCGTTGATCACGTTGACCATGCCGCGCCGAGAGCACCAGGGCGGTGGGCGACGGCGAGGCCTAGGAAGGGGACGACGCGGAGCCGGGGAAGACATAGTAGTGGAATTCACTGGTTCGACTGTGGTGTGAGGCTACCGTCGCCGCAGAATAACAGGGGGTGTGGGTGAGTGGAGGGATGGCCTGGCCAGCGGTGGGAGTAGTATGGGGGCGGTCAGGCCTCCGCAGCAGCACAACCGGCCACGGGAGGCTGGAGTAGGCGGCACGACCGGCGCTGCTTTGGGCGGCTGGACCAAGAAGACCAGAGGTTGAAGAAGCACTACGGCCGTTGGATGGACATCGTACAGTCACTGAATCTAGAATCGTTTATATTGACTAAGTTGACAAAGCCCTTGGTACGCTCCAACTTAGTAGGCCCACAGGTCAGCCTCCGAAACGGTGCGCCCCAGATGTCAGGGGGAGGAATCATTTTTTGGGCGACCGAAGCTAAGAATATCCGAGATTGAAGAAGAAGCACGGCATCCGTTGGATAGACATCCAACGGCCACTGCTGCTAGAACCGTGTGTTGACTATAATAAGTTGACAAAGCCTTGCATACGCGTCAACTTATTTTTTTAGGGGACGCGTCACTTAGTAGGCCCACAAGTGTGTGGCAGAGAACTTATAGCCCATTTGCGTTTTGTAAGAATGTACAGCCCATTTTTGAATTCTAATGGAATTTACAACAACCCATTTACAGTTTGTTAAAAGTACAGCCCATTTTCTAGCTAGGACAACGATTAATAATTTCAACCAACCGTTGAAGACAGAATTCAATAAAATTTCCCACATTTTGATGGGATCTGAAATATTTTTATCCCGAAATTTCTAGTCAGATTAAATATAAATTTGTATACGTAAAAATCCAACAAAACATTGCGCGCGCAACAATGAAAATTTAAGATTTTCAAAATCCATAAATAATATTTTATAAACTAATTTCGTGTTTGGTGCATTTTTTTATAATTACTGCCCAGTTTTTATAATTACATCCCATTTATTATTTTTTAAAGCCCATTTTCCTGTTAAGCCTAATGCATCCCTCCTAGGAAAGATTTGCAGCCCAACGGGGCGGAGAATAACAAGTTGACCTTGCCTGGGTATTCCTCAAAAAGACGTATAGCTGTGTTAGCCATTTTCATCTTGAAAAAATTAGTATCTGGGCTGGATATCTGGCTTGGGCTAGACGGGCCACAGCCCGCCCAGTTAATACCCTGCTCTCCTCTGAACAACAATGAAATCATCGCCAAGAAAAACTCTGCAGTGCTCACGCCTCAAAAACACAAATACTGCTCGAGCTGCTTGGTCCCAACTGTCGACCGCACCTTGTGCAATTCTCTCGTTTGTATTGACTACATAGGTTGACAATGGTGTGGGACCGTGATGTCAGGAAACCAGGAGAAAGCAAAAAAAATATAGTTGTACATAATAAGGAGGCACTTGCGTACGTACGGCTATGGCCCTAGTGGGTCCCTAGTGTCATCCAGTCAAAATAAAGTCATCTCCTGAATCCTCATGTTCATTGATGATGTTAACAATGCTCGGCGCCACGACGAGCGCAACAACTCGAAGGACAATGGAGAGGGCCTCGCAGGCCCTACGGATGGTCTGATACAGCGCCCGCTGCTCATTCAAAAAGCCAGGATCATTGGACACCTATGAGCACCTTCGAGGAACTGAGACGACATGAAACGGTAAGGCCGCGCTTGGGAGCTCTGGTTTATTTCAAACCTGTATTAACATACAAGTGTAATTTACTCGTCATCGGAAACAACGCGTAAAATACAGGCCTAATGAAACCAAGGGCCCGAGGTCTGTAAGTAAAACCGGCGGGTTACACGTGTAATTTGAGAGACCAGTGTATATTTTACGAGCACTGCTATATGGACGACATTACCAGACGATACATGCACGACGTGCGTATCATGCCATCCATGGGCAAGGCTGAAACAGCAGCTAACGGCTGGATTAGCAATCGTCCGAGTGTCGTTCAGCATTTTTATCGTGTGTGAAGTACTTCCGATCGATATTTTACTAGTCGAAATCGACCAACCAAGCGCCTTCACCCGAGACCATTTGCTTTAATTTACAAGCGTCAGTTTTACAAGCAGTTTTGGTTAGAAAACGACAATCCAATCACGGCCTAATACCATGAGTTGGTAAGAAGATCATATGGTTTCACGTCTAACCTACCCGACTTGTCGTATATGCTATGAATGAAACATCAGACGATGAACTTCTTAAGCACGGGAACAACAGAAGACGATGATCTTCTTAACAAGCAAATCACTGGCATTAGATCGACATGCAAAACAATACGAAGCATTATTCTCAGGAGGCACGGTGAACAGCTCGTGATGCCGCATGCCACAACATTCCAAGCTCAACTTTGCAATCAAACACAAGGCATGGCATTACTTAGACAATATTCAGAACAAACTCTTAACACAGGAATATCTTAGCAGAGTAACTAGTTACTTCTAAACTAAACACAGGAATAGGAAAAAAACATTTGACGCTGCTCATAGCAAGGGCGTCCCACTCAAAAATATCAAATGCATGTCTTCTGGCTAACATCAATGAGCAAATTTTGACAAGGTTTTCCAATTCCAATATATTAAACTAACGTCTTCTTGCTAACATCAATGATTAAACTTTGACAAGCTTTTCCCATTCAAAATATGTAATGCCTATGATCGTGGAGTCTTGTCGTAGCTTCTTGTACTTGTTTGGGCACTTTTTGCCCAGGGCACTCCACGTGTTGTTAAATTGCCAATGGTCTCTGCAGACTAGTCATGTCACCGGTGTCTAATAATACTCTGTAAAGCTTGTCGGTCATTCCTTCTGTAATGTAGCGCAAACAGTGACTGCTTCTTTCTGCAAAGTGGAATGACCAACTGGACCCAGTAATGCAGCAGTTTGCCTTGGACACATTGGCTCCTTTTGTGCAGTTCAACTAAAATCGAAGTCGGAATAAAACCGAGCTTTAATTTTGATATCCCTGTAAGCAACAATAGGTATAAGGGAAACAATTACTGAGAAATAACGGTTGATGACTTGTACTCCCAGAAGAAAAGCATCTACTGATCTACTTTATCTTAATGGGAAACAAAGCTGGAGAGTAGCAATTCTCCATCAGTGTGATTCATTCATATAGACTGAGACATTATCTTAACAATGCCTTGTTTCAACATGTATAAAGAACGACAAAGCAGAAAAGTACCATTCCTAAAACAATGCAACTGATTCATTTTAATAGAGACATTATCTTAACAATACCTTGGTTAGACATGTAGAAAGAACTACAAAGGAGGATAGTACCATTCCTAACAAGTGTTGCAGTTTTGAACTAAGATTCAATAATTAATTAATTCTGAGAGTGGCATTGCTTAATTTTACCAGCAAAATTAGATTAACGAAAAGCATAAACAGTTACATGGGAGAGTGGGCGCAACAATAGTATGTGCTTCCATCTACTTATAAAGGGGTGATGCAGAGTTTGTTGTAACGAAGCAACAGGCATCATGTCTGGGTTGGTCCCATTTTTGTTCACTACTTAATGGGAAAAGACAGCAATACAATAGCTTCAATTCAAAATTTATTTAAAATAGTTCCAATACAAGTAGCACAACATCTCAAAGCACACTGCACAATCATGTGGATGAAGGCCTGTACTAACCTTTCATGAGACGGACAAGATAAAATACGAATCTGCCAACACGAATAAGAAATCCAATCTCGTTTTGTGCAGTTGCACTGAAATCAAGCAAAGTGTTTCGCGTAGCGAAGCAAAATGTCGCAATAGCAACAAGTTGAATAGATATCCCTGTTTAAACAGAGGCAAAAAAGGAATCAATTACTGGCTAATAAAGGAGGATGAAACATGAGGCCACAAAAAAGGTAATCCCACCAATCCCTAACAAGTGTTGCAGTTTTGAAATAAGATTCAGCAGTTAATTCTGAGAGTGGCATCAATTACTGGCTTATAAAGGGGTGATGTTGAATTTGTTGTAACAAAGCAACTAGCATCATGTCTGGGTTGGTCCCATTTTTGTTCACTACTTAATGGGAAAAGATAGAAATACAATAGCTTCAATTCAACATTTATTTAAAACAGTACCAAAACAAGTAGCACAACATCTCAAAGCACACTGCACATCATGTGGTTGAGACCAAGATTTGAAACAACTCTCCACGAAGACTGGAAACAAATCTCGATCTCCTTTTGTGCAGTTCCACCAAAATTAAGCAAAGTCACCGGTGTGACATTCAAGTTGAACTACACAAAACACTCTTAAAATATAAGTGTTTTGAGTAGCGAAGCAAAATGTCGCAATAGCAACAAGTTGAATCGATACCCCTGTTTTAACAGAGGCAAAAAAGGAAACAATTACTTGCCGATAAAGGAGGATGAAACAAACGGTGACAGAAAGAAGCATCTAACTTATCTTGGATGGAAAACAAAGTAGGACAGTAGCATTTCTAAAACGGTTGCATTGATTCATATTAACAGAGACATTCTCTTGAAACAACATTCGTTAAAAAATGTAATTTACTTTTAATAGTGGCATTGGTTCAATTTTCCGGCGGCATTCTTAGATTAACAATAGCAAAATAGTTGTATGGGACATGCCAGCACCATGTGCGTCCACACGTATAAATGGGTGATGCAGAGTATGTATCCAAGCAGCATATATGCGCTGGTCCCATATTTGTTCTCTTTAAACCTTCTTCCTTTGTGAGGGCAACAAATCTAGTCCTGCACAAACTACCCGACCCCCCAGTTTCTTTCCCTTTTCAACAAAGAGATCGGTTCCCTACAGATGTGTGTATTGGCTTACCCCATTTTTCCCTTTTTGACCTACAAAGCGGCTGGATAGCCAGTCTATACTACTTTCCGCCCCTCCTTTCCTCATTGAACCACGTCCTAGATTCTTGCTCCAGCCCACCGCACCCTTCTTTCCTCTTTGAACCAAGACCTAGATTCGACTACAGATCGAAAAAGATCCACATGCAGCTAGAGCAACGACGGTTTCAAAGAAACTTATACCTTAGGGTCGTCGGGATGTGGCAAGGAATGCGGCGGGAGGCCGGATCTGCCCACACTACTACGATAGCGAGGAAGAAGGGGTCGGTGGCCCTCCCACACAGGCGCTGGGTGAAAGAGAACAGCGCAGCTGGCAGTGGATTGCCTCCCTCGCCGAAGGCGATAGAGTGAACACTGCAACTCCTCCCCTTCCCGGTGTGACGGGATACGGACGCCTCCCTTTTTTTTGAGAAACTTGACAGTAAGGGGTAAACCCCTACTGTTTTTTCATATAACTATATAAATGGGGTGTTTAAATAGACATATCATCGGGCCATGTTACAAGGTGCACCCTTTGCACGCAGTGTGCAGCAAAGTAGCTCTAAACAATGTGAGTTATTGGCTATACAATGAAGTACAAAAGGTGACAAAGGCGGCTCTACGGGCTGCTTTAACTCTATGCTGAAGGAGCAGGAGGTACTCCTTGAATCTTGTGAGCCAGGTCTCCACCGTAGGGGCCACTCCTCGGAAATGTTTGTTGTTTCTCTCTTTCCAAATGCTCCAGGCCGAGGTGAGGAATGTTTCAAAGAAGAAAGGATTTGGCCAAGAATCTCTTGTAGTTTGTAGGAGGTCGAGGCGGTTGTCAAAAGGCGGCCACACGATGTTTATTTTAGCCCAACAGCTTTGACTGAACGGGCAAGTGAAGATCATATGGTCAACAGTGTCCTCGACGTGTCGCCCACAGAGAATGCAGTCATAGTTTTCACCAACATTATAATGCCTCCTTTTGAGCATATTGCGTGTGTTGAGCCTGTCAATGAAGAGTAACCAGCCGAACACCTTGATTTTCATAGTGCACCGCGACTTCCAAAGGTGCTGGAAGGCCTGGTGGGCCACCCCGTCTCTAAAGTAATTGTTATAGTAGTCCTTTGGTTGGTAAAGCGCCGAACCCCACGGGTAATGCCATACATCATGCACTGAGGTCGAGGGGGATATCCAATGAGGACGGGAGTGCAGCTCCTAGATTTCTTCAAGCGCTTGCGGCAAGACCGGTAGTTGAAAGGTTTCATGCAGGTCCATACTATTCATCGCCTCCGCCACAGAAAGATCTTCACTGATGGCAAACGAAAAAGCACAGGGGTGGGCTGTTTGTAGGATCTCCTCTCTCCACAGATCTTTCCAAAAGAGCGTTGTACTGCCGTCAATCACCTAAACACGTGTGATTCCGCGGAAAATGGGAGTGAGTTTTAGGACATCCTTCCACCAGAACGAGCCGATTGTGTCAACCGCATGAGGTATTTTTCCCAAGTAAAGATTGTCCCAAACGAGGTGCACCCAGGGAACATCCACTTTGTTGTAGAACTTGTGTAAGAATTTGAGCAGCAGAGCCTCATTATGGATTTTTAAGTTGATCACCGCAAGCCCTCCTTTTTTCTTGGGTCGGCAGACCAAATCCCAAGCAGCCAGAGAATTACATTTGTCCCCTTGCTCTGTTTTCTTAGTCGATAAGCATCTTCATCTGATTTTATCGAGGATCTCAATAAGCTTGGGAGGGAACTTAAGTGTGCACATGGAAAACACAAGGAGCGACGTGACGGATGCATTTAACCAAGCAAGTTTGCCCCCGTATGACATCATTGCAATTGTGGATGTGAGTTGTCTTTCCAATCTACAGACCAGAGGCATGAGCTCTTGTATGGAGGGTTTAGTCGTGCCTAATGGGAAGCCAAGGTAGGTGAAGGGCATAGATCCAATTACGCATCCGAAAACTCTAGCCAGATTGCTTGTAGCTTCCAAGTCCAGGTTAATGGGTATTAAAGTGGATTTCTGAAAGTTTATCTTAAGCCCAATAGAGGAGGCATAGTCAGATAGGAGCTGCTTGATCAAAGTGGCTTGCTGAATGCATGCAGGGAGGACAATGAGAGTGTCGTTAGCATATTGCAGAACAGGGTAATCCGTTTGTCCTCGGCAAGGGAAAGGGAGCTAGATTCGGCCTTGTCTGAATATATCATTAACGGCAGCCTGGAGTAACTCAGCCGCGAGGACAAAGATGAGTGGGGATAGCGGATCACCCTGCCTAACCCCACATTTACAAAGGAATTGACGACCTGGTACCCCATTAAGAAGAATAGAAGATCGGCCAGAGGAGAAGAGGCAGTTGATCCAAGAAATCCAACGCTCATTAAACCCCATATGTCGCATTATATTGATCATGGGCTCGTGAGCAATTGTGTCAAACGCTTTGGCGAAGTCAAGCTTAAGCAGGATGATCTCTTTACCCGAGGTATGACACTGGTGAATATATTGATAGGCCCACCCCAGAAAATCTTGGATGGTCCAGCCTTTGAGGAATCCGTAGTGATTACGGTGCACCAGTTGAAGGATAACTCGCTGGAGGCTATTAGCAAGCAATTTTGTGATCAACTTCAGACAGTAGTTAAGGAGAGTAATCGGCCTGTAATCATTGACAAACTCAGGTGAGTTGACCTTGGGTATTAGTGTAATGAAACCATCATTGATGCTAGTGATATCCAGCGTGCCTTCATAGAATTGGGTGCAGAGTGCATAGAAGTCATGTTTAATAATGGGCCAGCAAGCTTTAAGAAAAGCTCCACTAAAACCATCAGGTCCAGGGGCGCGATCAGGGGGCATTTCTTTAATGACTTCATCGATTTCATCCTCGGTGAACAGATCAGTAAGATGATCAAGATTACCAGCCCACGAAATGATTGCTGCCAGATCAAATTTCATATCACAGGAGGCTGTAGTCCCTAATCTGGATTTATAAGTGGAGTGAAGGAGGGCTTCTTTTCCAGGGTGATCTTCAATTACACTGCCATCTTCAGTGCGAAATGAAGCAATGTTATTTTTACGAAATATTTCTGTGGCTATGGCCTGGAAAAAATTAGTATTCTCATCTCCAAACTTGACCCAACAGATGGTGCAATGTTTTTTCCAATAAAGCTTCTGATATTTCAACAGCTTGAGTAGATGCGTTTTGAGGATGTTTCTGAAATTGGATTCGGGAATAGAGAGGCATCTTTTGTTTTCTAACTCATCTAAATCAGCCAGGACCTCAATTCAGTTACTGATCGCAATGGATAGCTTGGAGATGTGTTTACTCCACACTTTAAGAGCGCATCTCAGGGCCTTAAACTTGTGGGCTAGAGTGGCTGCAGCGTTTTTGTTAAAGACTGGCTTATTCCAGACCTATTGAACTATATCCATAAACCCAGGGTGTAAAATCCAGTAAGATTCAAAGCGAAATAGCTTACTGCGAGGGATCTTAGTTTCAATAGTTACGACACAGGGATATGGTCAGAGACAGGTTTGCCAAGTGGTTTAACCAGGGTTTTAGGATACATGGTGGTCCAGTGTAATGATGTAAGAAACCAATCAATTTGTTCAAGCAGGGGATCCTGTTGCATATTGCTCCATGTGTATGTTCTTCCTTGAACTGGGATTTCAATTAGTTGCTGTTTGGGAATGATGTCGTTGAACGTGATCATATCATTTAAGTTGCCACCTGGCTTGTAACGATTGTCAGGAGCCCTCATGTAATTGAAATCTCCAAGAAGAAGCCAATCCTGACCATTAGGGATTTGGACATCATATAACCAGGATGTAAATTCCTCACGATCATCCCCAGTACAAGGACCGTAAACATTAACAAGGGACCACATTTGTGAAGATTGTGTGCTGACAAAACTGACAGTGAGCACATAAACAACCGCAAACTAGATGGTACCGGTGAATAAAGCGCTTTTCCACACAGTAAGAAGGCCTCCAGAGGCACCGCGCGAGGGAACAAAAGCATAACGATCAAATTGTTTAGGAAAGCAGGTTTTAATAAACGCAAAAGAGACATCAGTCATTTTGGTCTCCTGTAGACAAACGACCGCACAACCGCTAGAGATAATCGCATTATTAAGGGCTAATTGTTTCTTCACGGAGTTTAAGCCTCTGACGTTCCAGGAAAGAACATTCCAACAGCGCAGATGAGGCATATAGGCCAAAAGGATTAATCAGAAGTAGGAGGAGCCGCTCCTCTTGCACATCATCAGGTGCTGGAGCAGCAGAAGGTGCAGCAAGTAAAACTTCAGTTGATACTTCACTCTCCGGGATTGCGCAGCGATTGACACCTATTGCTTGCAGAGTGGTGATAGCAGTGGGCAGAGAGATGTCTGTAGCAGAACTGGAGGAGCCAATGGAGGGCACAAAGCGGGGCTGTACCTTGGAAGTGCAGGTGCGTATCTCCTTGACAGCGTGAGACTTGAAGCCATCATACTTGTTGGAGCGTTGGCTACATCTGACTGCAGTGGTGGATATTGGAGCAGATGCCCTGGGACGTCTTGCCCGAGAATGGGGAGAACGAGGTGCAGGAAGCAAAGCAGCAGAGGAATGCTGAAGCTCATCAGAAGCAGGCACCAAAGTGTCAGAGGTGATTTCCTCAATAATCCCAGACGAATCCACTGAAGATTGAATTTGATGCCCAAGATTATAAGAAGTAAACACGGCGCTGTCATTGGGGAGTTCCTCAATAACCACAGACGAAGCAACTGCATGGGCTATAGAAATAGACTGAACTAGAGAGAAGTTGAGCCCCTCGGAATCAACTAAAACTCTAACAGAAATAGATGTAGAGGCGGTTCTCATGCCATATCCCTACTGCCAAGGCCCAATAGTAGCAATAGCTGGACGCAAGGCCTGAAAGATGAAAGCGTTGAGGCGTTGTCGAGGTATTGGCTCATTCAGAAGGACAGACAGCAGCTCCTCACCTTGAGCAGACAGACCAAAACGGATGCCCTACATATGCAAATCCACAGTGACAGTCAGAGACTCAGACGATGCCTCCCTGAACACCTCCGCAGCTAGATCAGACAGCACAACCAAAGCCACATTCAGATCAGGCAGCGTCTCATCCTCATCCTGGGAGGAACTAGAGTTGTCAGAAACTGTAATGGAGTCGTTCCGGGCCTGGAAAGCATTATCAGTAATGTTGTTATCAGGTGTGATGCCGTGCTGAACTATTAGACCCTGGGCAGCAAGCCAAGCTTGATATTTGACAAGGTGGGGTGGCATTTGAGGGAGTTGCACAGGTTGCTGAGGCCAAGCACCCCAACCATCTTGATTTTGGGCTTCCTGGACAGCGTCTTGACATGCCCCTTGACCGCCTCCTTCACCAGTTGTGAGGGGGGAGAGAGAGACAAGAGGCCAACGTAGTCTTGTTTAGATCTGGTGAAGAGAGGGTGAGAGACTGTGAATATAGCAAACCCTAGCAAATGAACGCTGAGCCTCCAGCGTGTAACATATATGTAGTGCGGCGAGCGTGTGGAGAGTGCAAACCCTAGCGAACAAGCGCTGAGGCTCCTGCTTATATATATACTACTGTAGTACGGACTGAGCTCCGGTGCCGTCACTGCACCTGCTTTTGGCTGTATGACAGGTGAGCCAGCCACATTTTGGGCCCATCTGTCATAAATCCAAAGGCAGGTGCACTAAGTCAATGAAGCTGCGTCCATATAGTACTCTCGTGTATACGACTAATATATAGTGGAGTGGTTTTCTTATTCTCTCCATAACAATCATTTTAAATTGTGTAAGTACGAAACGAAACTCTTTATTTAGTGTACAGTGAAGAAAACTAGTACTACTTCCGATGAACTAACGATCCACGCCCACGCGTCCTAGTCGCACTTCCTGTCCTTCACGTGTGGTACACTACCCTCCCTTAAGTGAACAACCACACATGCGCCAAATTATCGAAAACGTGTGAGAGTGTGTACAAATAAAGAATTTTAATTTCAATTATCGGAAAGGTTTGAGAGTATTACAAAGTTTGACTTCAGTTAAATCTAATATGCGAAGTAAATAAAAATGGAGGGCTACTACGTCCATGCGGGTTTTTAGTCCACACAATTTTCTAAATCAAAGTTAATAGCTGGACAAATAAAATTATAGGGGACCTGGAGACAAAGTTGTGAGAAGGATTAGAAATCAATACAAAACTTATGCTCTTAGTACCAACGTCGATCCTTCTTCGAGGAAACATTTGGTTCATAGCCAATTGTGTGATAAAATTGCACCAACGTGAAAGACGACTGCGTCTCCAACGCAACCAAGGTGAACTGACGAAGGATGTCATCTTTGTGCGTAACAAGCAAAGAGCACTGATGGAAGACAGCTTGTTTTTCATTGAAAATCGATCAGCTTCACCAGCCGACGCAACCATGAGGCGCAACCATGAGCATCGATAGGTCATCATGGTGATGCATCATCCATTTGGCATCATGTTTGGGTGAGGCACCTATGAAGTTCGACAAATCCTCACTGTGGTCTGTTTCTTCTCAATAATCAAGCTCGAGGAAGGAAGAACCACTAACGGTCTGTCTAGGACACATCTAGATGTGACATAGTTATGTCACATCTAAGTTGATGTCCACTCTGTTTGTGGTCTATTTTTTTCCTAGTTTTTTTTTGTTTCTTGTTGCTACATTATATACTTGTGGGAGCTTAGATGTGATATCCTTAAATAACATCTAGATGTGAATTAGACAAACTAATTTTCTAACGTACCAAGAAAGAGAACTCGATCAAAAACACGCCCCTGCTTCTAGGTCGCGAGAGTCGTCGTGCACACACACATAGACATAGACATGCATATCCGTGTTTACATAAAATTCCATTTCCATCTCCATCTCCAATCATATTTGTCCAACTGGGACATTATTTACAATGTTAATTATATATGCAGCAATATTAAAATACAACATCTCTTGTTTGCGCACGTCCGGACCGCTGCCACGGCCGGTCCTGACCAACCCGAACCCTCTTCTTCACCCGCGCGTGCTTCCCGCCCGAAACGGTCAGTGCCGCATTCATGCCCGGCCAGAGCGGACGCGACCTCTCACTGGCGCCGGCATTGAAGCGGCACGCCGACCGAGAGAGCATCGCCCGCGCCGCCCGACCTCTCATTATGATGCATTTCTCTCAATGCATTTCCACCACTAGACAGACTTTAGACGCGTTTGGTTCAATGCTCAATTAATTAGGGCGTGGTAACCGCAATCAAGTCCACAATTTTCTCTCCATGTACTGTACTACTATGGAGTGGAGTAAGTGCATGCATGTGTGTACCCGGGGTGGAAGCACTGCATGCATGTGTGTACGCATTATTCCCTCTAGTAATAGTCGCCGTGCTATAACTACCAATGCTATTTTTCAGGCCGATCACTAGTCGCCTTGGTCCCACAGATTTTTTTTATTTTTTCTGAAGCGCGCTATATAAACAGTGACAGATGGAGTAGTATGAGCGGATTCAAAGAAGAGCGTATTGATGGTTGCTTCTTCAGAGCAACTTACAGTGGGAAAGGTGGGGCTTATGATTTGACTGCTCATTACTCACTATTAATGCGGCGCAACGACCGGGATGAGTCTCCCATGCGGTTGTGCACTACCCCGTCGGTTCTTGAATATACTCCGGAGTATTTGTATTTCTAGAGATTTCAACGAGTGACTACTCAAATATTTGTCTTTTTAGAGATTTCAAATGGACTGGCACATACTGATGTATATAGACATATTTTAGAGTGTAGATTCACTCATTTTGCTCCATATGTAGTCACTTGTTGAAATCTCTAGAAAGACGAATAGAATATTTAGGAACGGAGGGAGTACACATACGAAGCAAAATGAGTGAATCTACACTCTAACATATGCCCGTTTGAAATTTGTAAAAAGACAAATATTTAGGAACGAATGAGTATAATTTTGTGCATGGCACATGGACCCAGATGATGAAGAGGCTTCTGGCACTGCTATCAAGCTTCCATCATTTGTTTACATAATTGACGTACTATACAAATAATTTTCCAGCGACATAAAATTGTACAATGGTGTGAGCTTTCAGCTTTTGTTTCGCGTGTCTTGCCATCGATGCTCTTTCGGAAACAATAAAAAACTAACTTCCTTGTTAATGCATGTCAATTATTAGCAGATTAGAGCTAATAATTACATCACAACTGAAGACAGAGTTGTGAGAAGGTGTTAAATTAAAATTGATCCATGCTTTCATTGGCAGCAACGTCCCCCCAGCTTTGTCTAAATCAACAAGGCATGTTGGGAAAAAGGTAGCTGTCTGGAGCATGCAACATTCCGATCATTTTGTGCAGTTCCACTAAAATAGAGTTGAGCGTCCCTGTTCCAAGGATATTAAGTGTGATTACGATAATAGAGGACTGCTGATGAAACAATAAACACACAAATAGAAGCCAGTCACCTTTGCAGTCTCTCTTAAGACTAACTAGTTAGAGAAGATTAGGCTCGGAGTTGGATGAGGAGGATAGAGCAAAACCAATCTCCCTTTGTGCAGTCGCACTGAAATGTAGAGACGTTTCCCGTGTGACATTTTAGTACAACTACACAAAACACTCTTAAGAAAAAAGTGATTTGTGCAGTTCACCAAAAGGTCGCAATAGCAACGAGATGAAATGGATAGCCCTGTTTGCAAAAAAGGGGTAAAAAGGAAACAATTACTGGCCAATAACATTTGATGACACATGCGACGGCAAAAAAGAAGCATATTCCTTGTCCTAAGGGAAGATAACAACACGGTTGTGTTTGTCTAAAACGGTGTGAGGACGAGAATGCAATATGGAAAGTATGCCGGACGAGCTACATTTTGGGCAAAGAACTATGGAAGATCCACATACAGCGACGTGGGAAGACAGGCAGTGGAGCAAAGCCGGAGGGGATACCTGGAGGTCGTCGAGATGTAACTAGGTGAGCTGCGGCGGGCGGAATCTACGAGCAGGTGGCGTAGGCCCTGCCGCGCCGGAGCTTGGTCAGAGAGAACGGCGTGTACCGCAGTTCGGGACGTGCTGCCTCGGCGCCGTCGAACGGAGAAACGATGCACTTCCTCACTTTCCCCCGGTGGACGGGATGCGGCCAGATCAGTGACCAACGTTGAGCAAGAGAGAGGCCACCGCACTCCCTTTCCCTCGGTGGACGGGATGCGGCCGGATCAGTGACCAACGGTGAGAGAGAGAGAGGCCACCGCAGCCTTGTGTGAGATACTCTGAAGAGCGACAAACCAGGAGGAAGGCTCCATTGTATATAGTGAGTGGACTACCTTTTTCTCCATTAAAATCATTTTATATTCTGTGTACGTGCCATTGAGCGTTACAACTTTATTTAAAAATAACGCGGCAACGCGTCAAGTCGAACTTTGTTTCGTGCACGTGTGGTACACGACCTCCCTAGGTAAACAACCGCTATAGGCATTCAAATTAGCACATGGGCTGCCATTTCGTAAAGAAATGAGCTCCACCGTGTACCCGCGCGGGTGTGGCTGGGCACAAAGCATGAGTACGTGCACGATGCACCTATTCTCTTCTTGTATACGTACACCACCTACGTGGGGTTGTGTGAGAGAGATACAAACCTAGAGAGATATAGTGTGTGGGTTCTTGAGGGTTTTTTTGGGGGGGGGGTCAATCAAAAAATGTAACATATGCAATGTGTGTGAAATAGAGTCCTGGATATAACATATATATATAGAGGGGGCGATCCACGAGAAGAGAGTGGAGTTATCATCGGCTTGAGGTGTCCATAGAATCGAAGAGAGGGATGATGTGTGTGTGTGCGCGCGCACGATCGATAAAGAGTGCCATCGAATTTGTGTGTGCCCATGTCAAAGATATAGAGTGGTTGGCCTACTGGAACGTGAGATGGGACATGTGCAGTTTGTCTCTATGGCATGGATACCTACCTGCAGCGCTCGACTATCGATGTGTGGTGGGGGAAGAGGGAGGCCCAATTAACTATAGAGGTACAATGGCTGGTATATGTGCGGAGGAGGAGAGAGGCCTACCTCATGTATTAAGGAGATCGATCTGCCTCATGTATTAAGGGAGATCGATCGGCATCCATGCATATGTGCAGGAGAGGAATAAGGTTGGGAGAGAGAAAAAGCTAGAGTGTTGGAGGGGGTGGTAGTGGAGTTGCTTCTAACAAATGGTGGGATAGGCTTGCTAGACAAACGGAGGGCATGCCCGCAATATCAATAAGAGAGGAGATGGCTGCTTGTTGTCTGTGCACGTGCGTGTGAGAGACGAGTCAGGAGGCATGCACAAATGATGAGGGGGGATGATCTGGCTGTGGTAAGTAGACGAAACTACATAGTAAGATCAATCGCCCTTTGTTAGAGAAAGGAGATACATAACTTCTGAGGTACGTCGATTGATGGGGGGGTAGTGAAAGTCGATCTAGGTATATGTTGGGAGATCGATCGGTATACATGCATGTGTGTGTTAGAAGCAAATGAGGCACGAGGAGAAGGATAGAGAGAGAGGGATGCATGTAGGATGTGGTACGAGAGGCATACTATATCGAGGGGGGAGGAGTGTGCGAGTACGAGAACAATGAAAAGAGTGGCGGGAGTGAGGCATGGACGGTGACAAGAGAAGAGGGGAAGCTTGTGTTTGTGCTAGGCACACCTGGCTAGAGAGGCATATCGATCGATGTGTGCCGTAAAGAAGGAGCTGGGGGGCCTACACACACCATGGGTGAACGACCTAAAGTGAAAAGACAAATTTGCGCGATGGAGCTAGAGAATGCTGAGGGAGGGTGACAGGGATGCGGGCGTGTGCATGCACAAGAGAAAGTTAGCGCTAGCTACAAAGATAAGAGGGTTGTGTGGGTGTAAAAGACGAACAGAGATCATATATACTTCATTATAAAAAGCGAATTCGGATGTTTGAAGAATTTATCATAGTGTTTCAAACCGACGCATGTGTGAATATATATAACGGTGATACACATGGTGTGGTTATGAACATGTTATACTACATTTAATATATTTTATCTCTACTCTTATAAAAAACGGAGCTGGTGATGATGGTGTGCCTGCCATCCTTCATTATAGGCCGTACGATTTATATCGGGCGGATAGCAAGGAAACTATGATGGTTGAAGTTGGCAACAATCATGATTATAAATTCTTATTGAAATAGAGAAACGAATTCAAATTTAGTTCGAATCACAGCGGTAGTATAGACATTTGGAATGCACTAAAATGTTGGTATGAGTAGGTTACATGCATTATACAGCAAGCGAAAAAATTTAATCGGACATAACATGGATTCATACTCCCTCCTTCCACCTATATAGGCCGTAATGAGATTTTTAAGACCGCCTTTGACTATTGACAAGATTAATAGTACATGACATGCACAATGTGAAAATTATATCATTGAAAGAACCTTTCATAGACGAATTTAACGGTGTGCTTTGTGTAAGTTGCATGTCATATATCATTTCTCTAATATTTGGTCAAAGTTAGCATGGAAAAACGCATTAGGCCCTATATAGATGGAAGGAGGGAGTAGCTTTGAATAGCATTTGTATAGTAAAACGGAGCAAGACTCTCTCTTTGTGTGGTGTGAATAGTTTTATTTTTTCGTTTTCTTTTTGGTTGAGGGAAGTGCGAATTGATTTGGTACGTACAAGTATAATATTATTACACGTTAGGCTTGTCCCTAAAATTCAACCCGCGTCTTGTTATATCCCGAAAATTCAGATATCGTGCTCCCAAAACTGGCGCCTTCACAACCCGCGCCTTGCTATCCCAAAATTACAGCGCGCGCGGAAACTCTCTCCAGCTGCCAAATCCCGACATGCGAAATCCCCCTTCTAACCCTGAGCCGAAAGGGCCGCTAGATCAAATCGGTGGGGGGTACTTTTGTAACACACCCTACATTTTGGACAAGCGCATCCCTAAGTCATGCTTCACCCCCTCCCATCGCCCCCTTTTCGCCATTCGAAATCCCAGGCCACCATAACCTCTCTGCTCCAGCCGCGAAACCCCACCCTCCTCCATTCGCCACATCACCGCTGCCCAGCCGGAGCCTCTTCCCCGACGATGTCGTCCACCGCAACAGCTCGATGTCCCTCGTCCACCTACCCGGGTGAGGATCCGTCATCCATCTCGCCATCACGCCGGTTCAGCCGCCCCGTCCTCCACCTCCAAGGAGTTGCTCCGACGATCGCCTCGACTATCGCGGCTGCTGCATCCCCACAGCGCCGCCTTAACCTGCTCCACTGGAACCACAACATCCTCATCGACTCCTCGGATGAAGCCGAGGCCTACTCGGCGCCACCAAAGAGGTTGTACACTCATCGCATCGCACCTTCTCCTTAACTCGACCTCCCGGCGCCGACGGTGCTCCATCCCGCACCCCCATGGAGCGGCTACCTTGAAGCCGGCGCCGCGGGCGACATCTCCACGGCAGCTCTCCCCCAGTGTGAGGTCCCTTCGACGACGGCAACCATACTAGCTGGATCTGCTGCTGCTGCTCCAGCTCTCGCTCGATCGCTCGCTCGCCCAGCTACTATTGGGTAACGTAGCAGAATTTTAAAATTTTCCTACGTGTCACCAAGATCAATCTATGGAGTCTTCTAGCAATGAGAGGGAGAGGAGTGCATCTACATACCCTTGTAGATCGCAAGCGGAAGCGTTCAAGAGAACGGGGTTGATGGAGTCGTACTCGTCGTGATCCAAATCACCGATGATCCTAGCGTCGAACGGACGGCACCTCCGCGTTCAACACATGTACGGAGCAAGGACGTCTCCCGCGCCTTGATCCAGCAAGGAGGAGGGAGAGGTTGAGGAACAAAGCTCCAACAGCAGCACGACGGCGTGGTGGTGGTGGAGCAGCCGTACTCCGGCAGGGCTTCGCCAAGCTCTTAACGGAGGAGGAGAGGTGTTGGGGAGGGGAGGGGCTGCGCCTTGGGATGGGTACGGCTCCCATGTGCCTCCCCACTATATATAGGGGCGGAGGGGGCTGTTTTCTTGCCCTCCAAGTCCATTGGGGCGTTAGCAAAGGTGGGGAAAGAAATCCCATCATTTCCTTTCCCCACCGATTGTTATCCCCCCTTTTTAGGGATCTTGATCTTATCCCTTTGGGATATGATCTTATTCCTTCTAAGGGGGAATCTTGGTGCGCCTTGACGAGGGGTGTGGAGCCTTGCCCCCACTACCCACGTTCATGTGGGTCCCCACATGCAGGTGGGCCCCACTACGGAACCTTCTAGAATCTTCCCGGTACAATACCGAAAAATCCCGAACATTTTCTGGTGGCCAAAATAGGACTTCCCATATATAAATCTTTACCTCCAGACCATTCTGGAACTCCTCGTGACGTCTGGGATCTCATCCGGGACTCCAAAAAACATTCGGTAATCACATACAAGTCTTCCTAATAACCCTAGCGTCATCGAACCTTAAGTGTGTAGACCCTACGGGTTCGGGAAACATGCAGACATGACCGAGACAACTCTCCATCCAATAACCAACAACGGGATCTGGATACCCATGTTGGCTCCCACATGTTCCACGATGATCTCATCGGATGAACCACGATGTCAAGGATTCAAGAAATCCCATATACAATTCCCTTTGTCAATCGGTACGTTACTTGCCCGAGATTCGATCGTGGTATCCCAATACCTCGTTCAATCTCGTTACCGGCAAGTCACTTTACTCGTACCGTACTGCATGATCCCGCGATCAACCACTTGGTCACATTGAGCTCATTATGATGATGCATTACCGAGTGGGCCCAGAGATACCTCTCCGTCATACGGAGTGACAAATCCCAGCCTCGATTCGTGCCAACCCAACAGACACTTTCGGATATACCCGTAGTGCACCTTTATAGCCACCCAGTTACGTTGTGACGTTTGGCACACCCAAAGCACTCCTACGATATCCGGGAGTTTCACAATCTCATGGTCTAAGGAAATGATACTTGACATTAGAAAAGCTCTAGCAGACGAACTATACGATCTTGTGCTATGCTTAGGATTGGGTCTTGTCCATCACGTCATTCTCCTAATGATGTGATCCCGTTATCAATGACATCCAATGTCCATGGTTAGGAAACCATAACCATCTGTTGATCAACGAGCTAGTCAACTAGAGGCTCACTAGGGACATGTTGTGGTCTATGTATTCACACATGTATTACGGTTTCCAGTCAATACAATTATAGCATGAACAATAGACGATTATCATGAACAAGGAAATACAATAATAACCATTTTATTATTGCCTCTAGGGCATATTTCCAACAGTCTCCCACTTGCACTAGAGTCAATAATCTAGTTCGCATCACTATGTGATTGTAATGAATTCAACACCCATGGGGTTTGATCATATCTCGCTTGTGAGAGAGGTTATTAGTCAGCGGGTCTGAATCTTTCAAATTTATGTGTGCTTTACAAATCTCTATGTCATCTCCTAGATGCAGCTAGCACGCTCTATTTGGAGCTATTCCAAATAACTGTTCTACTATATGAATCCAGTTTACTACTCAGAATAATCTGGATTAGTGTCAAAGTTTGCATCGGCGTAACCCTTTATGACGAATTCTTTTACCACCTCCATAATCGAGAAAATTCCTCGGTCCACTAGTTACCAAGGATAACTTTGACCGCTGTCCTTTGATCCATTCCTGGATCACTCTTGTACCCCTTGACTGACTCATGGCAAGGCACACTTCAGGTGCGGTACACAACATAGCATACTATAGAGCCTAGGTCTAAAGCATAGGGGACGACCTTCTCCTTTCTCTCTCTTCTGCCGTGGTCAGGTCTTGAGTCTTACTCAATACTCACACCTTGTAACACAGCCAAGAACTCCTTCTTTGCTGATCTATTTAGAACTCCTTCAAAATCTTGTCATGGTATGTATTCATTTGAAAGTACTATTAAGCGTTTTTGATCTATCCTTATAGATCTTGATGCTCAATGTTCAAGTAGCTTAATCCAGGTTCTCCATTGAAAAACACTTTCCAAATTATCCTGCATGCTTTCCATAAATTCTACATCATTTCTGATCAACAATATGTCAACAACATATACTCATCAGAAATTCTATAGTGCTCCCACTCACTTCTTTGGAAATACAAGTTTCTCATAAACTTTGTATAAACCCAAAATCTTTGATCATCTCATCAAAGCGTACATTCCAATTCCGAGATGCTTACTCCAGTCCTTAGAAGGATTGCTGGAGCTTTGCATACTTGTTAGCGTCTTTCAGGATTAACAAAAACTTTCTATTTGTATCACATACAACCTTTCCTCAAGAAAATCGTTGAGGAAACAATGTTTTGACATCCTATCTGCAAGATTTCATAAATAATGCAGTAACTGCTAATATAATTCCAACAGACTCTTAGCATCGCTACGAGTGAGAAAGTCCCATCGTAGTCAACTCCTTGAACTTGTCGGGAAACATCTTAACGACAAGTTGAGCTTTCTTAATGGTTACATTTACCATCATTGTCCATCTTCCTTCTAAAATCCATCTGCACCCAACAGCCTTACGACCATCAAGTAGTTCTTTCAAAGTCTATACTTTGTTTTATACATGGATCCTCTCTCGAATTTATGGCCTCGAGCCATTCGTTGGTTCATTGTTGTCTAGCAACATGACTTCCAATACAGGATTACGTACCACTCTGAAGTAGTACACATCCTTGTCGACCTATGAGGTTTGGTAGTGACTTTATCCGAAGTTTCATGATCACTATCTTAAGCTTCCACTTCAATTGGTGTAGGTGCCACAGGAACAACTTCCTGTGCCCTGCTACACACTAGTTGAAGTGACAGTTCAATAACCTCATCAAGTCTCCACCCTCCTCCCACTCAATTCTTTCGAGAGAAACTATTCCTCGAGAAAGGACCCGTGTCAAAACCGGCGGATCTCGGGTAGGGGGTCCCGAACTGTGCGTCTAGGCGGATGGTAATAGGAGACAAGGGACACGATGTTTTTACCCAGGTTCGGGCCCTCTCGATGGAGGTAAAACCCTACTCCTGCTTGATTGATATTGATGATATGGGTAGTAGAAGAGTGGATCTACCACGAGATCAAGGAGGCTAAACCCTAGAAGCTAGCCTATGGTATGATTGTTGTAATGGTTGTTCGTCCTACGGACTAAAACCCTCCGGTTTATATAGACACCGGAGAGGGCTAGGGCTACACAGAGTCGGTTACAATGGTAGGAGATCTACATATCCGTATTGCCAAGCTTGCCTTCCACGCCAAGGAAAGTCCCATCCAGACACGGGACGAAGTCTTCAATCTTGTATCTTCATAGTCTTGGAGTCCGGCCGATGATGATAGTTCGGCTATCCGGACACCCCCTAGTCCAGGACTCCCTCAGTAGCCCCTGAACTAGGCTTCAATGACGACAAGTCCGGCGCACATATTGTTTTCAGCATTGCAAGGCGGGTTCCTCCTCTGAATAATTCATAGAAGATTGTGAACACCAGGATAGTGTCCGGCTCTGCAAAATAAATTCTACATACCACCGTAGAGAGAATAATATTTACACAAGTTCAATCTGCTAACGTATTTGTGGCGTGACATCACACCACTACCAAGCCTTTACGTGAATCGTTTTTATTATACCACCTCAGCGCGTTTAGCGAAGCGGTTTCCTTGGCACGTCTTGTTGAAGCAGAGATCGTGTTCCCCTTATTCCGGGATTCCCATCAATACGGACGTGGGTGGCCCAACCGTGCCATTGATTGCGGCGCTTGGGAGATAAGCGAGTTTTACCAGGCCGGGGGGACGCATAGTCTTCGTCCGCCCATATATAAGGGGATAAGGATCCGTCTTTTTTACCTATGCCTTCTTCCTCCTTTGCTTATCCATCTCCGTGCACTTGAGCTCCAGCACCCAAGTCCGCACATCTCGCCTCGACCTTCTCCAGCCATGTCCGGAGCGGGAGGCAAGTGGATGGCCTCCTCCGTTACGGAGGGGCATATCGAGAAGCTGCGCGGCGCCGGATACCTGTCCAGCGACATCGCGCACCGGCTGCCCGACGAGGGGCAGCTCATCCCCACCCCCAGGCCCCATGAGAGGGTCGTATTTCTTCCCCACTTCCTCCGCGGACTGGGCTTCCCACTTCACCCCTTCGTCCGGGGGCTCATGTACTACTACGGCCTGGACTTCCACGATCTGGCGCCAAACTTCATCCTCAACATCTCAGCGTTCATCGTCGTGTGCGAGGCCTTCCTCTGCATCCAGCCCCACTTTGGCTTGTGGCTAAAGACCTTCAATGTCAAGCCGAAGGTGGTGAAGGGCATCCAAGGGGAGTGCGGAGGCGCCATGGTGGGAAAAATGCCCAACGTCATCTGGCTCGAGGGTGCCTTCGTGGAGTCCGTCAAAGGGTGGCAATCGGGGTGGTTCTACATCACCGAGCCGCGTGACCCTAAATGGGCAGTGGCCCTCGAGTTCAGATCTGGTACCCCCATGCAGCTCACCTCCTGGAAGGGGAAGGGCTTGCTATGGGGTAGTTCGGAGGAGCTGACAGGACTCCAGTCCTATCTCCAGACCCTGGTGAACAAGAAGCTTAAGCTTGTCAACGTGATCCAGGTCATGCTCGTCCGCCGGATTCTCCCCTGCCAGCAACGGGCCTTCAATTTGTGGGAGTTTGATCCGGCACAGCACCGGACATTTGAGCGGGCTCTTCGACACGACGTACAAAGCTGCCTGGAGGGTGCTGTTCAAGGGAGGAGAAGCCCCCGCATCCGCAACTGAAGATCGCGGATTCAGCACGCAACGCCCGGCCGGCGAGGTAAGCTATGTTATCCTTTATGGGACACTCATTTCTTTCATAGTTTGACTCTATGTGGGATCTAAAACTCCCAATGCCTTTAACAGGACTGGAAGAAGACGTCCGGACAGGTTAACTGTCCGGCTCCCCTTCGCGAAGACCCAGCGGACATCCGTTTAACGGGGCTGCTGGTTCCAGCCCTTTACGTGGTGCCGGAGAAGAAGGCCAAGAAGAAGGCCACGGGAACCTGAAGGAGTTCCCGGCGCCAGGTGGTATCGGACTCATCATCCGATGACTCCGAGGCGGACTCCTCCCCCGAGGAGGAGGAGAAAGAGGCCTCTTCCCCAGTGGGGGGAGAGAAGAAGAGGAAGGCCTCCCCAACGAGGGCGGCCGAAGGGTCCAAGAAAGGACGGACCCTTTCTCCGGACTGCTCCGCCAATGCCGACGACGGCGACGAGGAGTGGCCCTCAAGGGCCAAGCCCCTGGCAAGATCGTAAGTGTCCGAATTCCTGGATGATTTATAATTTCTCTTTTTGCCACATGGTGTCCTTCTAATGCCGATACAACCTGTAGTCCGGCCAAGGACGATCTTCCCGCTTCATCGAGCGGGTCCTTGGCTCCGTCGGATATGGATTCCCTTCCGACCGCCTCCACCCCTCATGACGCTGATGGCGCCAAGGTGGGATCCCGGGAGGGGACCCACCAGGAGGGGGAGGCTCCGAAGGTGCCACAGGGCAACCTCCCGGACTTCGCACCGGACTCCGCACCAGAACCCGCAGTGGTTTCGGAGTCCGGCAGGCGGCCCCTTCGTAAGAAGGGCAAGACTGTGACACCGGCGGCCGCCATCCAGCCGGAGGCGTCGGATAACTTGTTGGAGGCGCTCAACGGCGCTTCCATCGAAGAAGAACACCGCACTGTCATGAGTGCGGTGATTCAGAAGGTTCAGCTCGCCAAGAGCGGGCTGACCAAAGCTTGTAGCAGCCTTCTAACAGGCTTTGAGGTAAGACTTTTAAGACATGTAATATAATACCGCATAGACAGTAGCCCCTGATGCTCGGTTCGGTGTTCGGAAAGAAAAACCGGACTGAGGATCTTACAAAGATATACGCAGGAGTTCTAAAAAATATGTCAATATGGGATTGCAGGCTGCGCTGCTGACCTCTGCCGCACTGACTGCGGAGGTCGATGCTTTGAAGCAGAACCTCGAGCGGTCCGAGAGCAAGCTCGGCCGTGCCAAGAAGCAGCTCGAGGACAAGGAAGGTGAGTGACACCGTATTGAATTTTTACCTTACAGAAAAGGATTTTGGTTGCAAGAGAAATAACAAGGATAACGTGGGTACTCCAGGGGCCACGAACGAGGTGGCGACCCTGAAGGAGGCCGTGTCCGCGGCCGAACATAATGCGGCCGCGGAACGAGTTGAGTGAGAGAAGCAGGAGGCGCGGGTGGCGGAGGTGCAGCAAGAGCTCCAGGCTCTCGTGGAAAAGCATGAGAGCTTGGAGCGCGACTCGAAGACTCGAGAGTCCGAGCTTGCCTCGGTTCTTGAGAGTGCCAAAGCGGCTAAGGCCGAAGCCCACAAGGCCCTCCAGGAGATTGAGGCGGTGAAGAAAATAGCGACGGGTAAGGCATTTTTCATGCAAAGCAAGCATGTGAATGTGAATTTCCTGTTACTTACCCGAATTCGGAGCTCTCCAGGAGCGTTTGTAGTTCTGCCTCGCAGCGTGTCCGATGCTGCCACATTCTACCGCGCCGAGGAGGGGAGCTCGACGGAGAAGGTCTTCTGGTCTCAGTATGCTGAGGCCAGACATCCGGTGCCCCTTAGCGACCAGCTGAAGCAGCTGGTCGAGCTCCACAAGGTAGCCGAATAGGCCATGAAGGGCCTCATAGTTCGGTTGTGGCCCAAGGAGGCCATGCCTGGGAGCTACTTCGGCCTGGTGCGGCGGCTGGTGGATGCGTGTCCCTGGGTGGAAGTCGTCAAGCAGTCCGCCTGCATTGAAGGTGCCCGTCGGGCCCTTGCCCGTGCAAAAGTGCACTGGGGCAGGATGGACGCTGAGAAGCTTCTGACGGACGCGCCGCTGGCGGGCAAGGAGTATCGCATGCCCGAAATGTATTATAAGAGTGTCCTGAAGGGAGCCCGCATGATTGCGGATGAGTGCTCCAAGGATGTAATATTTGAGTAAAATCGCATTATGTTATCCTGTGCGCAGAAAACTGTGTTCATATGCGCTAAGCAACGCTTATTAATTTAAAATATTACCTTCTGTGCGGCCGTTTATCAAATCTGATAGATGGCAAGTCGTCGGCTTCAGCCCCCATGCCACTAGTGCTGGGGTGTTCGGGATAAACTTGAGCGCTCTTGTTCCCATGTTTGGGTCCCTCTAGGGAGGCGCTCAACACAACGAACGAGGCAACCGGACTTATAATGCTTGAACACTCTCACTTAGCCATAGAATTCTATAATTTTAATTTTAGCGAAGCCCCTAGTGTTCGGAAGACCGAGTTCGGGGCGCTATCCACGCCTGGGCCGGACAAAGCCGGTTCCTCGCTCTAAGCGGCATAAGTCTTTAGGGACTCGAAAAAACCTCTCGAACAGCGACCAGCTCTCGCCTTATCATGACGGTCAGTTTTAGCTTTCTCCACTGAGGCGCTCGCCCAGCTCAACCGGGGTGCAATCGCAGTGGTTCTCCCAGTGCTACCTTAGCCGATAAAACGGAACGTAAGGTACCAAAACATGGGAGCCGGGCAAACCCAACTATTGACCCAAGACATGATTCGGAGCCGATGCATATAATGCTATAAGTTCGGGGTGCCGCACTTGTGAAAGTGCTCGGACTTATCACACCATAATGCGGGGAACTTAAGCCCCTGGTGTATTCGGCCGTACCAAAGTGTACGGATGCAACATGTCATAAACGAACATATATAAGAAAGAAATGCGATTATAAGCAAAAAGCGATGCATTGTTTATTCAGAAATACTGCCATGAATGCAGAGCTATACAAATAGTGCGGTAAGCAAGGGATTGGACTATTTAAACATGTCCCCCTCCAGGGGTAGGCTACGGAATGGTGTATTAAACTGATTTAATGCTCGTAATGGAGACCACCTGAGTGTTCGTCGTAGCCTTTCTCTTCCCTGGCTGTTGCATCGTGAGTTCGGCAGGTCTACTGCCGGACAAGGCCTCTGGTGAACGGAGTCCTGTGGGTAAGAAAAAAGAAAAAGGAAAAGACCGACATACTTGGGAGCCCCTGAAAGTGCGTTATATCGACTAGAGGGGGGATGAATAGGCGATTTTTATGAATTCTTCACTGAGGAATTTGCCAATGAGGAAATTCCTTAGCGAAGAATTACTTGCAGCGGAATAAGTACTCAGAAGTAAGCATAACAGAATACAAGCATGGTCATCATGATGAAATGAAGACTAGCACAGAGTACAAAAAGTGTAATCACAGGATAACACAAGATGAAGACAATCAGACTGAAGAAATTGAACTGAGGAAATTGAGAAAGTCTTCAGTCAAAGTCTTCAAACACAGATATGAACAAACACTCAACATAGTAATGCGGAAATGAAAGGGTTGAGGAAATAGAACCAGTTATGTTGGTGAAGACAATGATTTGGTAGACCAGTTCCAACTGTTGTCTCAGTTGTACGTCTGGTTGGAGCGGCTGAGTATTTAAACTCGAGGACACACAGTCCCGGACACCCAGTCACTGAGCACGCAACTCAGGACACCCAGTCCTCACCGTATTCTCCTTGAACTAAGGTCACACAGACCTCGTCCAATCACTCGTGGTAAGTCTTCAGGCGACTTCCAAACCTTCACAGACTTGGTCACTCGGCGATCCACAATTCCTCTTGGATGCTCTAGACCATGATGCCTAACCGTCTGGAAGAAGCACAGTCTTCAAAGGTAACAAGCGTCGGATCCACTCAGGATCAATCTCTTCAGTGATGCTCAATCACTTTGGGTTTGTAGGGGTTTGGGTTTTGGGTTTTTCCTCACTTGATGATTTTTGCTCAAAGTCCTCAGAGGATGGGTTGCTCTCAAATGACAAGTGTCAAGTTCTCTCAGAGCAGCCAACCAGCTAGTGGTTGTAGGGGGCGGCTATTTATAGCCTAGGGAGCAGCCCGACATGATAAGACATAAATGCCCTTCAATGATATGACCGTTAGGTGGATAAGATATTTTGGGACAGCTGGCGCGCAGCACAGTGACGGTCGGAAATTTGACTCTCAAATTGCTCAGGGAAATCATGTTCCTCACTGTGTAGGCAATTCACACTGGCGAATTCCAAACTCCTCAGTCAGAACAAATTCATCAGCGACCAGAAGAACTTTGTCTATGTCACTGAAGAAAGTGACCGAACTATATGAGATTTCCAAAGGCTTCACTCGAAGGGATTGGTAGGTGTAGGATTTTTGAGTTGAGCATCACATGGAAAATTTTCCTTAGTATTTCCTCGACCCCCTTTAACAGTACGGTGTTTCCTATGACTCAAGAAAGAGAAAATGAAACAACAAAAACAAAAGTCTTCACGCTTCATGTTCCTCAAATGAATATCAAGTCTTCAAGGTCACACCAATTTCTTCACTTTCAAAGTCTTCAGAAAGTCTTCAGAATATCAAAGTCTTCAGTTGAAGAACTTCATTTTTAGGGGTCGACTTTCTCTGTAAATATCAAACTCCTCATAGACTTATAGACCTGTGTACACTCACAAACGCATTAGTCCCTTAACCTATAAGTCTTCAATACACCAAAATCACTAAGGGGCACTAGATGCACTTACAATCTCCCCCTTTTTGGTGATTGATGACAATATAGGTTAAGTTTTCAACGGGGATAAACATATGAAATGTAACTGCTGATATTGAGGAATTTGATTGCAAGATATAGAGGAACTCCCCCTGAAGATGTGCATAGTGAGGAATTTTCTTTTGAGGCAATGCACATTTGAAGAGTTGAATCATGGAGATCTCCCCCTATATCTTGTAATTCATACACGCATTTGATATATAATATGAAGAATTTGAAATGCATGATGAAATATGGTGCGTGATGGGATTCATCATGCGTGCAATGTCATTAACGAGGAATAAGCATGCCGAATAAAGCATCAAAGGTTTCAGAGCATAGTGCAACAAAAGTATCAGCGCACCATCGGGTTTAAGATTACAACTCGATCCAAATAAAAGTTTCAGAAGAACTTAAAAAAATGCCCTTGATATAGACCCGCTTGAAGACTAACTCAGATTTCTCCCTCTTTGTCATCAAATGACCAAAAGGATTGAAACTGAGGACTAACGCCCCTGAAGAATTTCAAGTCGAGGGAGGAGCACCAGCGTTGTTGGGGTTGTTTGTTGTAGCAGGGCCTGCCGCAGTGTCGTCCAAATCTTCATTCTCATCAGTGTCATGCGATGAAGAATAAGAGCTGGCCACCAGTGGAGGAACTTTGACCCTCTTGAATTTCTTCGGAGGAGGTGCAGACCTCAAATTATTCCTTGAGACCCATAGTCTTCAGTTCTTCAGCGTTATAGACATGAGTGAGGACAGCCCAGGTGTGGTTGAAGGTTTCATGAAGGTAGTATTGGTTCTTCTTCACAGCATTGTGTGTTGAGGTCATATTGTGAAGAAGTGCACCAAACTGACGTTTTACCCATTTGTGATTGCGATCAACCTTCTGATGAAGACTGGGGAGTAACTCACGGTCAGTCATCACCCTGGGTGCTGTGGCTTGAGGATTTTGCTTGGCTGAGGTATTTGCGGCAGAGTCATGGGTGGCAGAGTCGTCATTGGTAGAGTAACATGTAGCCTTGCGAAATTGACCATCCAATGGACGAATGCCTTCATCGATCACAGCAGCTGCCTTGCCGTTATCATCATCTGATCAAACTGTCTGTTTGAGGACTTCAATGGGAGGCAAGTAGCTACCGTGGTTCAGAGTGTCAGCTTTATAATTCAGTGAAGATCTTTCCCTGATGAATCTCATAATCCAAGGCGCATAGGGCTTCAGCTCGAATGGTGACATAGCAATATTGCCCAGAGTCCTCATGAAGAAATCATGGAAGTTGACGGGAACGCCATGAATGATGTTGAAAAGCATATTCTTCATGATGCCAGCGACTTCTTCATCATTTGAGTCATGGCCTTTGATAGGACTTATTGTCTTCGTCAGAATGCGATAGACAGTCCGAGGCACATAGAGTAATTCCTTGACGAGGAATTTGGTTCGTGGGGCCTGCCCAGGCTTCATGAGCACTTGCATATAGTGATTTGTCAGTTCAGGGTCACCGTAGATGCAACGTGCACTGTCATGGGGAGGATTGAGAGGAAGGACGCGAAGCAATTCAGTTGCTGGTGCCTTGTAGTGAGTGTTTTCAGTCATCCAGTCCAACACCCATGAGTTGACATCTTCAGCGTCTCCAGTGATATGCAGTGTTGCGTAGAACTGAAGAATGAGTTCTTCATTCCAATCGCAAATGTTCGTGCAGAAATTTAGTAATCCTGCATCGTGAAGAACACTGAGGACTGGCTCGAAGCACGGCAGAGATTCCATGTCCATGTGAGGAATGTGTGGATGATCAAAGATTTTGTCTTTGTCAAACAACACAGAGGAATAGAAGTTGGCTTGACTAGCAGTCCAGAACCACCTCTTCCTTGTGCGAGCAGAGTCATTGGGGTTGTAGTCAGTGAAGAATACATGCTCGGAAAAGAAGTCTTCAGCCTTGAACTTCTGTTTGCTTGAGAACGGATTCTTTGGCTTTGGCCGAGGGGTGTCAGTGAGGTGCATCACCACCTCAGGAATCGCGAGCTCAGGTACTTCAGGCTGAGGAATTTCTGGTTCCTCTTCTTGTGCAACCTGAGGATCAGCATCAGCAGGTTCTTCAGCACTAGTGGCTGGAATGTCTTCATGCATAGAGGGAGTGGGTTGAGTTTCTTCAGAGCCCATTCAAACTGTTGGTGCAGGGGACTGGGGAATCTGTTGGATAGGGGTGAAGAGAGGAGTATTGGGATGCTGACTTTCCCAAAAGTCATCATTCATCACAGGTGTGGTGCATCCTATATCCACATCTTTATCTTCAATTTCCTCAACACCAGCCTCTTCAGCTGTGAACTGAGGCATAGGTGAGGAAATGACTGGCGTTGAAGGGATTTCATCCACTTCAATTTCTTCATCGATCTGCTCTGACGAAGCAGCAGAATGATTTTCTTCATCAGATCCGCTTGGGATCCCATAGTCTTCTCCAAAGGGAACAAGGTCCTTTGATGGCATGGAGGAAATTGGAACAACATCAATAGGATTTTCAAATGAGCTGGTCATTGGCTTCATTTTCTTCGCAACCGAAGAATTTGACGCAGCTGATGCCTTCCTTTTCTTCACTGCAGCTCACTCTGCAGCCTTGGTCTTCTTCACATCAGAGGCAGATGGAAGAATTGGAGTTGGTGTAGGCGCGGGAGGAGCTGAGGAATCTGGTTGATTTTCTTCAGGCGCAACTGATGCAGTTGCTCCGATCTCTTCAGTTTCTTTAGGCACACCACTAGTGGATGCCCTGGCAATTTCTTCAGCGGCTGGAATGGAGTCATCAGCCCTGGAACTAGCATTTTCTTCAGCAGGCTGAAAGTCATCAGCGGTGCTGGCATGTTCTTCAGCAGGCTGAGCAGAGTCTGCAGCCTGAGGGTTTTCTTGTTGCGTTGGGGCTGCAACATTTATGAATTTCTTCGTCAGCTTGAGGAATCTCACTTTAGCTCCTTGCCAATCAGCATAATAGGCATCAAAGTCTTTGCTGAGGGCTTGGATTTCAGACTGAGCCTGGAGAAGTTCCTCAGGTGTCATTCTGACAACATTTTTCTTCAGGAGCTTCTCCTTTCTGTATTGCGCTTTCTTGATCTCTCTTGCCTTTTCAAACTTCCATTTCTCCCGAGTGATGAAATGGGTCAGCATGTGACTTTGACCAGGAGTCAGATGAAAATCAGGCATTGGGGTGTTTGGATCCTTGTGCTAGAGATCAATGTAATTGAGGATTTTCCTCGGATCCAAAAGCAGTGGCACAGATGTGCCTTTGGCTCTAGCGGCCTTCACTTGTCTGTCTCTGATGATTTCTGCAAGTTCATCATCAGAGGCTTCATCATCAGAAGGCACGTCAAACACGACCTGTTTGTTCTTTGGACTTGGCCGAGGACCACGTCCAGCTGTTGCTTTAGTCTTTAATAGTGTGGGGCATGATGAGGAAATTGGTGCAGCTGAGGAACTTGCTGAAACACCAGAGGCAATCGAGAAACCAGCAGTCCTTTGACATGTAGCCAGATGCATAGGAGCTGAGGACTTTGAAGGAGCTGCTGAGGACTTTGGTGGAGCAGTAGTAGTGTGAGGAATTTGCCGTGAGGGCATTGCTGAGGAACTTGGCCGTGAGGGCGCTGTTGGTGAAGCACTTGGCTTACGAGCAGGCTTCTTTGGCATGGATTTCCTCGGTTTGCCCGAGGCCTTAGTAGCAGTAGCAGTGGCAGAATCCTCATTGAATTTCTTCACTGCCTCCTTGGCTTGTCTTGCCAATTTAGCTTGGCGCTTAGCCCATTCTTCAGCAAAGTCCTCACCACGCTTGATGCTGGTGGGGTCAGCTTCTTGGCCAGGTGCCAATGGAGCTCTTGGGCATGGAGGATTGAGGGCGAATTTCCTCATGTACTTTGGAGTCACATATCTGTATTCCCTCCATTCCCTTGCCCATCTCCGTTCAATCCTCTGTATGCGCACCTTGCGCTGATTTTTGTTTTCTTTGCCAAATTTTGCTTCATCAGGAGTGCAATAGTCAGCATAAATTTCCTCAGGGATTTCAAACACAGTCATAACCTCAGGTTTCTTTCCTCCTTTCTGCGGCTTCTTACCGTCTGCCATATTCCTCAGTTGAGGAATTTGGACAATTGAATTCTTTGAAGAAGTATGCAGTTTTTCTTCGAGGAACGCTGCAAATGAGTTAAGTTGATGAGAACCTAGTGATTCAGCAGCAGACATGAGTACCTATGAACAGAGTATAGGTGCGAGGAATTTGGAGAGGTCATATGCGTTCTCAGAAGGTTTTTCGAAAAGAACATGTTTTGAGGAATTTGACCAGATGAACCTTGAGGAGTTTCACTAAGCGTTCTTGTCTTAGGTTCCAGAGTTGTACAGATCGAAGATCCACACAATTAGGGAATCTTGAAGAAAATGTTTGCTTAGAGAAACAGTTCAAGATCATATGATGTGTGAGGTGTTCATATGTGTGAAGATTTGAAGAATAAACACCTTTGAAGATTTTCAGGAAAGTTTGAGAATCAAAGTGAGTAATAAAAGTAACTTTTAATTACCCGAAGTGAAGAACACGACGAACTGAGAAGAACAGATGTGAAGTTCCTCAGGTTAGATCTCCCACGCCCTAACTTGGCAGAGGAAGACAGCTACGGCGGCGGCGGAGTGAAGATTTCCGCGGTCGGCGTGAGTACAACGGCGACGAGGTCGAGGCAGCGAAGCTCTTCCTCACTGGCGACGATGGAGTAGCGGCGGCGCTAGGGTTTGAGGAGCTCGAGTGAGAGAGTAGCGATCGAGCGGAGTAAATGAAGTGAGGAAGTGGAGAGGGGTATTTATAGACACGGTAAAAACTGTTCGCCCGAAGATTTTGGGACGAACGTGCCCCTGCCCTTTCTCCTTCTCGCGACATGTGTCACCCACGTACTGTGTAGTTGAGATCGTGTACGATCCTGGGTGAATAGAATAATGCATTGTGGGATGCGGAACGGTTTGAGCGGCAAAACCAAAAATTTGGATAATATTTGTTTTAAAGTTTCGTTCGCAATTTCTTCAGCTGACAAGGACACAGTGAAAATTTTGAACGAGTTTCAAATAGAACGCACATGAAGAATTTGTGAATAGATTGGGTTGAGTATAGCATAGAGGGGAAGGGTCCAATCACATTCACTTAGTAGAAAAAGCAACTTGAAGAAATAGCTATAAGTGAATGCTGTAGAGGACATAAACTCATATATATATAGCCAATGAAGAAAAACGACAGAAATAGTGAAGATTTTGCAAAGTTGAAGAATTTGAAAAACTGAAGAATTTCAAAACTGAGGAAAAACTCAAATTGAAGATTTTCAACTTTTTGTGGTGGCGTGACCACCCTATAAGAATGATGATTTCAGACACCGTGTACAATTGTCGTAGGGTTCTGAGAATCAAATTCTTCATTAATTTCTTCACACTTAGAGTGTTATTCTTCATTGATTGAAGAAAAACATTTCTTCATGTGTTGCACATCTAAGTCATCAATTTTTCATAAGTGTCAGGGTGTGTGTCCTTTTCAAAGAACATTCGAAGATTCTAAGATATTTAGCTCACACCGCAACTTGCTAAATCTCTTCTCATCCAAGGGCTTAGTGAAGATATCAGCTAGCTGTTCTTCAGTCTTCACGTGCTCGATGGAGATGTCGCCCTTCAACACATGATCACGAAGAAAATGATGACGAATCTGAATGTGCTTTGTCTTCGAGTGCTGAACTGGGTTGTGAGCAATCTTGATGGCACTCTCATTGTCGCAGAGGAGAGGCACATTCTTCACGTTGACGCCATAGTCCTTGAGTGTTTGCTTCATCCAAAGCAATTGAGCACAGCAAGAGCCAGCAGCAATGTATTCAGCTTCCGCAGTAGACAGTGATACGCAGTTCTGTTTCTTCGAGGACCAACAGACCAAAGATCATCCGAGGAAATGACAAGTGCCATAAGTTGACTTGCGGTCCACATGATCACCAGCATAGTCAGAGTCAGAATATCCAATGAGATCAAAAGTAGAGCCCTTGGGGTACCATAATCCTAGTGTTGGTGTGTGAGCTAGATATCTAAGAATATGCTTCACAGCCTTATGGTGTGATTCCTTCGGTGCAGCTTGAAATCGGGCACACATGCAAACACTAAGCATTATATCTGGCCTAGATGCACATAAGTACAGTAAAGAACCAATCATGGAGCGGTATACCTTGTGATCGAAGTCAATACCATTTTCATCAGTGCATAGATGGCCATTAGTGGGCATAGGAATTTTGATGCCTTTGCAATCTTGCATGCCGAATTTCCTCAGTACATCTTTGAGGTATTTCTCCCGAGATATGAATATGCCATTGTGCTGTTGACGAATTTGAAGACCTAAGAAGAATTTCAACTCTCCCATCATAGACATTTGATATTCTTCACTCATCATATAGGCAAATTCATCACTATAACGTTGGTCAGTACAGCCAAAGATAATATCATCAACATATATTTGGCACACAAACAGTTCACCATCATAAGATTTAGTAAAGAGAGTAGGGTCGAGCGAACCGGGTGTGAAGCCATTCTTCACGAAGAATTCCTTCAATGTATCATACCACGCCCGAGGGGCTTGCTTGAGACCATAGAGGGCCTTATTAAGTCTGAAGACTTTGTCAGGATTCTTTGGATCTTCAAAACCTGGGGGTTGAGCAACATATACTTCTTCCTCAAGCTTACCATTGAGGAATGCACTTTTCACATCCATTTGATATAAGATGATATCATGATGGTTAGCATAAGCAAGTAATATGCGAATAGCCTCAAGTCTAGCAACAGGTGCAAAAGTTTCATCGAAATCAATTCCTTCAACCTGTGTGTAGCCTTGAGCTACCAGTCGTGCCTTATTCCTCACCACAAGGCCATTTTCATCTTGCTTGTTGCGGTAGATCCACTTTGTGCCAATGATATTATGCTTGCGAGGATCTGGACATTTGACCAGTTCACAGACATTGTTGAGCTCGAACTGATGTAATTCTTCTTGCATAGCCTGAATCCACTCCGGCTCCAAAAATGCTTCATCTACCTTAGTGGGCTCTGTGATAGAGACAAAAGCATAGTGCCCACAAAAGTTAGATAAATGTGAAGCTTTTGAGCGTGTGAGAGGACCTGGTGCTCTAATGTCACCGATGATCTTCTCCACTTGCACTTCTTTTGCAACGCGAGGATGAGCTGGTTGTCGCTGAGGAGTTTGATCAGCATTTTCTTCAGCACCATTTTCCTCAACATTTTCTCCAGGTGCATCAGCTCGACGTTCTTCATGAACTGGAATGAATTCTTCAGCAGATTCTTCAGTAGGAATGACATCCTCAGTTGCCTCCAACTTGATAGAATCCTCAGGTGCTGGTTCATCTAACACATAAGGTAGGTGCTCTCTTTGCGAGCCATTAGTTTCATCGAACCGCACATCTACAGTGTCAACAATCTTGTGAAGAACAATGTTGAAGACTCTGTAGGTGTGCGAGTCCTTTTCGTAACCAAGCATAAAACCTTCATGTGCTTTCGGTGCAAATTTAGAATTGTGGTGAGGATCTCTAATCCAACATTTAGCACTGAAGACTTTGAAATAACTCACATTGGATTTCTTGTCAGTGAGGAGTTCATAGGCCGTCTTCTTGAAGAATTTGTGAAGATATACTCTGTTGATGATGTGGCACGCAGTATCAGTTGCATCAATCCAAAAACGATGAGGCGTTTTGTATTCATCAAGCATAGTGCGAGCCATCTCAACAAGAGTTCTGTTCTTGCGCTCCACGACGCCATTTTGCTGAGGAGTATAGGGAGCAGATAACTCATGAGTAATACCAAGTTCATCAAGATAGTCATCAAGACCGGAATTCTTGAACTCAGTTCCATTGTCACTTCTGATGTGCTTGATCTTCACACCAAAGTTGGTTGAAGCCCTCGAGGAAAACCGTTTGAAGACTTCCTGCACTTCATGTTTGTAAGTAACAATGTGTACCCATGTATATCGAGAGTAATCATTAACAATGACAAAACCATATAGAGATGCATCATCAGTGACTGCTGAGTAATGATTAGGTCCGGAGAGGTCCATGTGAAGCAATTCGAATGGACGAGTAGTGGTCATGATAGTCTTCTCTGGATGCTTGGCCTTGGTCATTTTTCCAGCTTCAGAGGCTCCGCATAAGTGATCCTTGAGGAATTTGACATTCTCAATGCCAATGACATGCTTCTTCTTCGCAAGCGTGTGCAAATTCCTCATGCCTGCGTGACCAAGTCGTCGATGCCATAGCCAGCCTTCTGAAGCTTTTGCAAGTAGACACACGGCTGGTTGTGGTCCTGTAGAGAAATCAACAATATACAAATCTCCTCTCCTAAAGCCTTCAAAGACTTTGGAATTGTCAGCTTCCATAATCACAACACAATGATACTTGCCAAAGACAACAACCATATCAAGATCACAAAGCATTGAGACTGACATGAGCTTGTATCCTAAGGACTCAACAAGCATGACTTTGTCCATGTGTTTATCCTTAGAGATTGCAACCTTACCAAGACCCAATACCTGACTTTTGCCTTTGTCAGCAAAGATGATATGCTTCAGATGTGATGGTGATAAGGGAGCATCCATCAATAGATTCTTGTCACCAGTCATGTGATTCGTACATCCACTATCGAGGACCCACTCAGTAGCTTTGGGTTGATCATCCTGCAGATGAATTAGTGTAGCTTACAATCTCATATGCTTCATTTGTGAAGAATATGATATCAAGTTCATCAGATGAATTTCATCAATCAGTAAACAGATATAGCAGTATGAGGACGTGTGAAATGAAGGTTCATTTCATCATGATTCGCCTACGTCCTTTCAGGCAATTTTGTCAGGTCCCCAGTAAATTCTTCAGACATTAAAGCACGTCTGGAGACCTAACCCTGCAGAAGAGATTAGTTCTTTTTCTTCACCACCCACATCTGAAGGGGTGGAAAAGAGTTCATCACTCTGCTACACCATACGAGAATGGTGGCATAGAGGCCAAACCATTTCGTTTCACATAAGAGGGGTTAGGGTAAGCATATGAATAAGCAAAGAAATTCTTCGAGGACTTATGAACATAATGGTTTGAAGAATAATGCACATATTCATAGCCCTTAGCTCTACCCTGCGAAACAGAGTTATTAGCACGATGATAATCATGTGAGGACTTTGATCCTTTTGAGGAATTTGATCCACATGAGGAATTTGGTCCGTATGAGGACTTGGATCCATATGAAGAATTTGGTCCATATGAAGAATTTGATCTGGGGTTCCTGTTCTTCACAGGTGGTGTCATGAGGACATTCACCTGAAGACTTTCGAGGCAATTCTTGGGAACCCAGATTTTCTTCATAGGAGAACCATTCCTGTAGTTAGTGCCAACATATCTAGCAAATACTTCACCATTCTGATTTTTGAACAGTTTATAGTTGGAGTCAAATGACTCATCAGAAGAATGAGGAGATTCACATGTAAAGCCAGATAAGTTAGATGGATCAACTGAGGTCCCTTTGCAGCAACCCATGAGGTTTTGGGGTACTGCTCAGGCTTCCAATATGTTCCATCAGCAATAAGTTTCCTCTCAAAGGCGATACCCTCTTTCCTAGGGTTTCTATTGAGGATCTGCTTTTTAAGCACATCACAAAGAGTCGGATGCCCTTTGATGCTTTTGTACATGCCTGTCATGTACAATTCCTTCAGCCCTGCATCGTCAGTGAGACTAGCAATGTCCTCAGATGAGGAATTAGTGATAGCAGAGGCAGGTGAAGAATTTGTAACAGTTGAAGCATTTGAACATTCAGGTGAAGAATTAGCAGATTCACGTTCAATGCACTTTAAGCATGGAGGAACAAATTCTTTCTGAGAAGCGTCGATTTGTTGAGCTAGTAATGAATCGTGCTCCTTCTGAAGATCTTCATAACTCACTCTTAGCTTCTCAAGATCTTGCTTTCTTTGAAGAAATTCATAAGAAAGTTTCTCATGATCAGATAAGAGAGTGTTATGATGACTTTGAAGGTTATCAAACCTAGACTGAAGTCTCTGAAGATTTTCAGTCAGGGCTTTAGTGCGAGCCATTTCTTCACCCAACATATCATCACTTTTGTCTAGCATGTTTTGAACCTTTTCAAAGGCCCTTTGTTGTTTTACAGTAATCTTAGCAAGTTTAGAGTAGCTGGGCTTGAGATCCTCATCAGATTCATTTTCACTAGATTCAGAGGAGGTGTATTTGAGTACCTTTGCACCTTTCGCCATGAAGCAATAGGTGGGAGCGTAGTCACCATTATCTTCATCAGGCTTGTCGGTGGGGTCAGTTTCTTCAGTGTTGAAGATGGACTTGCTAACGAAGGCAGTAGCGAAGGCCAGACTCGCCACACCAGATTCGGATTCTTCAGACGCCTCCTCTTCCTCATGTTCCTCAGATTCAGCTTCAGAGTCCATTTACTTTCCAATGAATGCCCGAGCCTTCTTGGAGCTGCTCTTCTTGTGAGATGAAGACTTTGAGGATTTTGATGACGAAGATTTTAATGATTTCTTCTTCTTCTTAGCATCATCAGAACTGTAATCCTTGTATTTCTTCTTCTTCAATTCCTTTTCCCACTGAGGACAATCTTGAATATAGTGACCAGGTTTCTTGCATTTGTGGCACAGCCTTCTCTTATAGCCACTTGATGAGGAATCACTGCTTCTTGAGGATTTTCCAAAGCAACCACATCTTTAGAACTTCTGGAATTTCTTCACGAGCAGTGCTAGCTCCTGGCTCAATTCTTCAGGATCACCAAGGCTACTTCCAGAATCCTCACATTCAGACTCAGACACAGCCTTGGCCTTCAGGGCACGTGGTTTGCCATAGCTCAAACCATAGAGATCTCTCTTTTCAGCAAGCTAGAACTTGTGAGTATTTAGCCTTTCGAGAATATCGGCGGGATCAAGAGACTTGTAGTCAGCATGTTCTTGTATCATCAGTGCCAGAGTATCAAATGAGGAATCAAGCGATCTCAATAGTTTCTTCACCACCTCATGGTCGGTGATGTCAGTGGCACCGAGGACTTGAAGCTCATTTGAGATGTCAGTGAGGCGATCAAAGGTTTGTTGGAAATTTTCATTGTCGAGTCTTTTGAAGCGGTTGAAGAGATTCCGAAGAACATCAACTCGAGAGTCACGCTGAGTTGAGACTCCTTCATTCACTTTGGACAGCCTATTCCAGATAAGCTTAGCAGTTTCCAAAGCACTCACTCTTCCATACCGTCCTTTACTCAGATTGCCACATATGATATTCTTCGCTTGAGAATCGAGTTGCTTGAATCTCTTCACATCGGTAGCGTTTAGTGAGGGTGAGACAGAGGGAACACTATTTTTCACAACATACCAGAGATCATTGTCAATTGCCTGAAGATGCATTCGCATCTTGTTTTTCCAGTAGGGGTAGTCCATCCCATCAAAGGTAGGACACCCAGCCGAGACCTTGATCATACCTGCGGTCGACATAACTAAAAATCCAGGTGTTAAACCAAAATCACACAGAACAAGGGAGTACCTTGCTCTAATACCAATTGAAAGTGCGTTATATCAACTAGAGGGGGGGTGAATAGGCGATTTTTATGAATTCTTCACTGAGGAATTTGCCAATGAGGAAATTCCTTAGCGAAGAACTACTTGCAGCGGAATAAGTACTCAGAAGTAAGCATAACAGAATACAAGCATGGTCATCATGATGAAATGAAGACTAGCATAGAGTACAGAAAGCATAATCACAGGATAACACAAGATGAAGACAATCAGACTGAAGAAATTGAACTGAGGAAATTGAGAAAGTCTTCAGTCAAAGTCTTCAAACACAGATATGAACAAACACTCAACACAGTAATGAGGAAATGAAAGGGTTGAGGAAATAGAACCAATTATGTTGGTGAAGACAATGATTTGGTAGACAAGTTCCAACTGCTATCTCAGTTGTACGTCTGGTTGGAGCGGCTGAGTATTTAAACTCTAGGACACACAGTCCCAGACACCCAGTCACTGAGCACGCAGCTCAGGACACCCAGTTCTCACCGTATTCTACTTGAACTAAGGTCACACAGACCTCGTCCAATCACTCGTGATAAGTCTTCAGGCGACTTCCAAACCTTCACAGACTTGGTCACTCGGTGATCCACAATTCCTCTTGGATGCTCTAGACCATGACGCCTAACCGTTTGGAAGAAGCACAGTCTTCAAAGGTAACAAGCGTCGGATCCACTCAGGATCAATCTCTTCAGTGATGCTCAATCACTTTGGGTTTGTAGGGGTTTGGTTTTTGGGTTTTTCCTCACTTAATGATTTTCGCTCAAAGTCCTCCGAGGATGGGTTGCTCTCAAATGACAAGTGTCAAGTTCTCTCGGAGCAGCCAACCAGCTAGTGGTTGTAGGGGGGCTATTTATAGCCTAGGGAGCAGCCCGACATGATAAGACATAAATTCCCTTCAATGATATGACCGTTAGGTGGATAAGATATTTTGGGACAGCTGGCACGCAGCACAGCAACGGTCGGAAATTTAACTCTCAAATTCCTTAGGGCAATCATGTTCCTCACTGTGTAGGCAATTGGCACTGGCGAATTCCTAACTCCTCAGTCATAACAAATTCATCAGCGACCAAAAGAACTTCGTCTCTGTCACTGAAGAAAGTGACCGAACTGTATGAGATTTCCAAAGGCTTCACTCGAAGGGATTGGTAGGTGTAGGATGTTGAGTTGAGCATCACATGGAAATTTTTCCTTAGTATTTCCTCGGCCCCCTTTAACAGTACGGTGTTTCCTATGACTCAAGAAAGAGAAAATGAAACAAATCAAACAAAAGTCTTCACGCTTCATGTTCCTCAAATGAATATCAAGTCTTCAAGGTCACACCAATTTCTTCACTTTCAAAGTCTTCAGAATATCAAAGTCTTCAGTTGAAGAACTTCATTTTTAGGGGTCGACTTTCTCTGTAAATATCAAACTCCTCATAGACTTATAGACCTGTGTACACTCACAAAAGCATTAGTCCCTTAACCTATAAGTCTTCAATACACCAAAATCACTAAGGGGCACTAGATGCACTTACAGCCCCTGGTGTGGTTAAGCCGCACTCTGGGCCTGTCGTGGTCGTGCCCCTCCCCCTATGCCCATGGTATCTCCAGAGCATAATGATGTACGCGAAGGACTGGTCTTGCAATTATGCAAGGGCTGGGGTTGGGGACACATTGCTACGCGTGCTCGGAACGTGCCAGGTGGTCTTGTTGTATGTTACTCCGGGCGCGTTTGGCCGTGTCCGGTCGCTTAATGGCCGGACATGAAAATTGCCTTAAGAGGCTGCTCTGTACTTCTGCCGCGAGAGCCGCTATGTGTTCCTCCGTTCGGAGGGAGCGTTCAGTGTTTCTGTTGACCGTGATGACTCCTCGAGGGCCTGGCATCTTGAGCTTGAGGTATGCGTAATGCGGCGCCGCGTTGAACTTTGCAAACGCGGTCCGTCCGAGCAGAGCGTGATAGCCACTGCGGAACGGGACTATGTCGAAGATTAACTCCTCGCTTCAGAAGTTATCCGGGGATCCGAAGACCACTTCCAGTGTGACTGAGCCTGTACAATTGGCCTCTACACCTGGTATGAAACCTTTGAAGGTCGTCTTTGTTGGTTTAATCCTTGAGGGGTCTATGCCCATCTTGCGCACTGTATCCTGATAAAGCAGGTTCAGGATGCTGCCGCCGTCCATCAGGACTCTGGTAAGGTGAAATCCATCGACGATTGGGTCTAAAATCAATGCGGCATATCCGCCATGGCAGATACTGGTGGGGTGATCCCTTCGATCAAAAGTGATTGGGCAAGAGGACCATGGATTGAACTTCGGGGCGACTGGCTCCATCGCATATACAATTCTAGGTGCACGCTTCCGCTCCCTCTTGGGTATGTGGGTTGCGTATATCATGTTTATCGTCCGTACTTGTGGGGGGAAACCCTTCTGTCCTCTACTGTTCGGCGGCCGGGCCTCTTCCTCGTCATCGCTATGCAGCCCCTTGTCATTGTTTTCGGCAATTAACTTGCCTGCCTACTTAAATACCCAACAATCCCTGTTGGTGTGATTAGCTGGCTTTTCGGGGGTGCCATGTATCTGGCAAGAGCGGTCGAGTATTCGGTCCAAATTGGACGAACCCGGAGTAGTTCTTTTGAATGGCTTTTTCCGCTGACCTGGTTTGGAGCCTCTGAATCCGGCGTTGACTGTCGTATCCTCAGTGTTATCGCCGTTAACACGGTGTTTGTTTTTGTTGCGACGCGACCTGCCATTGCGGTCCTTGTTGTCCGGACTGCCAGAATTTTTGCTGAGGTTGTTACTGCGGGCTAGCCAGTTGTCCTCTCCCGCGCAGAAGCGGGTCATGAGTGATGTGAGGGCTGCCATGGATTTCGGCTTTTCCTGTCCTAGGTGCCGGGCCAGCCACTCGTCACGGATGTTATGTTTGAAGGCTGCGAGGGCCTCTGCATCCGGACAGTCGACGATTTGATTTTTCTTTGTTAAGAACTGTGTCCAGAATTGTCTGGCCGATTCGTTTGGCTGCTGAATTATGTGGCTTAGGTCATCGGCGTCTGGTGGTCGCACATATGTGCCCTGGAAGTTGTCAAGGAATGCGGCTTCTAGGTCCTCCCAACACCCAATTGACTCTGCTGGCAAGCTGTTACGCCAATGCCGAGCTGGTCCTTTAAGCTTGAGTGGGAGATATTTGATGGCGTGGAGATCGTCACCGCGGGCCATATGGTTATGAAGGAGATAGTCTTCGATCCAAACCGCGGGGTCTATTGTGCCATCGTAGGATTCAATGCTCATGGGTTTAAACCCTTCAGGGATTTGATGATCCATTACTTCATATGTGAAGCGTAGTGGGTGTGCGGTGCCTCTATACTGGGCAATATCACGACGTAGCTCAAGAGAGCTTTGTCTACTATGTTCGGCCCGACCGGAGTTGCTGTATCCGGCGCGATGGTAGTCATCGTGCATCGTGGGGCGACCACGTGATCCGTAGATCGATCTTGATTGTCTTGCCTTATCCTCCAATATGTCTCGCAAGTCTGGCGCATTCCCCCGTGGCTTCGCGCTTTTCGAGCGGTGCCGGGGTACGGTTCTGGTGGAGGGCCTAGATGCCTCTCTGTCGCGGCCACGAGGTGGTCGGTCTGCCGTATTGTGCGCTGGTGATGAGGGTTTATATGCCTCCTCCTCTAATTGGGGGAGCAACTTGCATTTTGGGTAGCATTTGGAGGGGCGTTTGAGTTCATGCTCTTCGGCCGCGAGGACTTCGGTCCATCTGTCGGCCAGCAGGTCTTGATCAGCTCGAAGCTGTTGCTGCTTTTTCTTTAGGCTGTTCGCCGTGGCCATTAGCTGGCGTTTAAAATGCTCTAGTTCGACGGGATCCTCGGGCACGACGAATTCGTCGTTGTTGAGGCTTGCCTCGTCTCCAGAGGGAGGCATGTAATTATCATCCTCTACCTCTTCATCTGCCGCTCTCTCGTGAGGGCTGGCTTCTCCGTCCTCCTGTGCTGAATCTTGCTGGAGGGGGTTGTCTTCGGCACTCTCTGGGGTGTTATTATCTCCGGTGCCGGAATCTCCATTCTTGCTGTGGCGGGATTTAGAGCGGCGCCGCTGACGTCGGCGCTTGGGCTGTTTCTTAGAGGAATCTGCCTCCGCTGCTTCTTCGCCATTCCCATACTTTGGGATGTCCACCATGTATATGTCGTATGACGAGGTGGTCTTCCAGTGCCTCATAGGCGCTGGTTCTTGGTCGTCTTCGGCATCGTCGTCCATACCGTCGATGTCTTCGGAGTCGTAGTCTAGCATGTCGGTTAGATCGTCGACAGTGGCTACAAAGTGGGTGGTGGGTGGGTTTTGAATTTCTTCGTCGTCCGCATCCCAACCATCCTGATCGCAGTCCGGCCAGGGCTCTCCTGATAACGAGAGATACTTTAGCAAATTCAGGATGTCGCCAAAGGGTGAGTGCTGAAAGATGTCCGCAGCGGTGAACTTCATGATCGGCGCCCAATCGGATTCGATTGGTAGGGGCGCAGGAGGTTCGGAGTCCGGCACCTCAGAGTCACGAGCTTTACAAGGGACAAGGTTAGTATTCGGCTCCATCGCCGTAGAGGTTGCAGCCCCCGAGGCGGTGTCTAGCCACCCGTCCTTGATCTGCGCAGTCGGCTCCAAATTAAGGGTCGGAGTGGACTCATGTGCGGCCTCCAGGGCACTGTTCGGCAGCAGAGCTAAATCATGCCCATCCTGACAGTGCGGAGCGCTCGGCTGTGGCTCGAATCCATCGAAGATCAAGTCTCCGCGGATGTCAGCCGTGAAGTTTAGGCTTCCAAATCTGACCTGATGGCCAGGGGCGTAGCTTTCGATCTGCTCCAGATGGCCAAGCGAATTGGCCCGCAGTGCAAAGCCGCCGAACACGAAAATCTATCCGGGGAGAAAAGTCTCACCCTGGACTGCATCATTGCTGATGATTGAAGGAGCCATCAAGCCTATCGGTGACGACACAGAGGAACTCTCAATGAAAGCACCAATGTCGGTGTCAAAACCAGCGGATCTCGGGTAGAGGGTCCCGAACTGTGCGTCTAGGCGGATGGTAACAGGAGACAATGGACACGATGTTTTTACCCAGGTTCGGGCCCTCTCGATGGAGGTAAAACCCTACTCCTTCTTGATTGATATTGATGATATGGGTAGTACAAGAGTGGATCTACCACGAGATCAAGGAGGCTAAACCCTAGAAGCTAGCCTATGGTATGATTGTTGTAATGGTTGTTCGTCCTACGGACTAAAACCCTCCGATTTATATAGACACCGGAGAGGGCTAGGGTTACACAGAGTCGGTTACAATGGTAGGAGATCTACATATCCGTATTGCCAAGCTTGCCTTCCACGCCAAGGAAAGTCCCATCCGGACACGGGACGAAGTCTTCAATCTTGTATCTTCATAGTCTTGGAGTCCGGCCGATGATGATAGTCCAGCTATCCGGACACCCCCTAATCCAGGACTCCCTCACACATAATTCAGCAGCCAGAGGAATCGGCCAGACAATTCTGGACACGGTTCCTAACCAAGAAAAATCAAATCGTCGACTGTCCGGATGCAGAGGCCCTAGCAGCTTTCAAACATAACATCCGCGACGAGTGGCTTGCCCGGCACCTTGGACAGGAAAAGCCGAAATCCATGGCAGCCCTCACGACACTCATGACCTGCTTTTGCGCGGGAGAAGACAACTGGCTGGCTCGCAGCAATAACATGTCAAAGAGCCCTAGTAATTCGGATACCAAGGACAGCAATGGCAGGTCACGTCGCAACAAGCACAAGCGCCGCATTAACAGCGACAATACCGAGGATAGGGCAGTTAATGCCGGATTCAGAGGCTCTAAGCCCGATCAACGGAAAAAGCCATTCAAAAGAAGCACTTCGGTCCCGTCCAGTTTGGACCGTATACTCGATCGCTCATGTCAGATACATGGCACTCCTGACAAGCCAGCCAACCACACCAACAGGGATTGTTGGGTGTTCAAGCAGGCCGGCAAGTTAAATTCCGAAAACAAAGACAAGGGGCTACATAGCGACGACGAGGAGGAGCCCCGGCCGCTGAACAATAGAGGACAGAAGGGTTTCCCCCCACAAGTGCGAAAGGTGAACATGATATACGCAACCCACATCCCCAAGAGGGAGAGGAAGCGTGCGTTAAGGGACGTATACGCTTTGGAGCCAGTCACCCCAAAGTTCAACCCATGGTCCTCCTGCCCGATCACTTTCGATCGTAGGGACCACCCCACTAGTATCCACCATGGAAGATTTGCCGCATTGGTTCTAGACCCAATCATCAACGGATTTCACCTCACTCGAGTTCTTATGGACGGCGGTAGCATCCTGAACCTGCTTTATCAGGACACAGTGCGCAAAATGGGCATAGATCCCTCAAGGATTAAACCCACAAAAATGACCTTTAAGGGCATCATACCAGGTGTATAGGCCCATTGCACAGGCTCAGTCACACTTGAAGTGGTCTTCGGATCTCCAGATAATTTCCAAAGCGAGGAGTTAATCTTCGATATAGTCCCGTTCCGCAGTGGCTACCATGCACTGCTCGGGTGAACTGCATTTGCAAAGTTTAATGCGGGGCCGCACTATGCATACCTCAAGCTCAAGATGCCAGGACCTCGGGGAGTCATTACAGTCAATGGAAACACCGAGCGCTCTCTCCGAACGGAGGAGCACACGGCGGCCCTCGCAGCGGAAGTACAAAGCAGCCTCTCAAGGCAATTCTCCAGTCCGGCGATAAAACGTCCGGACACCATCAAGCGCGCTCGGAGTAACCTACAACAAAACCGCCTGGCACGTTCTGAGCAAGCATAGCAATGCGGCCCCAACCCCAGCCCTCGCGAAACGGTGAAATCCGTGCCACGCGTACAAAATTACGCTCTGAAAATACCATGGGCATAGGGGGAGGGGCACAACCATGGCACACCACAAAATGCGGCTCAACCGCCTTAGGGCTGCTGATTTTATCATTTTTTTCTTACTTTCAGGACTCTACTCTCCGGAAGACCTGCTCGGCAGTATCATTGCGGAACACACGATACAACAACCAGGGAGGCAGAAAGCTATGTCACAGTGTGGAATTCCCAAGTGGTCTCTATAACGAGCATAATACCTGTCTTAAATACCATTCCGCGGCTCGCCCTGGAGGGGACATGTCAAATAGTCCCATCTCTTGCTTATCGCGCTATTTGTATCGTTTTACTTTTAAACGCACCTTTTTCGAATAAACAATGCTAAGCTTCAGTCTATTATAGCATTCTCTTTATATATATATATATATATATATATATATATATATGTTCATTCATGACATTTAGCACCCGTACACTTTGGTACGGTTAATACGCCAGGGGCTCAAGCACCCCCATAATACGGCGTGAGAAGTCCGAACACTTTCACATGTGCGGCACTCCGAACTTATAGCATTATATGCATCAGCTCCGAATCATGTCTTTGGTCAATAGTTGGGTTTGCCCGGCTCCCATGTTTTGGTACCTTGCGTTCCGCTACATCGGCAAAGGTAGCACTGTGAGAACTACTGCGATTGTGTCCCGGTTTAGCTGGGCTAAGCACCTCAGTAGAGAAAGCTAAAATTGACTGTCATCATAGGGCGAGAGGAGGTCGCTGTTCGAGAGGTTTCGAGTCCCTAAAGCATTATGCCGCTTAGGGCGAGGAGTCGGCTTTGTCGGGCCTAGGCGTGTATAGCGCCCCGAACTCGGTCTTCCGAACACTAGGGGCTTCGCCAAAATTTAAAATTATAGAATTCTCTGGCTAAGTGAGAGTGATAATGCATTATAGTCCGATTGCCTTGTTCATTGTGCTAAGCACCTCCCTCGAAGGACCCAAGTATGGGAAAAAGAGTGCTCAGGTTTATCCCAAACACCCCAGCACTCGTGGCATGGGGGCAGAAGCCGACGACTCGCCATCTCTCAGATTTAATAAACGACCATATAGAAGGTAATATTTTAAATTCAAACAAGCGTTGCATAGCGCATATGAGCAAGTTTTCAGCGTACAGGATAACACGAGCGAGTTTACTCAAATATTACATCCTTGGAACATTCATCCGCCACAAGGCGGGCACCCTTCAGGACGCCCTCATAGTACATCTCAGGGTGGCGATGCTCCTTGCCCTGCGGTGGCCTGTCCTTCACCAGCCTCTCAGCATCCATCTTGCCCCAGTGTACTTTAACACGGGCAAGCGCCCTGCGGGCACCCTCGATGCAGACGGAGCGCTTGATGACTTCAAGCCACAGACAAGCATCCGCCAGCCGCCTCACCAGCCCAAAGTAGCTCCCAGGCATGGCCTCTCCAGGCCACAGCCGGACTATAAGACCCTTCATGGCCTGTTTGGCCACCTTATGGAGCTCGACCAATTGCTTCAGCTGGTTGCTCCAGGGCACGGGTGTCCGGTCTCAGCATACTGAGACCAGAACACCTTCTCCGTCGAGCTCCCTTCCTCGGCCCGGTAGTAGGTGGCGGCATCTGACACGCTACGGGGCAAATCTGTGAATGCTCCTGGAGAGCTCCGGACTCGGGTAAGTAACAAGTAATTCACTTTCATGTGCTTGCTCTGCATAATAAATACCTTACCTGCCGCTATCTTCTTCATCGCCTCAATTTCCTGGAGGGCTTTTTGGGCTTCGGCCTTGGCAGACTTGGTGCTTTCGAGGGCCGCAGCGAGCTCGGACTCTCGAGTCTTCGAGTCAAGCTCCAGAGTCTCATGCTTCTTCACGAGAGCATGGAGCTCTTGCTGCACCTCGCCAACCCGTGCCTCATGTTTCTCCCGCTCGGTGCGCTCTGTGGCCGCCTTGTTCTCGGCCTCAGTAAGCGCTTGCTTCAGGGTCGCCACCTCGGTCTTGGCCCCTAGCACACCAGTAACGATCCTATCATTTTTGCAACTGCATCTTTTTTATATATACACACAAAGACAAGGCATTATGTACCTTGGTTCCCCTCGAGCTACTTCTTGGCAAGGCCGAGCTCTTTATCGGACCGCTCGAGGTTCTGCTTCAGACCCTCAACCTCCGCAGTTAGTGCGGCAGAGGCCAACAGCGGAGCCTGCATACGCACATCGACATAATTATGTTAGACCCTTGTGAATATTATTAGATCCTCTATTCGGCTTTTCTTTGTGAACACCAAACATAGCATTAGGGGCTACTGTCTATGCGGTAATATTTTCATATATTTTTTACTTACCTCAAAGCCTGTTAGAAAGCTGGCACAGGATTCAGTCAGCCCGCTCATGGTGGACTAAACTTTCTGGATCACCGCACTCATAATAGTGCGGTGCTCCTCGTCGATGGAGGCGCCGTTAAGCACCTCCAGCAAGTTATCTGGTGCCTCCGGTTGGACGGAGGTCACCGGCGTTGTAGGCTTGCTCTTCTTAGTGGGGGGTTGCCTGCCGGATTCCGGAACCACTAAAGGTTTCGGTGCGGTGTTCGGCCCAGGACCGGACTTGGAGCCCTTGGGAGCCTTGCTCCCCTTGTGCCTATAGTCCGGAAGGTCGCCTTGCGGCGCCTCTAGGACCACCTCCCCTCGGCTTGGAATCCTTTGGGACAGCACCTCACTGTTCTCCGTAGGGCGAGGGGTGGAAGCGGTCGGAAGTGAAAAGCTATTCACATCCGACGAATCCAAGGAACCACTCGATGATATGTCGACTTGGGCTCGGGGCGGACTGCATGATTATATTCGGCGTTAGGAGAAGTTGTGCAATAAATGAACGCTATGAGTCACTCTGGTGTCCGAATACTTACGACTTCACCAGGGGCTTGGCCTTGAGCGGCCACTCCTCTTTGCTGTCGGCGGCGTTGGTGGAGTAGTTCGGAGGAAGGGTCCTTCCCTTCTTGGACCCTCCGGCCTCCCCAGTTGGGGCGGCCTTCCTTTTCTTTTCTCCCCCTGCTAGAGGGGAAGAAGTTTCTTTTTCCTCCTCCTCATCTTCGTGGGAGGAGTGCGCCTCGAAGTCATCAGACGACGAGTCTGATACTGCCGGGCGCCGAGAACTCTTTCGGGTTCCCGTGGCCTTCTTCTTGACCTTCTTCTCCGGCACCACGTAAGGTGCCGGGACCAGCAGTTCCGCTAAGCGAGCGTTTGCTGGGCCTTCGGGCAGAGGATCCGGACAGTCAATCTGTTCGGCCGTCTCCGCCCATTCCTGTCAATGGTACGGGAGTTTAGATCCCGCATAGAGTTAAACTATGAAAAATGAGTATCCTATAAGAGGTTAAACAGCTTACCGCGCCGGCTGGGTGCTTCGCGCAGAATCCGCGATCCTCCGTAACGGGAGGGGGTACCTCGGTGCCCTTGAATAGAACCTTCCAGGCATCCTCGTGTGTTGTGTCGAAGAGCCTGTTCAGAGTTTGGTGCTTCGCCGGGTCGAACTCCCACAAGTTGAACGCCCGTTGTTGACACGGGAGGATCCGGCGGATGAGCATGACCTGGACTACGTTGACGAGTTTGAGCTTCTTGCTCACCATGTTTTGAATACATGTTTGGAGTCCGGTCAGCTCTCCGGAACTACCCCAGGACAGGCCCTTCTCTTGCCAGGAGGTGAGCCGCGTGGGGATGCCGGATCGGAACTCAGGGGCTGCTGCCCATTTGGGGTCACGCGGCTCGGTGATGTAGAACCACCCCGATTGCCACCCCTTTATGGTCTCCATGTAGGAGCCCTCGAGCCATCTGACGTTGGGCATCTTGCCCACCATGGCACCTCCGCACTCCGCCTAGCGGCCGCTCACTACCTTCGGCTTGACATTGAAGGTCTTCAGCCATAAGCGGAAGTGGGGCTTGATGCGGAGGAAGGCCTCGCACACGACGATAAACGCCGAGATGTTGAGGATGAAGTTCGGGGCCAGATCGTGGAAATCCAGGCCATAGTAGAACATGATCCCTCGGACGAATGAGTGGAGAGGGAATCCCAGTCCGCAGAGGAAATGGGTAAGAAACACTACCCTCTCGTGGGGCCTGGGGGTGGGGATGAGGTGCTCCTCATCTGGGAGCCGATGCGCGATGTCGTCGGGCAGGTATCCGGCTCTCCTTAGCTTCTTGATGTGTCCCTCCGTGATGGAAGAGACCATCCACCTGCCTCCCGCTCTGTCCATGGTTGGATAAGGTTGAGGTGGGAAATGCGGACTCGGGCGCTGGAGGTCGAGTGTGCGAAAATGGATGAGCAAAGGAGGAAGAAGGCATGGATGAAAAGGTGAATCCTTATCCCTTTATATAGGCAGACGAAACTATGCATCCCCACCAGCCTGGTAAAACCCGCTCGTCCCCCAAGCATCATAATTGATGGTGCGGTTGGGTTACCCACGTCCATATTGATGAGAATCCCGCGATAAGGGGACACGATATCTGCCTCGACAAGACGTGCCAAGGAAACTGCCTCGTAAAATGTGCTGAGATAGGCTATGAAAAACGGTTCGCATAATGACTTGGCTATGGTGTGATGTCACTTTACAGGATACGTCAGCAGATTATATTTGTGGAAATGTTATTCTCTCTACCGTGATATGTGGGACTTATTTTGCAGAGCCGTACACGATCCTTGTGTACAAAATCTTCTCTGAAGTATTCGGAGGAGGAACCCGCCTTGCAATGCCGAACACAATCTACGTGCTGAACTCATCATCATTGAAGCCTGGTTCAGGGGCTACTGAGGAAATCCTGGATTAGGGGGTGTCTGGACAGCCGGACTATAACCTTTGGCCGGACTGTTGGACTATGAAGATACAAGATTGTATACTTCGTCCGGTGTCTGTATGGGACTCTCCATGGCGTGGAAGGCAAGCTTGGCAATACGGATATGTAGATCTCCTTCCTTGTAACCGACTCTGTGTAACCCTAGTCCCCCCGGTGTCTATATAAACCGGAGGGTTTAGTCCGTAGGACACAACAACAATAATACCATAGGCTAGCTTCTAGGGTTTAGCCTCTCTGATCTCGTGGTAGATCCACTCCTGTACTACCCATATCATCAATATTAATCAAGCAGGAGTAGGGTTTTACCTCCATCGAGAGGGCCCGAACCTGGGTAAAAACATCGTGTCCCTTGTCTCCTGTTACCATCCGCCTAGACGCATAGTTCGGGACCCCCTACCCGAGATCCGCCGGTTTTGACACCGACAGCTCTTGTAAACACCTTTCTCTATAATTTCCCTCAATAAGCTATTTTCTTGCTCAAGTGTAACTTGGCTAAGAGAATCGTTAGTGGAATAAAGAGAACTACTAGAAGCAACAATATTGGATTTAGCATGATTATTGTTACTACTAAAGGAAGAATCTTTCTTACCCTTGTTGCTAGATTTTACTTGTGGCATGTAAGTAGACAAGAGTAAACACTTGGCAATGTAAGAAGAACTTTTCTTACGAAGATCATCATTGATTGGTTTTAGGAACCCATGCTCTTGCTCTAGGTTGAGCTTTTCAAAGTGTAGCTTCTCATGAGTTTTTAAAAGTTCTCGATGATCTTCTAAGGTAGTTTCATGAGCTAACTTAAGAGTGTTTAGTTCTTTAGTTAGACGCTCAATATCCTTCTTATCATCGTCATTCGGTTTATCTTGATTAGCATGATTAATAGCAGTTTCATCATAGTTTTCATCACTTGAGTTGTCAACAAGTAAATCATCATCACCTAGCAAATCGTCTTCATCACTATTGAAATAGACATACTCGAGATGTGATACCTTTGGGCCTTTAGCCATGAAGCATCTTCCAATTCCTTCATTTGGTGAGTCAAATATTGTAGCGACCCGACCTCAAACGGTCAAGTCTCTGTGCTTCCATGTCATCCCAGGATCGGTAATGCTGAGACACACAGTACTCGAAGGATTTATAACAGAGTAGCAATCACACACTTATTACATCGAATGTCTCAAAAGAGAACTTATTACAATAAATATGGCATAAGGCCATCTAATACGATAACAGTGGAAGGCTTGGAAGATAAAGTGAGTCAATCAACTCCAATGGCATAGCTGAGTTGCACGGCAACGACCTAACGAACCTTACTCCTCGTCTGAAAAGTCTGCAACATAATACGTTGCAGCCCGAAAATGGGTCAGCACATGGAATATGCTGGCAATATAACACAGTAGAGCAAGAACAGAATAATGCTATCACTACATGCATATTTGGCTGGTGGAAAGGCTCTATGGTTATAGATTTTGCGAAACGCCAATTTTTTCCTCCAACAAAGGAATAGATTTTATTTAACTATCATGGTAGTTGAAACATCATTGAGAAGGTTCCTCCAACTCAATCCCCATTAAAAGTAATTATCAACCCAACATATTAAATTAGGGTGATGAGATACATATGATAATGCAAGTACTAGTTACTCAAGATGTCCATAACCGGGGACACGGCTAACCATGATTAGATTGTACACTCTGCAGAGGTTTGCGCACTTTTCCCCACAAGACTCGATCGTCTCCGTTGGATTTCTCGCACTACATGGTGTTTGAGAAACGGATGACCGAGGCACAGTCTTTCAGAAGCATTAACTCTACCCCGGGTAGACCGTACCAACCTACATCCCCTACATTTGCTAGCCTACCACTGGAAGAGGTCATGCAACTTACTCAACTATGCTAGAGCCCATAATAGCTTGTGGCTGCACACGGAAGTTTCTAGCATGAAATATCTCAGTTCCCTTTGAGCCTATGTGGCGGACCTTAGGATTATCACATGGGTACTCCGGGATATCCTAGGACAACACTGGATTCTCCAGGTGCCCGACAAGCAATCCACCCAGACGTGTATTAAAGTTGCCACCTTAAGTTGAACCATTAATTAACAACTCACATCTGTCATGGATACACTCAAACCCAATCCACGTCTACGAGCATAGCATGGCAATATAAGCATAACGTAGAAGTAACTCCCAAGGGTTTGATAATAACAGGGCAATAGGTTCTACCTCATCAACTATTTCCCAATACCCACAAGTTAATCACATCCTAATCATGCAGTGTTTAAGTATTGGAGCTAATGCATAAAAACTTGGTACGAAAAGAGTATGATCAAAGTGTTACTTGCCTTGCTGACAATCCACAAAATCTAGGGACTCGTAGTAGCACGCTTCGCACTCTAGGAATTCTATCGCAAACAAACAATAGCATACATAAGCAATCAAGAAAAGATGCACGGGTAAAACTCGAAATAGAAGAATTAACCAGAAAGTTCAACTTAAGAACTCCGGTTTGCAAAAAGAATCAAATCAAACGGAGCAACGAAACTCAAACTGCGAAAGAAACAAGATTTGATTACTAATCTGGACTAAAGTCAAATTTTACAGTACCAAAATCTTGTTCCAGTTGGTTAACCAGAAAGAGGGTTTTGAGACGAAGATCTAGGCACTTGAATCGCCTGATTCAGATAAACGATCGAAAATATAAACTAAAACGAAAATCGGATCAGAAATCGTGATTGAAAATAATCGCGAAAAACCCGAGAAAAAGAAAAACTGACGAACAGGCTAACGAACGAACGTTCGTTGCTGTGACTAACGGGCGAAAACCGTTCGTTAAAACGAACATATGGACGAACGTCCGCTAAATAAACGAAACCGAGAAAACCGGCGAACCGAAGAAACCGAACTAGGGTTTTAAAAAACCGACGGTTTTTACCTAAACCGGGAATAAACCGAACAACGAGATTCAAACTCTAGCGCGGTTCCGGTGGCTTCCGGCAAGCGGGCGGCCACACGGGCAACGGCGGGGTGTGGCGCGGGGCGGCGGAGGGCGGCACGGCAACGCCTTGGCTACAGCGCATCAGCAGGCGACGAGCGGCGGCGTGCGGCGCGAGGCGGCCGGGCTGGCGGCTGGCGGCGGCTACTTGCGGCTTCAAGGGGTCCCCGGGTCCGGCTTTTAAAGGGGGGAGATGGCTTGCAGGAGGGGGCGTGGCCATGGCGGCGGCGGCGGCTCGGACTCCCTTGAGGAGTCCGGCTCAGAGACAACGGCGGCGCGGGGCTGCCTGGGCCAGCTAGGCCGCGGCCCAGTTCGGTCCGGTGGGCTTTCTTTTTTTTAAACAAATTCCGCCGAAAAAATCCTAGAAAAATAAATAAAAATCTAAAAATACCAAAACAAATTTTCACCGTCTAAATGAAATATTTAGAACAAGGTGAACATTTTTTTGGCTTAAATGCAATTTTTGAAAAATGCATATTTTTCCTATGTAAATAAAATAGCAATAGAATCCGAATAAAACCAAATATTTGATTTTAATATTTTTCCTCCAATATTTCATTTATTTTGGAGAAGTCATATTATATCCTCTCATATATTTTAATATGAAATATTTTTGTAGAGAAAAATAATTAAAACAAGTAATCCTCGTTTCGATATTTGATAAAATTCAAATATGAAAACAGTGAAATCCCCAACTCTCTCCGAGGGTCCTTGAGTTGCTTAGAATTTCGAGGATCGCGAAATGAATATGCAAAAAAATATGATATGCATGAATGATATATGTACAACATTCCAAATTGAAAATTTGGGATGTTACAAACCTACCCCCCTAAGATGAATCACGCCCTCGAGATTCGGGTTGGCTAGAAAATAGGTGTGGGTGGTCTTTGCGAAGATCATCCTCTCGAGTTCGGGGTTAGACGAGGCTTCTGCTGAGCTCCAGAATTGTATCTTCCTTGCCCATACTTCCTCTTACGGTTCTCGATCTGCTGCTGCTTCCCTTCAATCATAAGAGCCTTATCTACCAACTCTTGGTAGCTGTTGAATGTTGCCACCATCAACTGCATGCTCATCTCATCGTTCAGCCCTTCCATAAACTTCTCCTACTTCGCGGCATCTGTGGCCACATCATCAGGGGCATAGGGAGATAACTTGCTAAACTCATCCACGTACTGAGCTATAGTACGGTTCCCCTGGCGTAAGTTGCGAAACTCACGCTTCTTCATGCTCATAGCCCCAGTTGAGACATGGGTTGTGCGGAAAGCTTGCTGAAACTAATCCCAAATGACGTTGGCTATGGGGAAAGTGGTCGTATAATTCTCCCACCATGAGGCTGCTGGTCCATACAATTGATGTGCGGCAAAGCGCACCTTCTCAGCATCTGTGCAACCTGTAGTGGTCAACTCCCTTCCAATACGGTGCAGCCAATCATCAGCAACTATAGGCTCGGTGCTACTGGAAAACACCGGTGGCTGCAACCTCAGAAAGCGAGCTAAGTTGTCAACTGGAGGCAGGTTGTTGTTGTTGTTGTTGCCTTGGTTCTGAACTAACAATTGCATCAAGGCATTTTGCTGCTGGATCAACTGAGTGAGCTCTGGCGGGAAGGCAAATCCGGTGTCAAGTCTCGGAGGCATCTGATGGGTTTAGAGGGGAGAGATTAGAATAGAAAAGGGGGTCTAGTGAGAAAACACTACCCATATGCACATGAGACAAACACAATCATATCGCTCAATCAATCAAGCAAGGGCATACAAACGGTCTAGAACTATTGTTAAAAGTGCTCGAACTACTACTATATACATGGGAAAAATACTACTAATCATTTGGTGGTCATCTAGAAATTTTGATCGGTGGACGACTCCATGATGTTTTCTCCAGCTTCGTCTTCAAAGTCATCTTCATTGGGGTCGGAGTCGGTGTCGTCGATGATGATGTAGTTCTTCGGGCAAGTGGAATCGTCGTCCTCTCCTCCTAGCGCGGGGTCTCCCATGAATACTCTGATCTTCTTTATCAGGTCGTCATTCTTCTCCAATAGTGTTGCAATTTCCTCCTCATATCCATCGCGTGTAGACTTAAGTTCTTCTTCCAGCTCGGTGATCCTTGTCTTCGCCTTCTTCAAATCTATCATGTCTGCGCACATCTGATTTTCCTAGCGTCAAATGTGCTGGTTTAACTCCTGGATGAAAGCTGCAATGGATCTATCCTTCTTGGTGCTGATCATCTCCCATTGCTCATCTCGGCGCCCACATATCTGGTAGATAGTGTCCTTGAGATCCTTGGTGTAGACTTCTCCAATACGTCCCATGGCAATGTGGGCTGCCATGCTCTTGCCTAGACTCCAGGTTGGGGCATCAAAGGAAAACTCTATGGGCTCACTGATTGGCACGAACATCCTTCCTGGAACTTGAACTCGAATCATCCAGCGCTCCTCTTCTGGTAAAGTGGCGTTGTAGGTCCTAGTGGAGCTTGGTATTCCGATGTTCAGGTACCTAGTGACTTCCTTCAAGTGTCGTCCAAAGGGTGCATCTTCATCCGGTTGTGTAAACTTGCTCCTCGAATCCTCCATCCTAATAGAAGAAAATGGAGAGGTGTCAGAAATGAGTAGAGAAGAGTGACATGTGGCTTATCTTGGTGGTCATGTCCTATACTCAGCGTGTGCTCTGATACCATCTTGTAGTGACCCGACCTCAAACGGTCAAGTCTCTGTGCTTCTGTGTCATACCTGTATCGGTAATGCTGAGACACACAGTACTCGAAGGATTTATAACAGAGTAGCAATCACACACTTATTACATCGAATGTCTCAAAAGAGAACTTATTACAATAAATATGGCATAAGGTCATCTAATACGATAACAGCGGAAGGCTTGGAAGATAAAGTGAGTCCATCAACTCCAACGGCATAGCTGAGCTGCACAACAACGACCTAACGAACCTTACTCCTCGTCTGAAAAGTCTGCAGCATAATACGTTGTATCCCGAAAACGGGTCAGCACATGGAATATGCTGGCAATATAACACAGTAGAGCAGGAACAGAATAATGCTATCACTACATGCATATTTGGCTGGTGGAAAGGAATAGATTTTAATTAACTATCATGGTAGTTGAAACATCATTGAGAAGGTTCCTCCAACTCAATCCCCATTAAAAGTAATTATCAACCCGACATATTAAATTAGGGTGGTGAGATACATATGATAATCAAAGTACTAGATACTCAAGATGTCCATAACCGGGGACACGGCTAACCATGATTAGATTGTACACTCTGCAGAGGTTTGCGCACTTTTCCCCACAAGACTCGATCGCCTCCGTTGGATTTCTCGCACTACATGGTGTTTGAGAAACGGATGACCGAGACACAGTCTTTCAGAAGCATTAACTCTAACTCCGGGTAGACCGTACCAACCTACATCCCCTACATCTGCTAGCCTACCACTGGAAGAGGTCATGCTACTTACTCAACTATGCTAGATCCCATAATAGCTTGTGGATGCACACGGAAGTTTCTAGCATGAAATATCTCAAATCCCTTTGAGCCTGGGTGGCGGACCTTAGGATTATCACACGGGTACTCCGGGATATCCTAGGACAACACTGGATTCTCCAGTGCCCGACAAGCAATCCACCCAGATGTGTATTAAAGTTGCCACCTTAAGTTGAACCGTTAATTAACAACTCACATCTATTATGGATACACTCAAACCCAATCCACGTCTACGAGCATAGCATGGCAATATAAGCATAACGTAGAAGTAACTCCCAATGGTTTGATAATAACAGGGCAATAGGTTCTACCTCATCAACTACTTCCCAATACCCACAAGTTAATCACATCCTAATCATGCAATGTTTGAGGATTTGAGCTAATGCATAAAAACTAGGTATGAAAAGAGTATGATCAATGTGTTACTTGCCTTGCTGACGATCGACAAAACCTAGGGACTCGTAGTAGCACGCTTCGCACTCCGGGAATTCTATCACAAACAAACAATAGCATACATAAGAAATCAAGCAAAGATGCACGGGTAAAACTCAAATAAGAAGAATTAACCAGAAAGTTCAACTTAAGAACTCCGGTTTGCAAAAAGAATCAAGTCAAACGGAGCAACGAAACTCAAAATGCGAAAGAAACAAGATTCGATTACTAATCTGGACTAAAGTCAAATTTTACAGTACCAAAATCTTATTCAAGTTGGTTAAACAGAAAGAGGGTTTCGAGACAAAGATCTAGGCGCTTGAATCGCCTGATTCCGATAAACGAGTGAAAAGATAAACTAGAACGAAAATCAGATCAGAAATCGCGATTGAAAATAATCGCGAAAACCCGAGAAAAAGAAAAACTGACTAATAGGCTAACGAACGAAAGTTTGTTGTCTGTGACTAACGGGTGAAAACCGTTCGTTAAAACGAACATACGAACGAACGTCCACTAAATAAACTAAACCGAGAAAACCGGCAAGCCGAAGAAACCGAACTAGGGTTTAAAAAACCGACGGTTTTTACCTAAACCGAAAAAAACCGAACGGCGAGATTCGAACTCCGGCGCGGCTCCGGTGGCTTCCAGCGAGCGGGCGGTGGGGTGGGCGATGGCGGGGTGTGGTGCGGGGCGGCGGAGGGTGGCGCGGCAGCGGCTCGACGGTGGCGCAGCAGCAGGCGGCGAGCGGCGGTGAGCGGCGGCGTGCGGTGGCGTGCATCGGCGCGAGGCGGCGGGGCTGGCGGCTGGCGGCGGCCACTTGGGGCTCCAAGGGGGCCCCAGGTCCGGCTTTTAAAGGGGGGGAAGGTGGCTTGCGGGAGGGGGCGAGGCCATGGCGGCGGCGGCGGCTCAGACTCCCTTGAAGAGTCCGGCTCGGAGACGACAGCGGCGCGGGGCTGGCTGGGCCAGCTAGGCCGCGACCCAGTTCGGTCTGGCGGGCTTTCTCTTTTTAGAAAAAAAAACTGATTCCACCAAAAAGAAATCCTAGAAAAATAAATAAAAAACTAAAAATACCAAAACAAATTTTCACCGTCTAAATGAAATATTTAGAAGAAGGTGAACATTTTTTGGCTTAAATGAAATTTTTGAAAAATGCATATTTTTCCTATGCAAATAAAATAGCAATAAAATCCGAATAAAATCAAATATTTGATTTTAATATTTTGCCTCCAATATTTCATTTATTTTGGAGAGGTTATATTATCTCCTCTCATATATTTTAATATGAAATATTTTCGGAGAGAAAAATAATTAAAACAAATAATCCTCGTTTCGATATTTGATAAAATTCAAATATGAAAATAGTGAAATCCCCAACTCTCTCCGAGGATCCTTGAGTTGCTTAGAATTTCAAGGATCGCGAAACGAATATGCAAAAGAAATATGATATGCATGAATGATCTATGTATAACATTCCAAATTGAAAATTTGGGATGTTACAAATATGTCATAGGAGTTGGTTGACACAAGTGCTAGACCGGCAACACTTTCATCTTGAGTATATTCTGAGTCAGAGTGATAACTTCTCCCGGGGTGATGGTAGGAGTCAGAGCCTGAAACCCATTCACCAACATGAGCTTGATGTCTTTGTTTTGTGTAGCTCCTTGATGACTTGTCCTTCCTCTCCGAATCCTTGCTTCTGCGAGAGGTTCTTCGTTCATAATGATCATCTCTACTCCTTCTCTCTCTTGGAGGTGATTCTTCTCTTCTTTTGTAGTGAGTCATACACTCATTGGAGTAGTGTCTGGGTCTTCCACAATTGTAGCAATTACGCGCACGAGTAGAAGATCTTTTTTCATTGTAGGACCTTGACTTGGAACTTCTTTCTTTGCTTCTACTCTTGTAGAACTTGTTGAAGTTCTTCACAATTAGGCTTAATTCTTCATTGAAGGCTTGTTTCTCACTTGATGATGTAGGAGCATCACATGAGGCTTTGTAAGCACCACTAGACTGGTTGTGAAGCTCTTCTTTATCCTTGAGTGACATCTCATGAGCAACAATTCTTCCAGTGACTTCGGTTGGCTTGAGGTCTTTGTAATTGGGCATCATCTGTATCAAAGTGCACACGGTGTCATATTTTCAATCCAAGGCTCTTAGGATCTTCTTGATGATGAATCTGTCGGCCATCTCTTCACTTCCTAAGCCGGCAATCTCATTTGTGATGAGAGCAAGCGTAGAGTACATTTCAGTGACACCTTCACCATCCTTCATTTTAAACTTGTCAAGTTGACTTTCAAGCATATCCAATTTGGATTCCTTGACGGAGTCGGTACCTTCATGCATACCAATAAAAGTATCCCAAATTTCCTTTGCACTCTCAAGACGGCTGATTTTGTTGAATTCTTTGGGGCACAATCCATTGAAGAGGATATCGCAAGCTTGAGCATTGTATTGCAGCATTTTCAATTCTTCCGCGGTAGCTTCACAATTCGGTTCTCTCCCATCGAAGAATTCACCTTGCAAGCCAATACACACAATAGCCCAAACGGCGGGGTTATGTCCAAGAATATGCATTTTCATCTTATGCTTCCAACTAGCAAAATTAGTACCATCAAAGTAAGGACCTCTACAGTGGTAATTTCCCTCGCTAGACGCCATACTCTCCTAGGTTGTGAAACCAAGGCTATGATCACCAAAGCTATGGAAATCAAAGCAAATGGAGACCAAAGCTCTATACCACTTGTAGGATCGAAAGTATGTATAGAGGAGGATGATTAGACTACTTGACCAAATAAAAATCTAGCCTTTTCCAATTTTAAGTCTTGGCAGATTTTAGCAACTTATCACAAGTCAAGCAATCAACCTACACATGCAATTCTAAGAGTATAGCGGCTGAATGTAAATCATTGCATATGAAGGTAAAGGGGAGGAGTTTGGATGGAGCAAACGCAATGTAGACACGGAGATTTTTGGCGTGGTTCCGATAGGTGGTGCTATCATACATCCACGTTGATGGAGACTTAAACCCACGAAGGGTAACGGCTGCGCGAGTCCACGGAGGGCTCCACCCACGAAGGGTCCACGAAGAAGCAACCTTGTCTATTCCACCATGGCCATCACCCACGAAGGACTTGCCTCACTAGGGTAGATCTTCACGAAGTAGGCGATCTCCTTGCCCGTACAAACTCCTTGGTTTAACTCCACAACCTTGACGGAGGCTCCCAAGTGACACCAAACCAATCTAGGAGACACCACTCTCCAAAAGGTAATAGATGGTGTGTTGATGATGAATTCGTTGCTCTTGTGCTTCAAATGATAGTCTCCCCAACACTCAACTCTCTCTCACAGATTTGGATATGGTGGAAAGATGATTTGAGTGGAAAGCAACTTGGGGAAGGCTAGAGATCAAGATTCTTGTGGTTGGATTGAAATATCTTGGTCTCAACACATGAGTAGGTATTTCTCTCTCAAAAATGGATTCTGGAAGTGTAGGCACGTTCTGATGGCTCTTGTCGGTGTCATAACCGGCAGATCTCGGGTAGGGGGTCCCGAACTGTGCGTCTAAGGATCAAAGGTAATAGGAGGCAGGGGACACGATGTTTACCCAGGTTCAGGCCCTCTTAAAGGAGGTAATACCCTACTTCCTGCTTGATTGACTTTGATAAGTATAGGGGTTACAAGAGTTAATCTACCTCGAGATCGTAATGGCTAAACCCTAGATGTCTGCCTGTATGATTATGATTGCCTCTATGGACTAAACCCTCTGGTTTATATAGACACTGTAGGGGACTAGGGTTGTACAGAGTCGGTGCACAGAGAAAGGAAAATACATATTCAAACGACTAGCTTGTCATCCACGCAAAGGAGAGTCCCATCCGGACACAGGGGAAGGCCTTATGTCTTGTATCTTAACGGCCCATTAGTTCGGCCCAAGTCACATAGCCCGGATGCCCGAGGACTCCATGATCCACGACTCCCTCAGTAGCCCCTGAACCAGGTTTCAATGATGATGTGTCCGGCGTGCAGATTGTCTTCGGCGTTGCAAGGTGGGTTCCTCCTCCGAATACTCCAAAGTACTCTTCCGAACACGAGAACTGTATCCGGCTCTGTTTAACAGTTACAACCCACAACCGCAAGGGCATAATACTTAATCAAAAAACATGGTATGTCTTTACTAACAGTTTTACTGGTGAGACATTACGTCTGGCCACTTTATTATTTCGAACCGTTTTTTGAGACGCAACCTCCGGTGAAACGTCTTGTCAAAGTAGATATCGTGTCCCCTTATTGCGGGATTCTCATCAATGGGGGCTTGGGTAATCCAACTGTGCCATCCGCACGACCCCTTGGGAATAGGCAAATTTTAAGGCTTGTGTGGGGTCGCTTGATATTCACTGCCTTTATAAAGGGATAAGGACCCATCTTTTTACCCGACGCCTTCTCCTTCCTCAGCCCTCCCATCCCTGAGCTCCAACGCCCAAGTCTCAATCTTTCTCCATTGCCACCACGTACTCCGGCCATGTCTGGACCCGGCTCTCAAGGCAAGTGGGTGGCCTCTTCCGTGATTAAGAGGGATATCCAGGGACTCCGGGAGGCGAGGTACTTGACCGTGGAAATCGCACACAGGCTCCCGACCAAGGGACAAGTCATCCCTACCCTAGAGCCCGGCGAGAGGCTCGTGTTCATCCCTCAATTCCTCCGCGGGTTAGGGTTTCCCCTTCACCCCTTTGTTCGCGGCCTCATGTTCTACTACAGGCTAGATTTTCACGATCTAGCCCCGAACTCCTTCCTCCACATCTCGGCGTTCATCGTCGTGTGCAAGGCATTTCTCCGCATCCCCCCATACTTCGGCCTATAGCTAAGGGTCTTCAACGTGAAGCTGAAGGTGGTTGACGGGGAGCACGCGGATTGCGGCGGCGCCATGGTGAGCAAGCTTACCCATGCTACCTGGCCTCAAGGGGCCTTGGTAGATACCATCAAGAAATGGTAGCAGGAGTGGTTCTACATCACCGAACCCCGCGGCACCAGGTGGGCGGCCACTCCTGCATTCAGATCCGGACCACCGTTGCGGCTCGCGTTGTGGACCAACAAGGGTCTAGAGTGGGGATCATCCGATGAGGTGTTGATGCTGCAAAAGCGCATCAAAAGTATCACATAGAAGAATGTCCGCCTCACTAACATGATCCAGGTGATGGGAGTTTAATCTAGAAGGGTCACGAACTCTGCAACAATTTTTCGGCACGACGCACAAAGAGATCTAGAAACTTCTCTTCAAATCTCAAAAATCATGACCGGAGACGTCCGAGGACATCGGCCTTGACCGCAACCATCCGGCCACCCCAGTAAGGGTTAAGTTTCCGCCTATATCTTGGTTCATTAATCCAAGGGGATACACTGATGATTCCATCCTTTAAACAGGTCTAGACAAAGAAGGCGGAGCAGATCAGGTGTCCGGCCCCCTCCCCGAAGACTCAGCTGATCCTCTCCTAATGAGGATGCTGGTCCCGGCGCCATACCAGGCGCCGGTAAAGAAGGACAAGAAGAAGAAGAACAAGGAGGCCGAAAGTGGCTTCCACCATGAAGGTACTTTGGACGCTATGTCCGGAGGGACCGAGGCTCCCTCCTCTCACGAGGGAGACGAAGACGAGGATGAGGAGGAGGAAGAAGAAGATAACCCTCCTCTCAAAGGGAAAAAGAGGCCGGCCTCTTCAGATCCGGAGGCAGGGGCGTCCAAGAGGGGAAAGATATCCCTCTCGGATGACTCGTATTCGGACACCGAAGCTATCCCCAAGCCCCACCCCCGGGCCAAGCCCCTTGCCAAATTGTAAGTACCTTAGGGTGCTTTACATACATCCAATCCTTTAAGAATTGTGAGAACAATAATAAATCATGGTATTTTTGTATTCGTGCCCCTAGTTGGGTCACGGTCGACTGATTTGCCCCTATTTTTTCAAAAATTGCGGTTTTGCCCAGCTCACTTCACTCGCCTTGTGTTTTTGCCCTTCTGGGGCGGTTCCGACCAGTGAGCAGTCGCCACGTGGCGAAACATGATTGGTCGGAACCGCCCGGGAAGGGCAAAAACACAAGGCGAGTGAAGTGAGCTGGGCAAAACCGCAATTGTTGAAAAAATAGGGGCAAATCAGTTGAGCGTGACCTAACTAGGGGCACGAATACAATTATTCCTTAAATCATTTGTTTCAGTCCGGCCCGCGATCTCCCTCAACAATCCTCCTCGTCGGGGGATTTGCCATCGGAGATGATGGAGAGCGAGATGCCTCCTCGAGCTTCCTCGCCCCCTAGGGTGGATGGCATCAAGGTGTCATCCCAGAGTATTTCTCCGGATCGCCGAGAGGTGCGGGGGACCATCAATACGGCACCAGAGGGTAACACCTCGGCTGTCGTGGGCACGGGGGGCGCGACCCCCGTGGAGACCGGCGATGGGGGCCCTGGATTGTTTGGCCCCCCGCCGAATACTGCTTACGAGATGGATCCGGAGTCGAGTGAGTGGCCCCCTTCAAGGGAGGGGGGAGCGCCTATTCCTACGGTGACCTCCATGAATCCGGAGGCGCCGAACACTCTGATGGACGCACTGCAGAGTGCGTCCGTCTTGGTGAGCACCGTACCTTGATGGGTACGGTGGTTGAGAAGATTCAGTCCACTAAAAGCGGGTTGAATGAAGCCTTCACGAGCCTACTAACAGCCTTCGAGGTACGAAATGTAATGTCTTTAGCCGCTTTCCATATGAAAAATATGCCTATATATAGATAGTAGCCCCCGAGACTTTGTTCGGCCCCTGAAGAAGGGCGAATATAGGATCTATATATATCCGCAGGAAATAACATACTTATTTGATTGGAAAAAACAGGCTTCGCTATTAGCGGCAACCGCCCAGGCCGCTGAGGTTTCCGAACTAAAGCTAGCCGATGAGGACATTATCCTTATCAGCAAGCGGCTCGACGAGGCGCAAGGTATGTTTCGAACATCCCGTCCGTGCCTATATTAATGTGCGAACGCTAAGTTGAAGCTTATATGCTGTTATGTGCATAATTGCAGATGGCGCTGCTGAGGTTGAGACCCTCAGGGGTGATCTTGCCCGGGCCAAGGAGCAGGCAAGGTTGAGCAATGCAGTCGCTGATAAAGCGGTTGTAGATTTGAAGGCTGAACAGGACACCCGACACCAGTTTGAGGAGCCGATATTTGTAGTATAGCAAGAGCTCAAGGACGTCGCCCGTAAGTGTGGGTCCCTCGAGGAGGAGAATAAAGCCAAGGCAACCGAACTCGCCAAGGCCCTTCAGGAGGCCAAAGAGGCGCGGTCCGAATCAAGAGCGGCTCGCGAGGAGATTTGACAGGCTGGACAGATAGCGGCTGGTAAGCCCTTTCTTTTACAGACTAAGTTTGGCGGTCAGAGATATGCCTTGCTTAATTGACTGTGGAGTTCTCCAGACACTTTTGCAGATCTTCCGAAGAGTGCCGCCGACACCGCACAATTCTTCCGGGCCCAGGAGGGACATGCGACGGAGGAGCTGCTCTGGTCACAGTTCGCGGTGCAGGAGCGCCCAGTGCTGCTAAACGACCAGATGGCACAGTGGGCCGAGCTGCATAAGTTGTCCAGAGCAGACATGAAGGACGTCATAGTTCGGCTATGGCCAGCCAAACCCATTCCAAGAAGCTATTTCGGCCTGGTGAGGCGACTCGTCGATGCACTACCCTGAATTGACGCAATCAAGCCGTCAGTGTGCATAAAAGGTGCACGGATGGCCTTCGCGCGTGTCAAGATGCACTGGGTGAAGATGAAGGCCGCCGTTGTGGCAGTCGAGGGCCCTCCCGGAGGCAAGGACCACCGCACGCCGGAGCGCTACTTAGAAGACGTCCTAGAAGGTGCCCGCTTGATAGAGGGTCAATGCTCAAAGGACGTTATGTTCGAATGAATGTACCTGAACTGCCCAAACATTTTATTATGTATTAAGGCTTTTGTCGGTGTTCTGGGAACGGGGGTCCCCAGAACATGCCTACCTGCAGCCCACAGCGTGGCTCCATGAGCGGCCCTGTACGGCCCATCTTCACCAGCAAACACTTAGGACCTTCGCGAGGGGCCAAGCCTCACGAGCGGACGACACAAGACCTCCTCAGGGGCAGCCTCACTAGGCTGGCTCGCGAGGGGCGGAGAGATCAAGGCAAGGGGCACCTCGCGAGGTTCCTGTGACGTAGGCCATGATGACCATGGCCAGGCGGGCGCTAGTGCGCGTAGTGTCCTCGTTTCCTCTTTGGTGCTAAAGAGGCAAGCGCAGGCGAGGAGTCCCGAGGCATCAGGCGAAGGTTTCCATATTGGTGCAACGAGACCAAGACTAGCAGGATGGCAGGACGGAGGTCATCGTGGAGCCCAAGACGGCGTCATCACCATAGCCTTTGGCAGGCGAAGACCACCTTTAGTCGGGATAACTTGTAGTAGTTGTCTCCCTTCAAACTTGGCCGTTGTGGGATCCCTTCCCGCTCAGTATTTGGGAAGAGGACCACGGCCTCTATAAATAGGACTAGCCACCCCCATAGGAGGCAATGGATCTTGGATCGGATCCATTCCATCCACACCCACGCAAGCTCACCAAGCACAAGAGCACCTCTCCTCAGGAAGCCATTCTTCCCTTGTACTAGTTCTTCCTCAGCCCAAGAGGCAATCCACCACACCACACTGGAGTAGGGTATTACACCACATCGGTGGCTCGAACCAGTATAAATCTTGTGTCCCCTATTCTTTCGGTTCGTCGGGCTAGGCCGTGAGATCGTTGAGCGTGCGAGCTAGAGGGAGGAGAGATCTACATGCGCACCCCAGTGTTCGAACCTTAAGGGTTTTGCCAGAACCCGTAATCCGACAGCTTTGTGATATATTTGTGCCTTTGTCTGAAAGTTCTTTCCTCATGTGCGGCCATTTTTGTATTACTGAGAGTTTTCTAGTCGTCGGCTTTAGCCCCCACGTGGATACTACGGGGGTGTTCGGAATAACACATGATCACACTTGACCCAACTTCTTGGTCCGTAAAGGAGGTGTCAATGCAGTGAACCAGGCAATCGGACTATGCGGCTTTACCACTCTCACTTAGCCATAGGAGTATGATGATGGGGCTATAAGATAGCCCCTGGTATGTACACGGTTATCCGGATGCGGATGTGTTACGCACATGACCGGAAAAAACCAGTCCTTCATGTAATATGGAAAAAATCGCTAGAGATTTAATAAGTCACCCAATGGCTGACCAGCTCTCGCCGCATCATCACAGTCAGTTGTTGGCTTTCTCTACTAAGGTGCTTGACCGGAAGAACCAGAAACACAATCACAGTAGTTCTCCCTTTACTACCCTAGACGAACAAACAGAACATAAGGTAGCAAACACAAGAGCCGGGCAACCCAACTATTGACCAAAGACATGATTCAGAGCCGATGCATATAATGCCAAGTTCGGGACGCCGAAGTGTGCTATAAAGCTATTCAGGCTTTTGTTTGGCAACACATGTGTGGCCACATAGAGCCCTTGGCAATTTGTGCCGAGGTGTGTGAGTGAAACAACTGAGGTGACGGAACACAGTTTATGAATGAAGTTGATACCGAATAAAAATTGTCTTCATTAGAATCTGATTGATACGTCAAAATATGATCTTACAGAGGGTACCATAATCATCAAGGCCATTTTACATGCCGGATGTCTAAGAATAAGGGGAAAAGCTTGATACAAGTCCTTGAATAAAGTTTGGTCTACAAAATCCTCTGGACATCCTGCCGCACGTCTTCGCCGCTTTCGCCTTGGAGAGAGAGATTCCTTGAGAGGAATGATCTTCGGCTATCTGTACGGAACCAGGCTTGAAAAGAGTCCTTGTAAGTCCATTGGATAGATAGGTTTTAATGCATGTGCGGTAAAAGAGAAAAAATAATCGAAGAAAAAGGGGAAGGTCATATAGGGTCGAACCGTACTATAGACCTGTCCATATTGTGCCTCCGTTGATGCCCAAGGTATTTTGAGTGCATAGTTATGCACGCGCGGTACGAATTTCACGGATGTGTGTGGCGATCAACAGAGGTGAAACTGCTGGTCTAGCTCTGGAATTACCGAGCTGTCAGCATGCGGAACTGACCGGACTTGTTTAATAATGCCCGGCGGCTTGATGGCTGATGAGGTATGCGGCTTGATGGGGCCGTTCTGTACTTCGGCGGCGAGGGCCGCGGTGTGCTCCTCAGTATGGAGGGAGCATTCCGTGTTTCCATTGACTGTTATGACGCCACGTGGTGCATGCATCTTGAGCTTTAGATAAGTGTAGTGCGGGACCACATTAAAATGGGCGAAAGCGGTCCGTCTGAGCAGTGCATGATAGCCACTGCGGAAGGGGACGATATCGAAGATCAAGTCTTCGCTTCGGAAGTTGTCTGGCGAGCCGAAGACGACTTCCAATGTTATTGAGCCCGTGCAGCGGGCCTCTACACGAGGTATTACTCCTTTAAAGGTAGTTTTAGTGGGCTTGATTCTTGATGGATCAATGCCCATTTTGCGGACAATGTCCTGATAAAGAAGGTTGAGACTGCTGCCGCCGTCCATAAGGACTCATGTAAGATGGAATCCGTCGATGATTGGATCAAGGACCAGAGCTGCCGAACCTCCATCGCGGATATTGGTTGGGTGGTCTTTTCGATCGAAGGTGATTGGACAAGCCGACCTTGGGTTGAATTTTGGGGCGACCGGCTCTATGGCGTAGACGTCCCTTAATGCGCACTTGCGCACCCGCTTAGGGATATGTGTGACATATATCATATTCACCGTTTTTACCTCGGGGGGCAATTTCTTCTATTCCCCTGTGTTCGGTGAACGAGGCTCTTCGTCATCCTCGCTTGGCACCCCTTTCCCCTTGTTGCCGGCGTTTACCTTACCGGCCTGCTTAAAGACCCAACAATTTCGGTTGGTGTGATTGGTAGGCTTGTCAGGGGTGACATGAATATGGCAAGGCCGGTCCAGTATTCTATCCAAGCTGGATGGACCATCTTTGTTTCCTTTAAATGGCTTTTTCCGCTGACTGGAGTTAGGGCCACTGAATCTGGTGTTGACCGTCGTATCTTTGGTATCGTCATTTTTGTTTCGACGCTTGTTTTTGTTGCATCATGGCCTACCGTTGTCGTCCCTGACTTCGGAGGTGCCAGGGTCGCTGGTGCTATTGCTTCTACGCACTAACCAGCTATCTTCTCCCACGCAAAAGCGGGTCATGAGTGCGGGAAGGGCTGCCATTGACTTAGGCTTTTCTTGGCCGAGGTGTCTGCTAGCCATTCATCGCAGACGCTGTGTTTAAAGGCCGCGAGGGCTTCGGCGTCCGGAAAATCGACAATTTGGTTCTTTTTAATTAAGAACCGGGTCCAGAGTTTCCGTGCTGACTCTCGGTCATCGGCGTCTAGGGGCCGTACATAGGTACCTTGGAAGTTGTCTCTAAAGGCGTCTTCCAAATCTTCCCAGCTGCCAATAGAGTTTTCTGGGAGGCTGTTTAACTAGTGTCGTGCTGGTCCCTTAAGTTTTTGGGGGAGATATTTGATGGCATGTAGATTGTCGCTGCCAGCCATGTGAATGCGGAGAAGAAAATATTCAATCCAGACTGTGAGATCTGTCATACCATCATATGATTCAATGTTCACGAGTTTAATCCTTTCTGGGAACTGGTGCTCCATTACCTCATCGGTGAAGCATAGGGGGTGTGTGGCGTCTTTGTATCAGGCAATGTCACGACGCAGTTCGGATGAAGTTCGTATGCGGTTTTCAGCCCAGGTGAGGTTGTGCTTGTCGTGCCAGGCCTGATGGCCATCTTCTCACGCTGGGGCATGCCCACTTGATCCATAGATTGATCTGGTCTGACCAGCTCTATTGTCCAGGTCCTTGTGTAGGTCGTAAGTATAGCCCAGGGTCGTTGCCTCCTTGCCTCAATGACGGGGTGGCGCGGGCTGGTGTTCGGCATGAGTAGTCGGTCTGTCTCGTCCACGTGGTGGTCGGTCGGGCTCATCATTAGTTTTGTGCTTTGGCGGTATTGGCTCAAGGGCCTCGTCGTCAAATTGTGGTAGTAGCTTGCGCTTCGGGTAACTCCTTGTTGGGCATTCGAGGCTGTACTCTTCGGCTGCCTGGACTTTGGTCCATCTGTCATTGAGTAAATCCTGATCAGCTTGAAGCTGATGCTGCTTATTTTTCAGGCTTCTTGCAGTGGCGATTTGAAAGCACAAGTGCTCCCTGGGTGGTTTTGGTAATTAATGTCAACATATCTCTCGTTGGACTAACACTTTTACCTAGTATGTTTCAGATAAGTTCAACAATGGAGTGGCATGGACTGGAGGATGTGGAACCCCTTCAAGATGCTAAGGACAAAGGATTGGCTCAAGCTTCAGGATGAAGACTCTACATATTCTATTTTAGTGATCCAAGATCACATTGAGTCTATAGGAAAAGCCAATACTATCAAGGAGGGATGAGGTGTTGCTTAATGAGCCTCTTGCTTCATGTGCTTAGTGATATGCTCCAAAATCCTCAACTACCTTCCCACGTCCACATATGACCTAAACCAAAGTCAAACTCGGCCCCACCGATTCTTTCTATCCGGCGCCACCGAGTTTCAGATGTCATAGCCACTACCACAAACCCTAGCAAATCGGTCTCACCGATAGGGATCTCGGTCTCACCGAGATGGGATTGTAATCTCTCTGTGTATGTCCATTACCAAAATTGGTCTCACCGAGTTTGAGCAATCAGTACTACCGAGATTACAATGCAAATCCTCTGGTTAGCTTATTACCAAAATCGGTCTCACCGAGTTTGTGTAATCGGTCTCACCGAGTTTGCCTGACCAACTCTCTGGTTAGCTTATTACCAAAATCGGTCCCACCGATTTTGTGTAATCGGTAACACCGAGATTACGTTATGCCCTAACCCTAACCATATCGGTCCTACCGAGTTGCATCTCAGTCCCACCGAAAATCCTAACGGTCACTAGGTTTGCTGAATTGGTCCGACCGAGTTTAACCATTCGGTCCCACCGAGTTTTGCAAATTGTGTGTAACGGTTAGATTTTGTGTGGAGCCTATATATACCCCTCCACCCACTCTTCATTCATGGAGAAAGCCATCAGAACACATCTACACTTCCAATACACATTTTCTGAGAGAGAACCACCTACACTTGTGTTGAGCTCAAGATATTCCATTCCAACCATATGAATCTTGATTTCTAGCCTTCCCCAAGTTGCTTTGCACTCAAATCTTCTTTCCACCAAATCCAAATCCTGTGAGAGAGAGTTGAGTGTTGGGGAGACTATCATTTGAAGCACAAGAGCAAGGAGTTCATCATCAACACACCATTTGTTACTTCTTGGAGAGTGGTGTCTCCTAGATTGGCTAGGTGTCCCTTGGGAGCCTCTGACAAGATTGTGGAGTTGAACCAAGGAGTTTGTAAGGGCAAGGAGATCGCCTACTTTGTGAAGATCTATCGCTAGTGAGGCAAGTCCTTCGTGGGCGACGACCGTGATGGAATAGACAAGGTTGCTTCTTTGTGGACCCTTCATGGGTGGAGCCCTCCGTGGACTCGCGCAACCGTTACCCTCTGTGGGTTGAAGTCTCCATCAACGTGGATGTACGATAGCACCACCTATCGGAACCACGACAAAATCATCCGTGTCTCCAATTGCGTTTGAAAACTCCAAACCCTTCCCTTTACATTCTTGCAAGTTGCATGCTTTACTTTCCGCTGCTCATATACTCATTGCATGCTTGCTTAATATATATAGTGTTCGTTAAAGTTGTGCTTAAACTCCACCTAAACTTAAGAATATTAAAAACTGCAACTTTTGGCACTTAGTGTCTAATCACCCCCCCCCCTCTAGACACCTCTTCTCGATCCTTTCACGATTAGTCGGCGCTTAAAGCACTCTTGTTCGAGGGGTTCCTCCGGCATGATGAAATCTTCCTCGCCGAGGCTCACATCCTCTTCGGAGATCAGTAGGTAGTTACTGTCCTCTGAGCACTCCTTCCGGATAGGATCGTCGGTGTTAACTTGCCCATCCACCCAATCATCTTGTTCGGATGTTGGCTCGACAGGGGCTTCGGGGTCTTCGGCATTCTCTGGAGTGTTATTGTCTCCGGTGCCAGTATTGTTGTCTTTCTCGTGACGCGATTTTGAGCGGCGCCGCTGATGTCAATGCTTCGGAGGTGCTTCAGCAGGCTTGTCCTCAACCAGATCCTTCTCGTCGTTATCCTCTTTGGGTGTGTCCACCATGTACACGTCGTAAGTGGAGGTGGCCGTCCAACTTCCGGTAGACGGAGGGTCTTGGCCTTGTTCGCCTCCAGTGTCATCGTCCATACCGTTGATTTCTTCGGAGGCATAGTCCAGCATGTCGGTTAGATCTTCGACAGTGGCTGAAGTGGGTGGTGGGTGGGATGTAAAATGCCCTGCTCTTAGCCGTTAGTCTGGGCTGGGCGTAATTCGGAAGCGATTCCTCTGTAATGGCAAGGAATAGTTAAGTCTAGAGCCTCATTTAGAAGCAAGGTTTGGGCAGAGAAGCGAGAGTCCACGGGGCTGACCGGGGTGAGAGACTCCTAGCCGCACCAACTTTATGTGGACCTCAAGAGTTCGGATTTAGAGTCCGATGGAGAGTTCGGCACTTTAGTGACAAGGGGAGTTCGGTTCGTCTTTGGGCTTGCCGATGACACTGTCCCCTCCAGATCTTCGGTAGCAAGTTCCATAATTGCAGGGAGTCTGGCGGGCTCTAACCTCCCGTCTTCGGACCTGGTAGTCTGCTCTTTGAAGATCAAATCTCCTCAGATATTGGCCACATAATTTAGGTTCCCGAAACTGATCTGAGTTGGCACGCGGTGCGAAGCCGCTGAATACAAAAATCTGGCCGAGAGGGAAAGTCTCCCCCAAAGCAGCATCATTGTAGATGATCGAACGAGCCATCGAACCTTCTGTCGATAGCACAGAGGAACTCTCAATGAAAGCACCAATGTCGGTGTCAGAACCGGGAGATCTTGGGTAGGGGGTCCCAAACTATGCGTCTAAGGATCGAAGGTAACAGGAGGCAGGGGACACGATGTTTACCCAGGTCCAGGCCCTCTTAATGGAGGTAATACCCTACTTCCTACTTGATTGACTTTGATAAGTATAGGGGTTACAAGAGTTGATCTACCTCGAGATCGTAATGGCTAAACCCTAGATGTCTAGCATGTATGATTATGATTGCCTCTATGGACTAGACCCTCCGGTTACAGAGTCGATGCACAGAAAAAAGAAAATACATATCAGAACGCCTAGCTTGTCATCCACGCAAAGGAGAGTCCCATCCGGACACGGGAGAAGGCCTTCTGTCTTGTATCTTCACGGCCCATTAGTTCGGCCCAGGTCACATAGCCCGGACGCCCGAGGACCCCATGATCCAAGACTACCTCGGCTCTCTCCCCGAATGGAGGAAGGGTGGAGGGGTATATATAGCCTCCACACAAAATCTAACCGTTACACACAATTTACCAAACTCGGTTGGACGGAATAGTGAAACGCGGTCAGACCAATTTAGTTCAAAAAGTGAACGTCAGGCTTTTCGGTGGGACCGACATGTCAACTCAGTGGGACCGATTGTGTTAGGGTTAGGGCATAACATAATCTCGGTGAGACCGATCACATGAACTCGGTGAGACCGATTTCTGTAATAGGCAAACAGAGAGTTGGTCAGGAAAACTCGGTGGGACCGATCGCTCGTTTCGGTTAGACCAAAACATTACGAAGGGAACACTACTAGGGAAAAGGCTAGCAGCAGCGCGGGTTTTAGGTGTATAAGTTGCGCGGGGACCGGCGCTACTAATAAGGCACTACAGCTAACGCGTAGCAGTAGCGTGCGCTCACCCGCGCTACTGCTACACAAGTGTAGCAGCAGCGCGCTTGAGGGAAGCTCGCTACTGCTAATAGCTATAGCGCGCTTCCCCTGTGAGCGCTACTGCTACTACCGCACTGTTGCTAACTTTTCTCCACTCGCTACTGCTAATTTTAGTAGTTTTTTGTTTTTTTCGGCATATTTGTTTTGTATTTGAACATGCTTTATAGAAGAATCTTTAGAACATACAAATGTCATCATGATACACATACAAATGCCTGCGAGACCACAAATGTAATCATAGCATATACATACAAATAGTCTCGTCATAATCATCATCCAACCCAAAGTGGTATCTTGTCATCATCTCGAAAATAGCGATACATGCAAGTCTCGAATACTTGGAACTACAACGTCATCCATCTAAACAAAGGTATACGCGAGAAGAGCTATCACTATGAGTGAGAGCGGAACTATGCAGTACATGAGATGGCGGTTACGAGTCCTCTCTCGCGCTAGCATGAACCTCAAGTAACTAGCTTCTCCTTCTTGTCTGCTTTTGAAGCCTTTATGGTTGGCGTCCGAGAACCCATTCACTTGCGCCTGACACTCATGCCACTCGTTGTACACCCCCGGAACCTTCCCTTTGTACACGACATAGCAGTTCCATCTCGCCATCAAGAAACTAGGTACCTGTTAGAGATGCATGTTCATGAAGAGGATGTACAATCATATATATATGCAACAAAATATACTAGAGAACACCGTAAAAGAAAGGGTTAGCAACTAGATGCAACATACAGTACGCAGATTAATTAACTAGAGGTACGCATGTCATCATACGCAAACTAACAAAGTAGCGTTACGCAAGTTCGGCAGGGATCATGGACATCACAAAGTTTCATCGCTACAAATAGTATACAAGTTCAACCGACACATATTATCATCATCGGCATCATAAATCACTAGAAGTTCCATCCTTCCATATCATCGAGGATGGACCCTAGCTTCTTGAACGGCGTGAGGTCTAGACATTGCATGCCTATGCGAGTTTGGACGTCGGCTCGCGATATAGGGTTGTGGTGGAACATCCCCTTCTCATCGACGACTTCTTTCATGATGATCATCGCAATGTCGCTTTGGATGCGAAAGAAGTCATCTCTAAGTTTATAATCCGCTTCTCCATGAGATTCTAGACACTTGTGGATACGATCATCATTTCTACTTCTCATGCGAAGCTTTTGGTGATCCGTGTTGAACTGAATCATGAGATGGAGGATGTAGAATCCATCCTTCTTGCTTGGTTTTGGGACATGGATGCAGGAGAAGTTAGTTTTATGCGCGAAACCCATCTTCTTGTTCCTTTATTTCCTGATCTGCATGTGGACACCTCTAAAGCTGAAGCCTTAGAGAGCATCATCTAGAATATTCATTATGTGGGTGTAGTCTTTTTTCTCGTAGTCTCTGGAAGGGTCAAAATACACAGCATGGGAGACTTGCGGATAAAGAACGATAAGGACGGCGCGCCCGTTGCTGCGGGGAAAAGACACCTCAAATTATTCCCCATAGAGAGAGAAGGAATGATTGAAATGTATGAAAGGGTTGTTCGAAACTGACTTACTTTGGATGATAAGGCACGAGGACAATTTCCTGGTCCTTATTCTGTACCATGAAGTTTTGGAGGTACTCCCTAGCAGTTTCACGCTCAAAGTCCCCGAGACTCAGGAAAGACTCGTGCATGTAGTACGGATCCGCCACACAGATTTGCGAGACTTCTTCGTTGTTCATCACGGAGCTCATATGTAGCCCAAAAAGGCGGACGAAAAATCGAGCCGCCTTGTCAGAAACATCTCAAAGATATGGTCAAACCGCAAGAAGAACACCTCCGCGGGCCATGTCTCGATGTAGCACTTCCCCTCAGGCAGACGAGCCGCGTATGTCAGATATCCTGGATCCTTTGAGGCTAGTAGGCTTTTCTCAGTCGACAGCACATGGTCGTGCAGTCTCCCAAGATCCCCTGATAGTGCCTCCAGCGGTTTCGGCGGTAGCATCGGCTCGCCCGTGAGATGGAACATGGCCGCACTTTTCACGGGTACACGCTCTTCAGAATGCATCATCTGGCTGCTATGTGCTCTGGCTTCTTTGGAGGTAGCTATCTTCCCCGATCTCTTTCTCTCCTTTTTCTTGGGCACACCTTCTAGACCCTTCCTTAACCCCTGCCCCAGTGTTCCCGGGCTAAGTAATGTATGACCCTCGCGCCAGGATAGTTGAGCCTGTGTTGAGGTGGCATCTTCAGGCGTGTCCTATGAGGAATTCATGAAGAGAGACTTTTTGCAATCCCTGCTACGACCTTCCTACCCGGGCATATCATCCATATCCTCATTAGCAAGCTGATAGCCCGATTCGTCATCAAGTTGACTCATCAATTCTATGTCACAGTCATACGCGTTTGTATTGAGGAAATCCATAGGGTCGACCTCCATCTCATCATCCATTCTCTGTTCTACAGGACAAATTACATCAGCCGGCACTATTACACCCCCTTCATCATGTCGTCCGCCGCTCTCACCCGGCACTACAGGAGCTGGTAATTGCGTAGGTAGGGTGGTGGTCTCCGCACATGCTTGTTGATGTCTGGTTATTGGTGTGCTCTCAGCCGGCTCCAGACGAATAAGATTCTTCGGCCATAGCAGCACCCAACCCTTGCAGCTTCAAATCCGCGGCAGGGTCTCGTCGTCCGCTCCCACATGCTGTACTGGAGGAGGCAAATCCTCATGCCCCGATTTCACACTGGACAAGCTAACCCGGAAGTGCCTAGCAGGGATCGGCTGGTTGTGGAACGTGGGTTGCAAGGGGTCCATTATCATCCCCTTTCCCACGTCCACCTTCTGGCCTTGGGTATGGTGCACGTGGTTTCTTTCGCCTGCAAACACATATGTCTGTGGCGTAAAACATCCGAAAGGCAACAAAAATGGAATGTTATATATATATATGGTGGTGCGACATGTAATTACCGTGATGGCGTCGAGCTCAGCCAAAGACGAAGGCCCACCGAGCGTGCCAGAGACTGAGGACGGGCTGCTATGAGCGGGAGCGGCTGCGAGAGGAGGCCCGGTTGCGTGGGCAAGTGATGGTGCGATGATCTTGTTGTTCATGGAGTTGCTCCCGTTGAAACTGGGCAACGGGAAATCATGTACCGTCCTGTCTGGATTTTCCTTCGTCCAGTTGATGATAACTGGAACCAAGTTAGTAGCAAAATCATTTCTGTAGGCAGTTACAGCTGCATTGACTGCCTGCTGTAACAACTCATATTTGTCCTCGGCTGCTTTTTTCGCGTCCTCAGCTGCTTTTTTCTCGACCGCAAGCTTCACCTTCGCGTTGATGTCCGCCTGACTAAACTTCTTTTTCTACTTCTTGGCCTCCAGGCCCTCGTTTTAAAACACCTTCCACGTGGCGCCGTCTCCAGCGCCGTGCACACGACCATATTGCGGCAGCTGGCCCAAAGGGAGTCCCTTAAGTTCGTTCAAGGCCCGGTTGAGAGGGGTGTCCCACTTGGGCCTCATCGGAGAAGTAGGGCTTTTGGCTGCAAGCTGGTGTTGCTTCTCCAGTAGTCTAATCAATTTCCTCGTGATCAGGTCAGTGTAAAAAACCTTTTTCTCCTTGGCCCACTTGTAGCGGGCCCTGATGAAGTCACGCTCCAAGGGATTGGTGAACTTCACGAAGGGGTCTAGGAGACCCGCGGCTTCACGTTCCGCGTCCTCCTTATCCCATATGGGACTTTTACCGAGGTAGCCACGGTTTCCGAGGCGATGCTTCCCTGTGTTCCTTTGCTGAAGGCTCTTGAATTTTGCACCCTTAGCCTTGGCGTCCTCGGTAGTGCAAGTGTCCTTCAACTTTTCGAACTCCTCTTCCCTAAGTGTCGGATTTTCCTCCAGAATCTTTGACAGGGGTTCCTCAGCCTCAATAGCTCATTTCACCCTCCCTTTCCAGGAGGCCAAATCATTGCTGAACATGCCCTGGCGTGATTGTTAATCTTTTTCATCTTCGGATCATCCCATGGTTGTTCTATGTTATCATCCCGGTCGGGGAACTTGAATCTCTTGTGCAACTTCGTTAGGAGCAACTACGTCAAATGTTCTTTACTCCTTAAGTCATCGTCATTGATGCTCGCGCATTCCCGTAGGATGCATCCTACTTGGTTCCCATAGCACTTGTGAGGTTCTTCCGGCTCTAATGGCTCAAACTTGCCAGGTGCCATCTTTGTGATCACAAGTCGTCCAATCCCTAGTTTGTTAGGTTTTCGTCTCCTCTGCTTCTTATGCTTCCTCTTTTCGGTACCGGCATCGGCGCAGGTACCTTCCCCGCCGGTATCTTCCCCTCCGGTACCTTCCCCACCGGTCTCGGCGCCGCCATCGGTGCCGGCGCCGTCGGTGTCGTTGTCGGCGTCAGTACCATCATCGAGGCGGACCTGCAAACCTTGCTTAGAAGTCAAAAAGTCGAGGTAGTCTTGTTCACCCTCATAATCCATCTCGTCTGCATCTTGGTCAGAAGGCCCAGTTTCTTCGTTGTTCGACATGTTAGCTATGATTAAGTGTCCTCATTTATTTCTAAAAGTATGAATAAATGAGGAATGACATAAAAAGAAATCTATGTGCCATCACTCGATATGCCAACTATGTAGCACAAATCATGCCTTTATTCACGGGAAATTTCGGCATGACCTTTGCTAAAAAAAATGGACATATCGAGCGCCTGAAATTCACCGGAACGGAAATGAATCAACATTCCGGCATAACATAGGCCACTCGGATCATTTACCAAAACATGACATGTCCAAAACATGACATATCCACATATCATGTCAGGACCCTGACACAATGCCACATCGATCTAGCATGTAACACCTCATATCACTTTGCGGCCTCATGCACGGTATCCCCACGGGTGTCGCCTTACCTTTGCCCGGGACCGTTTGCGCCTTTTGGGACACGTATATGATAGTGTCGCTAGCATCCATATGATAAGGAGCCCGGGCTGACATGGCTAGTCGTAAACCCAAAGTGGCGCAAACTTACAGGGACAGGCATCCATGACCCAGCATCGAACGTGTCGGTCATCAGCGAGTGAATCTAGGCTATAGCACTGGGCTAGCAGGACTCCGGTGAACCGGGCTGTAGCGGGCTAACAGGACTCCGGTATTCATTGTGTGACATTTCCCCGAAGGGACAGACACAGGAACGAAGAAGGACACATGCCGGCCAGCCTAAGTGTTCTAGAGCAGTAGCAAGCTACCATGGCTCAGTGGAAGCACTAGGAGGCATTTCCCGGTAAGAGAGGCTACTAAGGATAAACAACTAGATAGTCAGATCCCACACATACCAAGCATTTCAATAACATACACACAATATGCTCGATATGTGCAAATACAACATGGCATCACAACACGACTCTACAACTCAAGTATTCTATTCAATAGGCTCCGAGGAGCGAGATATTACAAACATGGGTCTCATGACCCAACATTCAGAGCATACAAGTCAAAGCACGTGCGGAAGCTTAACATGTCTGAGTACAGACATCTACAAATGGAAAAGGCTGAGAAGCCTCACTATCTACTAGATCCTGCCGAGGGCACAAGATCGTAGCTGAGGTAACAAGCTAAACGTCGAAGTCCAAGCAGAACTATTAGCGAGACTGAAGTCTCTCTGCAAAAACATAAAATAGGCAAACGTGAGTACAAATGTACCCAGCAAGACTTACATCAGAACTAACTACATATGCATCATTATCAACAAAGGGGTGGTGGGGTTTAACTGTAGCAAGCCAGCTTTGACTCGGTGGCTATCCTAAACTACGACTGCAAGTAACTCTTTTGAGGTGGCGCACACGAGTCCACATGTTCACCATATCAGTACAGCACTATGGATCCGCTCCCGTCTCCCTACAAGAACGCCATCCATAGCACTCACGCTTATCTTGCGTATTTTAGAGTATCCACATTCACTTGTTTATGAACTGTACAGGCAACCCAGAAGTCCTTTACCGCGGATACGGCTATTCGAATAGATGATGTTAACCCTGCAGGGGTGTACTTCTTCACACATGCTCTCGCCACTTACCACCATGTACACATCGTGTATCTCGGCAACCTTCAAGCGAGGGAGTCGGCCACGACTTGACTAACCACACAAGTCTCTAGTCCAGGTTTATCGCCTATTCGGGTTCCATCCGCAAGGAGATCCGGCCGGGGTGTCGCTCACGGCCCCAAACGATGTGAGAAGGGTTCCCAAGACCACCATCCGGGTGCCACTTGGTACACCGTGCCACTGTGCCTAGTCTGTCCCAAGCCCACCTGTACCGGGCGCCACTTGGTAAACTACTAACACTACCTACAAACACCAGAAACTAGTTGCAACTCCTGGACAGAGATCAGGTTGATTAATAAGTCGAGAGGGTCACTTAAGCATTCCAATGTGTGGTAGTAGCTGTTCATGGATCACAAACACAGAACTCAGTTCCTGAGAACGGCTACAACGAGACAACCCACCATGTACTCCTACATGGCCTCTCACCGCTACCTTTCCCAAATCGTGTTCACACACTTAGCTCTCAACAATAGGACATGTTCACCACATTCCAATTCATCCCCGATGAATCAGACTTGACTCAACTCTAAGCAATAGCAGGCATGACAAACAAGCATGAATGAGTAGGCACATCAGGGCTCAAACAACACCTACTCATGCTAGTGGGTTTCATCTATTTACTGTGGCAATGACAGTTCATGCAGAGGATAAAGGGGTTCAGCTACCGCAGCAAGTAACAGATGAATCGTTGTTGTCCTAATGCAGTAAAAGAGAGCGGGAGCGAGAGAGTAGGATTGTATCGGAATGAACAAGGGGGTTTTGCTTGCCTGGCACTTCTGAAGATAGTATAGTTCTTCATCGGTGTCATCGATCACATCGTCGGTACACGTCTATCGAGAGGGGACAAATACCGGCAAACAAGGAAGAACGCAATCTATGCAATGCAACAATATGATGCATGACCATGATATGGCAATATGCTATGAGTTGAGCTGATGCAACTAAAATCAGAATAAATGAAGTTGGTTTGAATACAAGATTCAAATTCAAACTCCATATGTGATTATTCAAATGACATTTAATTGATTTGACCTAAACAGTGAACAAAAGTTGTTCTAACATGCATGAAAATTGTACAGATGGATAGATTGGGATTTTCTGATAATTTTTCATATATAAATTGTTTGATTTGGAGTTACGGTTGAATTACTATGAATTTTTGAAGTTTGCAACATTTTCTGGAATTTCCTGATTTATTTTAAATCCAGAAAATTATTAACTGGGTCAGCATCGCGTCACTGTGACGTCAGCAGGTCAACTGCGGCTGACTAGGTCAAACCTGACCAATGGGGTCCACTGGTCAGTCACACAATGCTGTCTGGGTCACTGACAGATGGGGTCAGGTCTACAGCCACGTCAGCAGAGTCAATGCTGACGGGTGGGTCCTACTGATTATGAATTAATCTAAACAGAAAAAAAAACTAACCTAAATAGGTACGGGGGCCCACATGGCAGTGGCTCTAGGGGGTTAGTTAATGCGTCATTAGTGGCTAATGACTTGCCATGTCAGCACTGCCGGCGATTAGTCGCCGGCGACCTGAAGTCGCGGCGGAGCCCGCACGGCAGGCCACGGGGATGGCGGCTAAGGGCATCGGGGCGTAGCCCGGGCTCTCGTGCATCCAGGGGAGGCGACGGGAGGACGCGGGGTGGCCGGAGCTCGCCAGAGCGGATCTCGGGGCGGCGGCCGAAACACGGCTCCGGGCGGGATGTGGCTGCAGGGCACGGCAGGGGCTGCGGAGGGCCTCTACGGCCTCCTGGCGTCACCAGGAGCACGGTGATGTGCGCGGGAGCGGCTGGCTCGGGTTCTGATCACGTTGGCGCCATGGACGGCGGCGAGGTGCTCGCGGGTTCGACAGGTATTAGGCTACGGCGCGCAAGCAAAGGAACGGAGAGGGGGAACCAGACGGTGAGCTCACGGGAATCATGCAGGTAAGGTCAGCGAGCTCGGGGAAGCACGAACGGTGGCCAATCGACGATGAGGTTGCCGGCGGCCGGAGGTTGAAGATGAGCTTGAGGAAGACGCTGCAGGGCTTCCGGAGGGGCGTGGCTCAGTGGCGAGGAAGAGGAGGCCGAGGCGGAGCTCCTGAGCTCAGCGGCACGGCGAGGGGTGCCCGGTGGCCGCGGTGGTGCTCGTCAGTGGTGGCGGGTGTGTTCGGTGGTTGCGCGTGAAAGAACAGAGGAGGGGAGAGCGCTCGAGGGAGAGAGAGGATGAGGACCAGGGCGTCGCGCTGTCGCACGTAGCGACGTCCAGCAGCAAGCGGCAAGCAAGAGGTGGCCGGCGCGTGCACGCGCGCGTCAGGCACACGCCCCTGTCCTACTGGCGAAAGGTGGAAGACGACAGGGGAGGTGGAGATGGGCTGGGCCGGCTTCAGCAGCAGGCCGCACAGGTAGGCGCCAGGTAGGTGGGCTCAGGTAAGTTCTCTCTCTCTGGTTTCTCTATTTAATTTCTGTTTTCTATTATTCTGTAATCTTTAGAGCTTTTCTAAAAATACCTAGACCCTTTCAAAAATCACTAAACTTCACAAGCCCACTGTATAGAATATATCCAACATGGAACATTTCAGTTTAGGAGTATTTGGACATTTAAAATATTTTATAGAATTTAAATGTCCAAATTCAAATACTTATGATTTAATTCAATGACCTTAGGATGACCTAGAAAATTGTGCACCACTTTTGTCAGAGGTTTAAGACCAAGGCAAAGGTGATGAACATTTTAGAAGGGCATTTCAGGTTCAATGAAAATGATTTTATGTTGAACCTATTTGATTTGATCTGGTGCCAGGGTTTGATCAGTCCCCATTTCAAGTTCATTTGAAAAGTTAAACATGATGCACACATGAAGGGCTAGCCTACTGCATACCAGGACTAGGGATGTGACAACTCGCCCCCACTAAACAAGAATCTCGTCCCGAGATTCAAGCGTAGGGTAAGATGAAGGGGGAACGCAAACTAACATAATCTTCACAATCCAGGTAGCACTTCAAAGAACGTTGACTCGATCACCATCATTGTCCTGATGTCTTGCCTCGAGAACTCCAACTAACATGACAATGAGAGGGGAAAGGAAAACTCTAGAGGGATCGATCTTATCGAAGGTCGAGCAACTCATGATCAACTCACGGAGTGGGACATTGAAAGATCTATCAAGCTGAGACACAAAGCATTCGTCCAGAGGGATGGAGTGAAACACATGACAAAGGTTCACTAGGTAGGCAATAATTCCACACCTAAGAAGGTGGTGAACGGTTGTCAACGTAGCGAGGAGTTGAGTTGCCATGATACCATAACGATGCACCTTAGGGAAGGTGACTCGTAGAAATATCCCCTTAAGTGGAAAAAAGAATTACCTTTGATTCAGAGATCATTGAAACTCTTCATACCAGCCTGAGGCAAATCAAAATTGATCGATTGAAGGAATTCGAAAGAATTTCATACCCAGTTTGGAACGGAAACTACGGTTATAGAACAACTCGGCAAAAAGGAAGGCACATTCCAATTGATACCGAGGATATGACCCAATGACTGAGCATGCTCTCAAGAACTTGAGCATTTCCTATTCATCAAGGTTTTACCAACATCCATGTCAAGGATCCTGGCAACACAACATACTACCATGATGAATAGTGATGGACGATGCAGATAGAAAGGAAGATAACACCTTCTCAGATTTCACCTTAGCGAGGCCAAGGGATCAAAATCTGGATGATTGACCGAGAGACATTTAGCACTCCGCTCCTAATGTTCTCCTTGATGTGCTAGCGTATCCCATTCATTGAAATGGTTTGGTAACTAGAACATCAAGTAAAAGGTCAGACTTCGGGAGCACAAGAATCCATAAGGAACAATTACGGAAGTAAATCCTACGAAATCCTTATGGGGAAGTGGCCAACTTCCTCAATCAGGATACTACAATAAATAGGTCTTCCGGCTGGGTGTGTTGGCCATGACATCCACTTTACCAGGTTACAGAGAGACCATTATTATAGTTCTTGGGAAACGTTCCAACCATCATATCTGCCTGAGATTCAGATCTAGTTGGTGTCAGGATATTCCAGACTCATCAAGTCTAGAAAGAAAAATTAAAGTTTGCAACACAAATCGACGAGATGACGTTGCAAGATTCTCGGAAAATGAACTGCGATAGCAAGCTCCAAAACATGAGATGGTTCTGCTACAAACATGTGAACACGTTGTCCCAGACAAATATGACCACATGGTAGTCTTACAACAAAACACTACCGAGTTCAGGTGGGGAACCATCAACGAGGATATTGAAGTCTTGTGCATGAACTAGTATTTGCACATCAACTCCTTTTCCTTGAACAAATCAATCAGTGGCTTGGGGTGCTAGGGAATACATATGGAGTGGAGGTAATTAATCTACCAAACCATAGAATACATTCGCACGTGCATAATTGACTTGGGACGATTCCATAGGAAGCAAAACTAACTCTCTCAAATTCACGGCGGCAACTTGCATCGAATGCACATGAATCAGAGAAAGTCGCTCCTTTCATCCAAGCATATGCTTCATGAACGGGACATGAAGATAATGCTTATAAAGTTTCCAATACTAGCTGAATGTTCAACACGAATCATGGAGAAGATAACAATGTTGCTAATGGGCTCAACAACAATTCATCTAGATTTCCATATAATTGAAGTTCCACAATTGTGTGAACACGGGGATAGCATTGGTCAGACCAAAAAATGTAATGGTGTAAGCTCGAGGAGAAACCAGGAGTAAGACAGCATTACGAGCATCGTTGGTTCTAATTTGATTTGAGGATAGCCCATGCTCAAATCAAAGTTTTGACAAGACAATAGATCCAACATCTGACCACGAGGATCAATCGATGAATATATCATCTTTCTTCAACACACACAAACGTAAAGATATCCCTTTGGAATGAACTAAGTTAGGCAAAGCTTTTATCTTCCAACTCTCCAAGTTGTTGTTTAGCTCCACCAACTAGTTCAGGGTATCCAACACAGATTCTTGGAGAAGGGGTGGTTTATATGAAACCAACTTGATCACGAGCTCAACATAATAGTCAGGTGACGACCTGGTGATACTTTCGAGAAGATATTCAAAAATCACGAACCACTAATATGTTACTAAGCTCGAGAACAATCTTGCTTTTCAGGGCAAGACGATATGATCAATAGAGCGGTTTGAAATAATCCTAACTCATCGTCAAGGAGTGCACCAGTAGAATGGACTAGGTAGCACGATCAATCTTAGAATGATGATTCAATAACCAACATGCTAAGAATGAAATTATTGTCCTTTAACTACCACGCAACGGAGTTGCTAGGAGTATTGAGTCCACACATCACGATTCACTTGTCGGCACTCCGGCTGCAACAACACGGAACCGAGGAATGAATAATGATGGTGAGAAGTATCACTACGTCAACAATTCACAAGAGATGGTGCAATTCTCATGACAATCCTGACGTAAAAAGGGTAACACTTCAAGGTGGAACAGAAGAAAAGCTGGATTAGTATTTGATCTGTGGAACACAACTGCTTTGACCCAATCCTGGATATGGATTAGGTACTGGAGTTTGTTTCTCCTAGTCATTCCGTGATAGAATTGCTTGACGGACCACAAGAGTAACGGCATCGATGAACGAATGCACACATGCTCTTGACTATCAATTGATAGACGAGGGTCGGAAGACAACTAAAGAGGGACAACTCAGTGGAACATACAATTTCCTGAGTTGTGGATGCATGGACTAGCGTGTCGAACAAATTCAACATATTTCTTCCGGATAACCCATGCAGAAAGGTAGAACTGGCAGGGTCACAACATATAATCGGGAACTCATCGAGAGCACTTTTGTTGTGATCTTTTGGTTCAAAGAACTTCTGCCGTAAATGGTTCACAGTATTTGGAAGAAGGAAATACCACGGACCTCGAGGACTATCGCAAAGGTTACTAATATCCTGAAGGGACTAGCAAACACTAACAACATGAAGTAAGTAGGGTGGATCTTGGGTTCAAAACCCAAGGAGTAGAATACCTACTACTAAATGGCATTATGGGATGCTTTCGAGAATGATGGCCAGAATCATCACAATAGGAACACAAAGCATGGCTGGATTACTAGGTGATACTCTAGACACTTAGGGTCATAATAATAGCTCCAACATAAATGTTGAGGCAATGAAATACATCAACACACTAGTTAGTGTGGTTGATCTAGCACAAAGGATCTTCAGAACGGTAAAAAGAATTTGCAAATGCATCAGACTATTAGAAAACCTGGGATGACCCGGACAGCATAACGACTGTAAATGCTCAAAATGATTTGAGACATCCTGCAAAATGGTGGTATAACCACTCGATAATCACAATAGCAAGGTTCCAAGATCAACTATGAATACACGGAAATAATAGGAACTGAACTGACGCTTGAATCCATCAATCCTATAAGTCTACAAATTAGTAACACGCGATCCTGATAGGAAGAAGAGAAAGGCCTAGTTCCTTAACCCCGTAGGAAGATAAGATGACTCAGATCAGAAGAGCATAAGGTATAAGGAGTAAAAACAGCCTTACGTTCCATCCCACAATCAATTCCCTTATATAACTAAAGAATTTCTAGACTCAACTTCGACCAGTTTGGTTTGGTAATCCTACAGGCAGTCAAGCTCTGATACCAAAGCTGTCAGGACCCCGACTCAATGCCACACCGATCTAGCATGTAACACCTCATATCACTTTGCGGCCTCACGCACGGTATCCCCACGGGTGTCGCCTTACCTTTGCCCGGGACCGTTTGTGCCTTTTGGCACACGTATATGATAGTGTCGCTAGCATCCATATGATAAGGAGCCCGGGCTGACATGGCTAGTCGTAAACCCAAAGTGGCACAAACTTACAGGGACAGGCATCCATGACCCAGCATCGAACGTGTCGGTCATCAGCGAGTGAATCCAGGCTGTAGCACTGGGCTAGCAGGACTCCGGTGAACCGGGCTATAGCGGGCTAACAGGACTCCGGTATTCATCGCGTGACATTTCCACGAAGGGACAGACACATGAACGAAGCAGGACACATGCCGGCAAGCCTAAGTGTTCCAGAGCAGTAGCAAGCTACCATGGCTCAGTGGAGGCACTAGGAGACATTTCCCGGTAAGAGAGGCTACTAAGGATAAACAACTAGATAGTCAGATCCCACACTGTGACACTCCAAAAATTTTAATTTGGTTTTCAGCAAAAACTTTGTGGTTTTTGAAAAGAGGCCATTTAAAATTTTCCAGAAAACCTTCTTCTTAAAAACTTTCTTTCCTTTGGCTAGGATTTTATTCTTTCTTCAAACTGTGGTGTTTGATCTTTTGAAAATTCTTCTCTGTTGGTTCCCTCTCAAATTTATTTTTGGGAGTTTCATTTGTTTTTTCTTTTGAAAAAGAAACTCTATGAAAATTTGGATTTTCATATCTTTGAAGCCACCCATGGCTTTGTATTTTGCCCATGTGGTAAAACCCCTCCAAAACCTCCCCTCCTCCTTGTAATCAACCTAAGTTCTCTGTCCCAACTCATCCAAGCAAGTTTTGGATTTTATTCTAATTATTTTTCCCCTCAAATCATTTCTGAAAATTATTTGGAGCCTGAGAGATTTTCAAAGCAAGTACCCTATTGCATTTGAGTTTTGATCTCAGACAAACTCTCCTGGATAGTCCTTTGAACCCACAACCCAGAACCATCTTGATCCACTCCTCCTCTTTTCAAATTTTTCAAAATTCAGTCTCTGCAAGTTTGGACCAGATTTGCCAAATTTGATGAAATTCATACCTACACTTCTCCAAAAATTCCACCAAAATTCAGGCAGCCTTCTTGAGCAATGAGTAGCCACTCCACCAAAAATCAGCTCAAGGAAAAATCCCCAGAGGCCAAAAACATTCTTTCGAACACCTAAGCTGCACTGTTCCTTTGCAAATTCAGAAAATTCAGACTTCAGTGTTGTTTTTCATCCGTCAGTTTCAGTCACGCGGCCACAGTGCATTTGGCGCGTTGCACACGGCTCCTTCCCCCTGGCCAGCACCCCCGCACGCGCGCTTGGTGTCTTCCCGGTGTCGGTGGCGCCCTGGCCGCCCGCACCGGCGTGTCTTGCGGCGGCCGAAACCCCGTTACGCCGACAGGGAACAAGAACGACGGCTCAACACCGTTCGGCGCCGCCCAACGCTTCTCAGCTCTCTGCGTGGCCTCATGCATGCCAGCGCACGCCCGTGGCACCGTCGCCGTGGCCCGGCAAGCACGGAACGCGCTCTCTCCCGCCGACGGGCCCGTGCCGCCCCGTTCTGTCGAACTCACCCCAAAGCACCAAATCGCAGCCCGTTTAGCACCTAAATGGAGCCAGTGGACCTCCGTGATGACGCCCGACTCCCTAATCACCCCCGACCGAGCACTGCGCCACCGTAACCATCGCCGGAAATCCCCGTTCACGGCCACCGCCTCGGGCCGGCTATATATGGCGCCCCTAAGCTCCCTCTCGCCCCCGCACACCTCCACCACCTCACTGGACCCCGACCAGCAACTAGAAGAGCCTCGAGGGGCCCTTCTCCCCCGACTCCGGCCGCCTCGTTCCGCCTCGGCCTCCGTCTCGATTCGCTCCGGTGAGGCCGTCTCCGGCGCCCAAACCCCGTCCGTTACCCCCTCTACCTACCAGGAGCCTAACCCCCTCCTCAATTTGATCACTGCAGCTCTCTCCGACGAGTCCCTCGACCACCCGAGCCGCCGTCCGCCGGAGCAAAGCTCGCCGTCGACGTGGTACTCGCCGGCGACCACCACCACCACCAACCGACGCGGGAAGGTGCCCTGAACACGGAGGTACCCTCCGATTCGCCTTCCTCGCCGTGAATCGCCGCCGGCGACCACCGCGGCTCTCGGGCGCCGACGAGCTTCGTTTCCCCATTTGAAAGTTTAAACCTGACGAGTGGGACCCCACCGTCAGCCTCTCTGTCATTTCTAAACAAAGCGTTTACTGAAAACGCCTTCTGCCAAATGCGCTTTCCCTTTGGGCTGGCGTAGTTTCTGCCGAAGCGTTTTCTGTTTTTATAAGCTAGCCCCTGGGAACTTTCTGTTTCTTTACAGATGAGTCCCTGGACAAAAACCTTTATAACTTTTAAACAAAAAAGTATTTTTGATTGATTCTTTTTCTGTCCTCTTTAAAATTTTGTCTAGTTTTTTATCAGATTTATTTGAAAAATATTTGGTATACTTTTTGTGCACCTCTTGGTATTTACGATAGCGCATATATTTTCTTTATACCGTAGATACCGAAGGAGGTGACGGAGCCGCGAACTTCACCGAGCTAGGCTCCGACTACTCTGAACCAGGCAAGCATGTTTGAACTTTTGATATGACGAGTGTCTTGGCATGTTTTGCATTTAGTTAATTTCATGGCATGTTGATGAGCATATCGATGAACGTTATTCTATGCAATGTTGAGGTAAGTGAGTTCGATGATCCATAAGTGGATGGATGTGAGTATGAATGGCCATGTGTTGGCATCAGGATGGGTAAGATGGCAGTGTCGTAGCATGCCAGTCTTATGCCAGACTATGTGACTTCAGTGTCAAACCGTATCGGTCCAGTTCCTCTCATCTCCTTCCCTGTACTACCACATGTTTTCCGCAAGGAATATGGTTTAGTAAGTTGCAAACCGCTTTCCTAGTACACACCAAAAGGAGAGGCCGTGATGATGGTTCCCTGGCCCTGGATTAAAGCCAGTCATCTGGTCAGGGGGCATGGGTGTTTCCGGTTTGGACCGAGAGGGGGGCACCCCTTAGAGCGCGCGTATATAAATTTGATCCCATGCTATTCGAGATTGTGATCTCCCCGTTTCAAAAGTTTTTCTTGGACGATGTCTAGGGTGATTCCTAGCATCGAGAGGTAGGATGGGTGTGTACTGGTTAGCTGTGTTTTCTTCCGAAATACCATAAACGGAACTAGTCCTTCGTGACTACGGAAATCCGTTGGCTGTGGGAAAAATTTTGTACAAACTCTGCAGAGTCATACGTTCCTCAAAATCATCTATTCCATGTCCAAGATCAATATTATCTTATCCTGATCAAATGTCAGTTTTGATGACAGAGACTCCGGTGAATCGCATGAGTGCTAAGTCCGGTTAAATGATTATTCCTGTGGATGGACTAACCCATTTATTCTCATGAATTAAATGTTTACTATTAGTATTATTTACTTGTGAATAAAGCCCTTTATGTGGTGTCGCTAAGACGCCCGACTGTGGCATTTCTTTTAAAGCCCTTTCTGTGATGTCGCCCCGACGTCCGACTGTGGCATTTCTTTTAAAGCCCTTTATGTGGTGTCGCTAAGACGCCCGACTGTGGCATTTCTTTTAAAGCCCTTTCTGTGATGTCGCCCCGACGTCCGACTGTGGTATTTCT